>NW_008804547.1:4906972-4969707 GCF_000145635.1 Gaeumannomyces tritici R3-111a-1 | reverse complement strand
GGGGGGGGGGCTGTGTGGCAGGGCAGGTGGTTCGAATGGCCTCACGTTGCGGTTCGTGGAGTTGCCCAGGAACGATCCGGAGAACCCGTTTGTTGGTTCGGTATTTTTTTGTCTTTTTCTTTTTCTTTCCCACTCATGGCCAGCGGATTACGCACTGACGCAAGCAAGCAGTCCCGTGGCGTGTTCGCCCAGCAGGGAGAGGTGTGGTTCGGGCGTCATCCCACGCCAGAAAAGAAATTGCTTGTCTGCATTCGGGATGGCGTCAATGGTCCTTTTTTTTTCTTCCTTCTTCTCTTTTCCTTCTGTCTCTTCGTCCCTTCCAGCTATCCCCCTTTTGATATTGGCGGGCGGGTCTCTTGGACGGCGAACCTGGTTCTGTAAGCATGAGCCGATCGATCAACCCTTTTTTTTTTCTTTTTTTTTTAAAAAAAAAAAAGTTTAGGCTCCACAGTTCTCAGAAAGCGCTTGTCCCCCTAGTGGCCGCCCTGCTGGCTCGAAAACGAGAACGCACAGAGCTCGCTCTCGACCCCTGCGCTTGTTGGATGCTCCACAGCGACGACGTCGGTGGCGGATAGTCATCAGATCGTGAATCAAGAACGAAAAAAAAAAAAAAAAAAAAAAAAGATCTGCTCGGTGATGGGAAAGTGGTTGACTCACCGGGAATTCTGCTGCCTGCCGTGACGGACTCGTTTTGTTGATGGTGGCCTAGAGAAGAGATTGCGTATGCAGGCTTGTTGACAGGTTGCAGCTTCATTCCATCTAGATTGTGTTGATTGATGCATGTCCCAAGCAACGGACACGTGCCCGAGGTCCCTTTACGCAGCCTGTCCCATTGTTTATGCACCTTCCCGTCGCTGCATCCGCAACATTGAAGTTTCTTTTGTGTTGTGATGGGAAAGGCGCTTTGGCATTCAATTTTCTCACTCAACGTCGCAATCGTTGATCTCGCTCGTCTCTTTTTTTCTCGATTGGTCAAATCTTCTCTTTTCTTGGCTTACTTTCCTTTTCTTACCCTTGCTTTCTCTTGGCCCTTTTCTCCTTTCCTCCCCGTCGATTTTCAAAAGAAAGCAGCCTCTTTTGGCTTTAGCTCCGGGAGGTGAAGATTTTCAAAGCCCAAGGCCAACATTTATTTTCTCCGATCTGGCTCTCTATTGGCCAGCAAGCGACATTGCACTGCCAGCCCAGCCCACCGTGGTCCGTTCCCACCTGCCACGATCTCCTGCGTGCGGTCCCCCTTGAGCACGGGCGAAGTCGCGGGAAGGGCAAGGCCGACAGGTCCAGTTTTTTCTTTCCTCCACCGGCTCTGCTTGGGGGGTAGGAGAGGCGAGGAAGAAAGCGCGCGCCTCTTTTTTGATGCTAAAAAGGGGAAGGGGAGGCAAGGTGGGTTGGGGGGTGACCAGGGCCCCTGGCTGTTTGATGGGAACGTCAAAAAAAAAAAAGGAGAAAATAAAAGGTGCCTGAAAATAAAAGGTGCCTGCCAAGCGTCGTGGACTTGTTTGGACGCCATGCCGAGAAGGGGCAAACAGTCAATAACAAGAGCCAGTCTGCGGCGCCTACTTAGTAGACCGGGCCTCCAGGGCGAGATGAGAGCCCAGGGCGAGATAGAGAGTAGAGTAGTGCGGCTCAACGGTGGCTTTGACTTTGACGCATCTGCTAGTTCGTGTCACAGCATTTTGAGTCTCGTGCGTTTTGCGGCTTTTGGTCTCCCCCCCTTGTCTAACCAAACATTGCCAGCCTTCCGAAGCACTTGCCCTCGTGAGGGCTAGCACGCCATCTGACCGGCCACTCTGCCGTTAGCGGTTCATTTGGACTTGATGGTTGATGTGATAGGGGCGTGTCTGTTGGAAGAAGCAAGAAAGAGAAGAACCAGGGCTGAGCCGGAGGGTTTCTTCCTTATCTCCATCCGCCGGTCAGTCCTCTCGCCTGTGACGGTGCAATGGCTTGGCATGGCATGCTAGGTATGCCATGCCGGGCGCGGTCGAACCTGAGAACGAATGCCTGCCCGTTCGGAGGGGGGCTTGTTGGGCTTTGTTGGGCTTGTGTGTGGGGAAAAAGACGAGCTGAAAGTCCTTTTCTTGCCCCACCTTGGTTGGGCTCCCCCGCACTCTGGGGCCAGAGTGGTCGCAGTGTGCGCCGTTGGCTTGCAGGGCAGCGAGTGTTTCGCACGTAAGAGAAAATCAAATCAAATCAAGATTTGATGCAAGAAAGCTGAAAGGAATAATGGCAGCGTAATGCCAATCCTACACCCGTATCTCGTATTTTGTTCGTGAGGGAAAAGGGCAAGGCTTGGGCTTTGGAGGTGCAGTAAAGTGACTGACTGCACGTGACTGCAGCATCCATTCCACTCATTCCACCACCCGTTGATCCCTAGGTTGATATTATCGGGCCGGTCAATCTCTATCTCTCCAAAGGGCGCGTGGTAACTCAACGCGAGACACCCCTCTCTCTTTTCTCCACTCCCACTTCTGACGGACATGTATCCGAGTGTTGAGAGGCGAGCAGCGAGGCTGTGATCTTTGCTTCTTTTAACCTCTGGCCCTTTTTAAAATTGAGGCATCGGATGCGGGCCCGGCCATGGCATTGGTCGGAACGCCATCTTCCTCACGCCTCGACTCTCGTTTCTTTTTTAGCCCAGCCTAGCTCAGACCAAGCCAGCTAGCCAGCCAGCCAGCTCAGTCCCCACTGCGAATCCCCAATACAAAAGAGATAAGCTCGCTGCAAGGTCCTTCCTGCAGGGCGGCGCGCCGATCAGCAAGGGCATTCCAAATGCGCATGGCCACATCCCCCGGCGATCCGACTCCGCTCCGCCCGTTCCCTCCCCCCCCGTCCCCTGCCTGCCTACCTGCCACGGCGTGTGTGTCGGCCTAATTGTGTTTCCGGCCAGCTGCTGCCGTTGTGCTTCTATTTTGCTATAACCGTAGACTGTGGCCCGGGCAAGGGTAGCTGCCGGATTGGGCGTCGCCTGCAGCTGGGCGAGACCCTTAGTGTGGGCTTTGGGGGGCGCTAGCTAGTGGGAGCTGCATGCGCGTGTGCATGCGTCGTTGCATGTGTGTGCGGCCGGCCCTGTGCCCGGATGGCCTGTTTAAGCCCGCTCGTTGGCTACTTCTCTTTGGCCACTTTCTGCCTGTCGTAATGTCTCGTCACGAATTGCCGCTTTCAGGTTGCTGTGGCTGATTTGTTTGTGGTGCCCGTGCTGCTTTCTTTTCACGACTTTCCACGTTTCTCTCCGATTGTAAAAGAAGAAAAAAGGAAAGAAAGTAAAAGACAACAGATTGACGTCCATTTCCTCATCTTTTCCTTCCAAACCCAACAAACAGACATTCCCTCCCTGGGCGTCAGTTGGCAAGACCAGGGTCCAGATCTGTGGGTCTCGTCACAGACGCTGCAGTGTCCTTTTTCCTCTAACCAAGCCTAGCCGTTTTCTCACTAGGAGAGCAGTCAAGAATCCGCAATCCCAGACGAACACTCCAGCCCCCCTGCAAAAACAGTAAGCCCAGCGTTGCCGGGTATTGTTGCCTGTCCGCCTGCCAGTTCCCTGCAAACAGTCCCGGCCGGCAAGGGAGGCTGCTGCAAACTACAACGCTTCCCATGGACATGCCCCTCCGCTCGGGTTCGTGACCTAGCCGTCTGTCTGTTGGTTCTCCTTGCTAGAGAGCTCTTTTTTTTTTTTTTTCCTACTGCCTCCCTCCCGTCCAAACCCGAATCCTCCGACGCGCCTCTCAGGGGCCGCCGTCTCCGACGCTGTAGAGGGGGTAACAAACACGGCCTCCCCGCTGATGAGATCCCCTCCCCTCGTCCCGTTCCATCCCTCGCATGCTGCCATCACGCCTTTTTTCCTTTTTCTTCTGGCGATACCAGACGCTTGGGAGTGCCTCCTCGGAGGGGAGGCGCGGGCATAAGACGGGTATACCGGCCCTCACTCACTCACCTCTCCCACGTCATTTTGTATGGTTGACTGTGGCACTGGTCCTCCCGGGGGTTGCTATTCCATGGGTCGTTCGTTTTGCGTGTGACAATCCCCCGCCTGTGACGTTTTAATGTTATTTCCTCTGAACCCGTCCGAAGCCCAGGTCTGGTTGGCTGTACCCCCTCCTACTTGCTAAAACCGGAGTAAAACTGGCTGGATGGAATAAAAAAGCAAAAAGCAAAAAAAAAAGGAAAGCGAGCCATCTCATGTGACGAGCCGCTGGTGCACTCCTGCTTCTGGTGCTGCAACTCTGATGACGGGACGGCTGACTTGGTCTTACACCCTCTTGTTTCCCCCCCACCCCAACCATGGTTGTTTTTTTTAAATTGAGAGTGAGGAACGAGCAAGAAAAGAAGGAGAGAAAAAAAAAGTTGACTGTCAGATTTTAGGTCGATTCCACCTTGAATGCGGAGACCGGTAGGTGTGGGGGAAAAGGGTCGAGCAAGCATTTGTATCCGGTGTATCAACTGCCAGACTGCGATACCACAGTAAGCCCCCGTCGTCTCTGCTCGTGGACCCGGTAGCCTGGCTCTCTCTCTCTCTCCTTCGCTCCGTCTGAGCGAAAAAGCGAGGCCACTAGTCGGGCTCTGGGCGCGTAAGCGATGCTGGAACGAAGCGGGGGCCAGAGAGAAGATCTCATTTGTCACCTTTGACCCTCCCCCACTGGAATCATGTTCCTGTTACTTGGACTCATCATTAGAACCCTCGGACTCCTTAATTCACTTAGCATTTTATCTCGGATTTAACCATATTTATTAATACCTCGTCTTATTGTTTCTGCGGGATATGATATGGGTGGTCCTTCCGACGGCAATGCCGCCCGCCTTCCTTCCAGCCCTCCCGAGAGAAAAAAAAAGGGAAAGGGAACGCACGGACTGGCAAGCAGGTTTCCATCACTCGCTGTCACCTGCCGCTTTAATTTCCTTCCATCGTGTCGTTTTACCGCTCCTGGTCTTTGTGGCACAGCATCAGAGCGGCGGCGATCATGTGGGGGGGCCCAAACCGGAATCGAACCCAGACATCTGGTTGAGTGGCAGGGCTTTCTGCTTATTGCCCATCCCAAAACTCGGGGTTTTTGACCCGACTTGCAAAAACAGAAAACGGCAGGCGCGTAATCTTGGAAAAGGGGATGAGACCGATCCTTTCAGCTGCCCTTAGTCTGCCCCGACTGGCTGACATATTCTCCTCTCCCCCATGCCTCGGCTCTCGCTCGCACAGTCGTGGTGTGATGTCCACCCTCTCAAACCCCCATTATCGCCATCCCGAACGCCGCCATGAATGACTCGGCAGCAGCACGGGGGGGAGGAGGACTACTGTTTGCTGTCTGCCTGCTGCCACCCTTTAGGCTGTCGGAAGGCTGTCGGAAGGACGGGCGCTACCTACGGGATAGGACAAGAGGCCGCCCGGCGACGGCGTTCCAGGCCCCTCGCTTGGCCCAACCCCCCCCTCACTCGGTAGCATGCTGTGTAACAAGCCCGCCCACCGGTTTGCCTAGTTGTGCGCCCTTCTTTTCTCTTTTTTTTTTTTCTTTTTTTCTTCTTCCTCTCTTGCGCACAGTCACCGGTCTCGCAAGAGTTTTCTCTTCTGTCCAGCCCAAGGTGCTGACAGGCGTGATGTTTATGCGCCTCGGGGTGGGTAGCACAAAAGCGACGGGGGAATCCGGACGGATGAGGGTGGGAGGGGACAACGTGATGGGTGTGTATGACAGACAGAAGGAGAAAGCACGAGAGCCGTGAAGTGAGGTGATGAGAAAGTGTGACGGAAATCTGTGTGACGGAAATCTCGCCACTTGGGTTGGGTGGCGAAACGGGCGGCAACTGGCATACATGCCCAACCAGCGAAAAAAAAAGCAGGTAGCCGTCGACAAGACGAAGATGAGAAAGAGAAAAAAAAGAACAGGGCCGTGGATGGCAGAGACACCCGCGCCACGAACCCCAGGACGGGCGGACCACGTAACACCCGACAACAACTACCCTCTTGCTTCTCTTTTAGTCCGCCTGCAGCCTGCACCAGAGACTGGATGTGGGCGGGGGTCGTGGCTGGTTGCCCGGGCAGAAGGGAGTTGTTAGTTGGGCAAGGTAAAGGCCACGACCTTCTTGCCTTGGTCGTTGCACAGCATAAGCATATCAACAGGAGAGAGAGAGAGAGAGAGAGAGGGTTACACCCCCAGCACGCGGGCCACAGGCCACCCCTTTGATTGGATTCGGACCCGGTTGTCTCTGTGTGATTGAGAAAGTCCACTGCGACACTGGAAATAAGAAAAAAAAAAGAGACACATCATTCACTCCGGAGACCCCCTCCCGGGAACGAGGAAGCCGAAGCAGCGAGCCATGGACTGGCAGGACTGGCGTGGTGCCAGCCAACCCCCCCGTCTCGACGCAGCAAGCGTGCCTGTGAAGCCAGCCCACGACGAGTGAGCACCATCTCAGGTAGGTAGGTGGTAGCCGGTTGTCGTGTCTCCCTGCCCCCTCCCCAAGCTGTGTTTACAACCCCTATGTACACCACCTCTCATACTATGCTCCAAACCGGAGTTTTCCGTGCACAGGTCGCACGACAGGCATCAGGACACAGACACATTCAGAATAGGGAAGCCGAGCCAGCTCAGAGGCGTGTTGCCGTGGACAAGCCCGGGCCGGCGGCTGGCTAGCTGCTGCGTTGTCTGTTAAGTCTCCCCCTCGTCGCACTGCCGAACTAGACTTCTCTTCTAGGGGCCTGACTCGGATATGCGGTAGAGGAGGAGCACCATGAGCTATAGCTAGGTACCTGACCTACCTACCTACACACACAGACACGCACACACTCTCTCTCTTTCTCTCCCTCCCGAGTTTACCGCCACGGCAACCCGCATCAACGGTCCAGAGCCGCCAGTTATACCTACCTATGCCTTGTAGCCACCTAGAGGGAGCAGTGAGCGACCTATGGCAGGACACATGTGGAACTCTATCTCGTTTTTTTCTTCTTTTTTTCTTTCATATACTCGAAGAAGGAAGAATAATCATTGCCTCTAGTTGCGACAAGGCAGGACCCCTCCAGAGCACAACAACGGGCCTAGACGCGCGACATGTACGACGTGGTGCTAACCGACTCTCCCCGTCTCTCCAGCCCTTCTACCCGTCCGTCCTCTTCCACAGCACAGGGCGGGAATGGTGGCGGGCGGGCCGCCGGCGCAAGCATTGCCATGCCGGTGCGTTGGAGCACACTGTATACCTTCTCTCCGTGGGCGTCAGGGTTATAGACATGGAAGCCGTGGCACGGCAGAGCTCTTGCTGGTTCATTGTCTTTTGTTCCTCGCGCTACCTCTGTCCCTTCCAAGAATCTAATTCCAACTCCGAACCCCATCCCCGTTATGTGAGATGGCATTGTGTATTCTCGTGTCTGTTGTGGCCAGCGACTATACGTGCGGTAGAAACAAAAGAGATAACGGGCAGAGGAACGAGACCGATTTACACAGACCTAAAATTCCTCACATTACCGAATCCTATGTCAAATCTTGACTTTTTTTTCCTTCCTTTTCCACCCCGACTTTTCTTCACTACCCCTTTTTCATCACCCCCTTTTTACCGTGTTGATCTAGGCGACGTATATCTCCTGCCTCAACAAAACCCGTGGACCTTTGTAACGTCCATGATTAACAGGTTAGCCACATCCCTCCCACCTTGTCATATGCCCTGCTGTCCGAGATTGCACCTCCTCCGAACCAAACTCTTCGTCATAGACAACAACGTTGCTCCGCCGGCGCCCAGAATCATCAAGTCAACATACCAGGGTGAAAAGGTTCGGGCCATGTCGAAACATGGCAGCGCAGGGCAGGAAGACACCCTCCAACTGGTGTCTTGCGGGCCAGTATCATCTAATTGGTATCATTACATGGTTAAACAACGCGATAACAGGCACAACGATAATGAAACTCCACCCAACAGAGAAGATGAGAGTGCACACCCAGTCAAGGTTGACAGATTGTCAGAGGCCGTAGAACTCCCATCCGTCTTGAGACTGGGCGGTAGCGACCGACGGGGGCCCGTCGACGCCGTCGTGGCTCGGCGCAAACTCGTTCCTGAGCTCTTGGCCAAGTCACAACTCGTCGTCCTCGGGCTCCAGCTCCGAAGGCTTCATCAGACCGCTGACCTTGGACCGGCGGTCAAGCTCGGCCTGCTTGGCCTCGCGCTCCTTCTGCTCCTTCTCCACCAGGTACAGCTCCGTGTTGTCACCAACGAACTCTCTCAGCGAGATCAGGAAGTCTCGTAGCGTCAGCCTGAACTTGTCGTACGCCGCGTTCATGGTGAACAGGCTCTCGACAAAGGCGAGGATCTGGGCGCTGCATCAGGAGAAAAAGGTGGGTTAGCAGACGCTATCGGGTGTCTGGGGGCTGCCGTCACACTTACTTTTGCAGGTTGGAGAAGGCGTTGCGGAGCAGCGTCCCCACAAAGTTGGACAGGAACTCCCTGTTGCTGGTGCCGGCCGGCGCTTGGTCTGGCTGATAGACGGGGCCCTGGATCTTGGGCGTCGTGCCGTCGGCCGGATGCACAAAGTAGAACATGCGAAGGAGCAGCATCGACTGCGCCTTGAATCCGGCCTTGTGGTCTGTGTCGGTGAGCACAAAGAAGACATCCTGCAGGATCGGGATGAAGAATTGGTTGAAGAAGGCGTTGGCCGTGGTCGGGTCAGTCTTCTCGGCGATGTTGACAATGAGCTCCAGGCACATGTTGAGACCGGCCGCCTCGACGTCGCGGTTGTCGTGCTTGCTGGCCCACATGCACGAATCGATGACGAACTTGAACTGCCGGTTGTCGAGCTTGAGTAGAGCCGGGAAACAGTGCAGGTTAATAGCCCGCAGCAGGTTGAAGAACTCGACGCGGTGCTCGGGGAATTCCGAGAAGTCCTTGTTGATCATCTCGAGCGTGCACTCAAACACGTTCTCCATGATGATGGGCACTTGGTCCTCCATCAGCGACGTCAGCTTGGTGATGATGACTGACATGGCCCTCAGAACCTCGGCGTCACGCGCGCCAGGCACGTTGCGGTTGTAGTCCTGCAGCACCGACTCCAGGAGCTGCGGCACCATTTGCTGCCGCACAGACTGGAGGTCCTCGGCCTTGTCGACAAACGTCTCGATCAGCTTCAGGATCTCCTTCTTGATCGTCCGCAGCCCCCGGACCTTGGGCATCTTGGTGGCAATCTCTCCCTCGCGCGCGACCGCCTCCGAGATCAGCTGGCTGGTGGCGCGGTACATCTGAAGCATGTCGTGGTAGATGCGTCCGATCTGGGGATAGAAGTAAGGCCCGATGGACGAGCAGGCCGAGACGTTGGTCTTCATGATGTTGCCGATAATCTTGATGGTATCCGTCTCCAGCAGCACCGCCGGGTTCTCGGTCGCCGTCTTGATGATTTGGTCCCAGGCCTGGTTGGGCATTGCCATCAGTTCGCTCAGGAGCCGCTCCTGTTGGTTCCTGTTGCCTTGAGCCGCCACCATGAAACCGCAGGCCTCGTAGAAGGTGTGCACCTGCTGAGGCGTTAGGTCACATGTGATCTTGGGTAGGCTCCGCACGATCTCCTCGATGAACGGCTCGTGCTCGCTCGGCTGCAATGCAACAAAGTGGCGTCTGCACTGCTTGGCGATCTTGATAAAAGTATCACAGGCCATGTCCTGGACTCCTAAGACATGCGAAACAAGGCCAGGGTCAGCTTATATCGCGGTAATAACAGGTGCCGCGCAACAACCTCGTAGTTCAGACTTACCTTCGTGTGACTCGTGCATAAACTCAAAAAGCTTGTTGACAACCGTCTTAAGGAACTTCCAGTGGGCCTTGAGGAAGCGCGGGTACTGGCCAACAATGTACATGATATTGCTGGCAACCACGGCTTTGTTGTCCTTTCCTCGCTTCATCTCGGTGAGCCCGAGAAGGTCCTTGATGACTGTCACCAGGAACCTCTTCTCCGTCTCTTCGTTCATGGCGAGCGAGATGGAGCCAATGGCCCAACACAGCACGTTGCAGTTGTGCCACGACCATTCGCTACCGTCGACCTGCCGAGAGAGCTTGTCGATCATGATCTGCTCCATGTCGGACACGTCAAGATGTGTGAGGTAGACAAGGCACTCGCGGATGGTCTTATACAGCTGGACCGTGTCGCTCTCCTTGACAAACTCGCGCACAATCTCGCCCTCGTCGTTCTCCACGATCAGCACCTCCTCGGGGCGCACCATCTTCTCGATCATGACAACACGAAGGTTGCTCAGAATCTCCTTGTACTTGTGCTTGCGAAGCGGCAGGTTGTTCAGCATCTCCGGCGTCGGGGCGCCGCCAGCGGAGAGAGCCATGCCCGGATTTCCAATCAGGGAACTGCCACTAAGGTCTCCGCTGAGAGGAAGCTGCTGCATCTCCTCATACAGCTCCTGGACGACCTTGAGCCAGTAGTCGAGTGTGATCTTGAAGATCTCGCGGTCCTCAATCTGCGAAATGCGAACAAGGTAGTAGTGGCCGTGCGTCAGATAGTCCCTGTTAGGTAGTCTCTCGATCAGGCCAAGATGCATGGAGAAAAAGTTGCAGAGGAACAGGGCCAGGTTCTGGATAAACTCTTGATCGCGCGAGTTGCTCTGCGGGTACGTCGTCCTTAGGTCCATCTCAACCGGGATGATGGTCGAGATGGTTGCCAGAACCTCGGTGAACATCTTGACCAGCTGCTCGTCGTAGTTGCTGACCTGGTTAGGGCCCCCGATCTGCAGGCCGCCGATCTCCGTCAGGCACTGAAGCGTGACGTTGCGGAATGCGGGCAGCTCGAGGAATCGCGTCCGCAGCGTCTCGATCAAGGGGGTCTCGAAGATGTAGCCCAGCGGGATCCAGTTGAAGAATCGCAGCAGCGTCTCGAGGGTGGCCTTGACCAAGCTCTCCTGGTTGGCCGTGCTCAAAATCTCGTTGCACAGCTGGAAGATCTGCGAGAACTCGGCGCACATGGTCGTCTTCAGGTTGCGCGTCTTGGTCGACGTCATCGCCTCGGCCGAGTAGTCGAAGACCTCTTCCGAGAGGAGGCGCAGGATGATCATGTTGTTCTCGCAGATTGACAAGCTCGTATGGCACGATGTGATGATCTCGTTGATGAATGTCGGCCAGTTGTGTGGCCACTCCTGCTTGAGAATAGACACGAGGACCAAGTTCAGCTTGTTCAGGAGGGTCTTTTGGGAGCGGAGGGCGTCCTCGGTGCTGGAGCACGTAATGATGAAGTTGACAACGAAGTTGCGGATTCCTGTCGAGGCTGTCAGAAACCAGGGTCCGGCATGATTGACCCCCACGCGGGCAGGGCAGGGACATACCTTGACACTGCTCTCGCGGGAGAACCTTCCATCTTGTGGAAATCACATTATCAAGGATCTGAAGCCCAAGGACTGGGGGTTGGGGATAGGTTAGCCAGGAGAACGAACACACGGCTGGTGTCGACCGCCCCGACGCGCATGGCTTCGGGCCGAGAGGGAGGAGTTGCAAATACATTTGGTTTGCGAGTATGTCGCCTCGGAGAGGATCTGGTCCACCATCAACCAGGCATCTGGGTCCTCCTTGAACTGTTTGGCACGGGAACCTTGTCAGTTCTTGTATGGGCAGGAGACGCAGCCTCGGCACAGGGAGCTGCGAAAATCCCCAGTAGGGCGGGAGAATGGGCAGACTTACTTGGTTCAGGGCGGCTTGTGCAGTTTTTTGCTAGACACAGAGGTAAGATGACGCGTTAGCTACTTACAGCTCACTGGGCAAGGTTGTGCCGGCCGGGCTGGGCGGGGCGGTTGGTGATTTTTTTCCAGGGCGGCCTACCTGCTCGCCGCGACCCTCATAGAAGGTCTTGACAAGACTGTCAAGCTCGGCAATCGTGAACCCCATGGTGACTGCGACAGCCAGAAGCGGCGGTTATGGGGAGAGAGACTGGAGCGAGAGGCCAAGACGCGCCCCGGCAGGAGTCGAGGAGGCTGGCGGTGGGTGCAGGAAGCAAGGCTCGCAGGAGGGGAATTCGGCGGGAGCTTGGTTGCCTGGCGCACCAATGAGGTAAATAGACGCGCGGGGGGAAGGGCAGAGAAGAAGAGAGAGAAAAAAAGGGCAAGAACAAAAAAGAAGCAGCTCGGGATAGCACGCCGACCCAGCTAGGCGTCGGCGACGCGAGAGGAGGATTGCTGTGCTGTGTGCGAGAAACGGGGGCGGTGGGAGAATCAGATGGCGGGTGGCGGAGGAGTCGTCCAACCGTTGCCAGTCTTGGGTGGTGGTGGTGGTGGAAAGCAGCGGAGAGCGAGAATCGCAGCCTTTGAATTTCCCCCGCCTTGCGATGTGATGGCGGGACCCGACTGATTGAGGCTGCGCTGCCCCACTATGATATCGCTCCGGTAGACTGTGTTGGGATGGTCTGTGCGCGAGCTGTTTGCGCGCCCGGGGTCAATTCAAGGTGCTGCAGCGTCGCGCCTGGCGCTCGAGCTGGATTGGGTCTTGTGGTAAGGAGGTGGTAGGTACGAGATTTGCTCGACGAGATCTATGTCATGGCGATTTTGGCAGCTCGCAACATCCGATGCACGACGCATGGATTGCACTTTCCCTCCCCTCTTTTCTTGCCTGCCTGCTCGCCAGCTTAGAAATCCGCCCATGCCGAGGCTACCGAGGCTGCACAGTTGCGCGGGGTGCTTGACACGCCCCTAACAAAAGCTTGCAGTCCGTATAAACTGCAAAGCCAGCTGCCGTGCTTGGGCCGCCAATTGGTTACAATTCCGATATATCGAGACGCCAATGCGACGTGGAAATCTATTTTCAAGCACCTCTAGATAATCCCAGCACCCAGTCGGCCGCACGCTTCAAGCGCGATGACCGGCCTGGCACATCACCACGCGCGCGGGGACACGAGAGGAGGGACGCCGGAGATGACCTCATAGCTTGAGATGTCATGGTTCTCCGCACTGTCCCAACATGCAGGTAGGATTCCATAGCAGCGTAATCTCCTCTAAGCTTTTTGGTAGCCACACTCGGACAATCCCGTCTCGAGCGCCTTGACGGCACGCTCAACATCGCCCCTTTCCGGATTTAGCTGTATAGTGAAGAGAAAATGTCAGGGCACTGCGTTTCTTTGTCAAATCGCGGGTGGAACGCAACATACCACGCTAACACCCATGTGTCCGAATCTTATGTACTTGGTAGCAATCTCCTTGTGGATGCCGCCGGCAAAGATGACGCCCTTCTTGGCCAGGCTCGGCAGGATCTCAGTCGGCTTAACCGTCTCGGGGAGGTAGATGGCCGTCATGCCGTGGGCCTGGTCGGCCGGATTGGATGCGACCTGCTTGAGCCCGAGGTCCGCAACGGCCTTCTTGATCCTATCCGAGGCCTCCCTGTGCTGGGCAAACCGCTCCGCCAACGGCCGCGAGAGGATCTGGGTCAGGGCCGTGTGGAGGGCGTGGATCAGCTGCGGCGACGGGGTCGCGAAGTAGGACGGCTTCTTGATCTCGTAGTTCTTCATGACTAAATAGGGCGGGAACGAGTTGGATTAGTGACTGAAGGAGGTCTGTGGGCTGTGTGGACACACTCACTCGGCAGCCAGTTCTTGAGCGACGCAAAGTACGACGCCGGGGGAGTCTTCCTCGCCTCAAACGCCTTGATGGCCCTGGCGCTGAACATGGATATCGAGAGGCCGGCCGGGACGCCGATGGCCTTCTGGCTGGCCGTGACGACGGCGTCCAGGTCCCACTCATCGAACGCGACCTCCTCGCAGGCGACGCTGCAGACGCCGTCGACCACGACCAGGGTCTCGGGCGAGACCCTGCGCACCAGGGCCGTGAGGTCCTTGAGCTCGCTCAGCACCCCCGTCGAGGTGTCGACGTGGGTGACGGTCAGGACTTTGTGCTTCTTCTGCTGCAGCGCCTTCTCGATCTCGGGCAGCTGCGGCCTCGAGCCGACGGCGGCCTTGAGCTCCGTGACGTCGGCGCCGTAGACGCGCAGGCAGTCGGCGAAGCCGTCGCTGAAGTAGCCCGTGCCCAGCACCAGGACGCTCTCGCCGGGCTCGACCAGGTTCGACGCGACAATGTCCCAACCCAGCGTGCCGGAGCCCGAGACGATGAGGGGCTGGGCGCCGGGGTTGGTGGTCTGGAAGAGCCTGCGCAGGAGGGTCAGTGTCTCGCCGAAGACGTTGACGAAGCCGGGGCCGACATGGCTCTCGCTGTGGTCGTCCGGTAGGGGGTGTGTCAGTTGGGCACAGTACGGGCGGTCTAGAGAGGAGCTCTGGAGAGTAGCTCTGGAGAGTAGCGGGCGCTAGGAGACTCAGGGGCCGGCGCACCTGTAGTGGCTCATGGCCTGGAGGACGGCATCGTCGAACTCGATGGGGCCCGGGATGAGTAGAGTAGGGTGGTCTGGCTGCGTAGACATGTTGGCTCTTTGCACGCTGTTGCTGGTGGGGGAGGAAGATGAGACGACTCGGGACTGCGAGGCGGCGGCCAAATGGCTCGAGATCTGGGCCAGTCTTGTAGCCGAGGGGTAGCTCCTCAGGCTAGCCGGCGGCTTGAGCGGGGACATGCTGCCGGAGACCGTCCGCAGCCCCTTAGGTAATCCCGCGCGTGCTAGGAAAGCCAGATTCCCGGATCCCGACGGGAACGTGTCGGGGAGATAACGGATGTGTTTTGTTTGGGGTTTATCGACGTTTCTAACAAGAACAAGGGACGGAACACGATGCCCGGTGGTGATTGCAGAGAATTGGCAGCTGTCAGGGAAAGACGACAGATTATCAATCTAGGCCGACTGCAGACTACTATGCCTCTTAGTACCTGGTCTGCCGCTTATTACCCGCTCCTGACTTTGTTTTTTTCCCACGCAATTCAGGGCCAAACCTGCGCAAGGCATCGTGGCAGCTTCAATCCGCCGCCGCCTGTGCTCCGCTGCCGGAGTCAGCACTCCACGCTAACCCCTGCCAGCCTAGCATTGGAAGCACGGGTGGGGGATACCGGGCCTGTGGCGCTAATTAGTGCCTCCTCCCCTGCACGGTTTACCGCTCGCCAGCCACCAGTCCAACGGCGGGTGTGGCTTGCACTGCCCATCGTCGTCACCGACAAAACGAGCTCAAATCACCTTTCATGTTCCCTGCAGGCCTCAGCCGCAGGCCCAGACGCGGGCGCTCTCCTCCCCCCCCTCCCTTGTGGGGCACAACACATCTGACAGCAACGAGCAACCCGCGATTGCTTCTCAGCCTAGGTTTTAGCGAACACAAGCCTGGATGGGACTTGCACACGCACCTAGCCCTCGCAATCGCAACGAGCACTCGTTTATCGTCGCGCCCGAGCATGAAATAGCCGCACTCCATTCGTCGCCGAGGCTCACGCACGTCCGACGACGCCGCGTTATACATCGACCGACCGACTTATTAGAACTCGAGGCTCCTTGGGTTGCGCCCACTGCTCTCTCCCCTTTATAGCTTCCTCCCGACGGCCCGGCCCACGTCCGGCGCACCCGAGCCAACATGGCCTTCCTGATCCTCGTCATTGGCGATCTCCACATCCCAGATCGCGCGCTGGACATCCCGCCAAAGGTCGGTGCCTAGCTAACAATTGCGCGCGCGCTCGCGCCGGTATCGCACGATGCCAATGGCAAGAGGAAACAAAGAGGCCGGACTAACACAGGACTATACATTGTATAAATAGTTCAAAAAGCTCCTCGCGCCCGGCAAGATCGGGCAGACGCTCTGCCTGGGCAACCTGACGGACCGGACGACGTACGAGTACCTCCGGACGGTGGCGCCCGACCTCAAGATCGTCAAGGGCCGGTTCGACGTCGAGGCCACGTCGCTGCCGCTGTCGCAGGTGGTGACGCACGGCAGCATCCGCGTCGGCTTCCTCGAGGGCTTCACCCTCGTCAGCAACGAGCCCGACCTGCTGCTGGCCGAGGCCAACAAGCTCGACGTCGACGTGCTCTGCTGGGGCGGCACCCACCGCTTCGAGTGCTTCGAGTACATGGACAAGTTCTTCATCAACCCCGGCAGCGCCACGGGCGCCTTCTCGACCGGCTGGGGCAAGGAGGAGGACATTGTGCCTAGCTTTTGTTTGATGGATGTGAGAGCTGCCGCGCTTTTTTTTTTTCTTTCTGTTTTTTGTCTCTCTTCGAGTTGACGACTGACTCATATTTCTGGATTTTGCAGGTTCAAGGAATCTCCCTTACACTATATGTGTATCAACTGAGGAAGGACGCCAATGGGGTGGAAAACGTGGCAGTAGAAAAAGTCACCTACACCAAGGTGGTTGAACCGACTGCGGCACCGTCATGACGTTGATGGAAGCGCAATCACGGAAGGATGAGAACCACCCAGGCACGACGACCGAGGACAGCGGTTTAATATGTGACAGCACCGTGGTTGGGGGTAACCAAAGTTCAGCGCCAGCCGTCTCAGAAGCTCGGGAGATGACGCGGTGCACATGACCATCTACGGGCAGCGCACGTCATCGAATCACGGACTAAGCTGCGGTTCCGCAAAAGCCCAAATGATTTACGTAGAATTATGCTTTTGTGGAAGATGACAAATTCATGAAACCGATAGTAATATGTTCTGGCTAGTCAAGGAAAGGGGTATAGTATCATCAGGCGTATCTGCCGAGAATTACATTGTTATCAGACAGTTGTGTGAGCTCTCGATCCAAAAGACGCGGGGACAAAAGGGGCAGAGGGGAATGCAGGGCAAATTCGGGAGGCATCCAAGGATGACGAGACCCCTGGAAAAGGAAGAGCAAACAAAAGAGCAAAATGGAGGCGCGCGCTAGAAACTCCGTTCCGAGTCATTTGGTCATGAGGGGGTTGGACAAGAAACAAGTACGGCCGGGGCCCGGATCGTACCACGCTCCTGCACCTTTTTCGGGGGGTTCCGTGTCATATCATCATACTGCGCCGCCTCGAGAGGCGGTCCGAGGTGTCGGTGGCCGCCTCCGAGTCGCCGTAGTCGTCCTCCGAGTCGTCGCGGCCCTCGAGCATCGAGGGCTTGTTGCGCGTCGCCAGGGACGCCCGCTTCCTCGAGCCGGCGGACCGCGTAGTCTTCTGAGTGGCGGCCGCGGCCACCTCACCCTTGAGCGCCGCGGCCACGTCCTCCCGCAGAACTGGCCGCCGCGACGATCGCGCGTGCGAGTTGCGCATGGGCGCCGACGCGCGCTCCACCGTCGTGGTCCTCTCGACCGCCGGGGATGTGGTGGTGAATTCGTAGGGATCTAGCATGGGCGCGGATGCGTTGCTTTGATGAACGTCCTTGGCTGACGAGAGGTCGTTGGTGGTGGGCTCCGGCCGCGTGTCCGCTCTGCTTGAAGCCCCGTCACTTTGTCCGGCCGTCGATGCTTGCTTGCGCCTGCTTGTAATGTTGACGTTGGGCACATCTGAGGGGGCGGCCATCCTACGGGCCGACGGAGAAGTAACGGGCTCCCTGCCAGTCACCTCCAGCGGAGCGGCCGATTGGACGCCAGGAGAACGCTGCATCGTAACAGACTCAACCGGGCGCTCAGTACTGGCGACTGGAGGAACAGGTGTTGCCCTTCCCTTGGTCGCAGACGAGGGTATCATCGACACGGTTTCTTCCTTGGTGTTGATGGAAGCACGGTGCTTGTACTTGCCCTCGCCGGAAACGGCGTCCGTCAGCTCCTTGGTCGGCCGGCGCATCTTGTCTCTCAGGCTCGGTTCCGCGTAGCTGACTGCGGCTCTAGCTCTCCTGCTGGGACGGGCAATGTCACCTGCCGACGAGATATCAAGCGGGGGTGGTGTGTCGCAGGGCTTCTCCAGCACAGATGGGCGCCCGGGCGTAATGGGTGACATCATCTGGGTGTCGAGCGAGGCCGCGGCGAGCTCGGAGGGATGGATTTCGGCAACAGGGGGTGGCGACGGGTTTGGAAGGTCCAGCATGATGCTCGGGGGACTGGCCTTGTGTGTGTCGCGAGGCCTGGATTGCAGATTCGGTGTCGGTTTCGCCATCTCCATGGCTTCCATCGGTGCCTTGGTGGGAGGCTGTTTCCTCGGGGACATGAGATCATCGTTCGTGCTCTTCGCGGCCAACGCTGGGCGGGCCATCGGTGCCACGCCTAGCGCCCTTGGTCGAGCGTCCTTGCGACCGGTCCCAGAAACCCCTCTTGCGCTCCTTTTCCCCTTCCCCTCCCTCGCGCCAGCCGGCTTCTCGTTTTCGGATTTGGCGAAATTCGAGATCTCGTTCTCGTCTGTTACCGCAAACTTCCTCTTAGAGCTCGATTTGGCCGGAACATTTTCTGTCGCCAGCGGCGACTTCTCCAGAGTCAGGGGCGTTTCGATGGTGAGCGGCTTGTCGGCCATAAGAGGTTTCTGAGAGGTCAGGGCTTTGCGAGGCGTAAGAGCCTTGTCGGTCGCGATAGGCTTGTCGAATGCAAGTGGCTTCTCTGCCAGAATCAGGCGGGGAGACTCGGTCTTGGCTGGCTGGGGACTCGCCACCTTCTTCGTCGGGCTCGGGAGGGGTGATTGCGCGGAGCGCTGCCCGTTCAGGGCGAGCGGGCTGCCTGCTTCCGCGGCAAGGGGTGCATCGGAATAGACGCGGAGGCGCAGAGCCCTAGTCGGCGAGTCCGTCTTGACTGGGTCCTCCTCCACAAATCTCGACACCGGAGGCGGTCCCAGGTCAGGAGAGTCTGTCGACGTCTCCGCCTCGGAGCAAAGGGCCAATATTTCCTCGCGACTGTTACATGGAGATTCCAGTTAGCTTGACATGCCGCGTCGCATACATGGCACGCGGCACCGACGCGGAAAGGGCGTACCTCAGAGTCTGCCGCGGGTAAGACTTGTTCTCATGGATGGGAGGCATACGGCCCTCCTGCATAGCCAGGGCGTCCTGCTCTTCGACACTCGGATTCCTTTGGCGCCGGGCGGGGGGGCTCCGGAAGAGGCTGGGTCTTGGCTTTGCCATCTTGCGTTCCCTGTTGGACGACCGCCTCTTCGTTGGTGGTTCGAGGCCCAGACACTCCAGCAGGGAACTCATCTCGAGAAGCTGCAGCTCCATCCTGGCCTTTATCTCCAGAGCATGGTCGGCCACGCGACTGGCCGAGTTGTTCTCGAGCTCCTTCTCCATCCGGAGGACCTGGCCACGTAGGTCGAGGTTTTCCGAAAGCAGGCGGGCGCACTCATTCTCGAGGCTTCGGATGCGGAGAGATTGGTTCGAGTTGACGCGGGCGATGTCACGATTCTGGCGTAGAAACCTGCGGCGCACTGCGAGACAATGGAGCTTCTGTCAGTGGCATCCCTCGACGGAAGCAGCTGCACAAAGGCGGTGACATACGCGTTTCCAGGCTGTCTGCTGATGCTGGGGGCTCGTTGAGTCTCGCCATTGCTCATAGTGAGGTGTGCGTGTGCAGTCTGGCAGGAGGCTATCCAAGTTGCTTGATCGCGGACGCGCTGTTTCTGTCAAAAGATGCTGCAGCTCAGGCGTGAGGTGGTTGGGTGCAGTCTGGACCAGGCCCAAAGTTTTCTGTGTACGATTGCTGTATTGGGCAACTGCGCCTGTGCGGCAGCGCAATGTCATCAAAACCCACTCTCGCGCATCTAGGCGATATTTACACGCTTCCCAAACCGGCTAGCTTGGGCCGCGGGGGCTGCAATGTTGTTGGCCGGGCAGCAACCCACGTATGTGGCTTGCCAGCCACGTCTTCCCACGCCAGCGGTCGCACCAGCTAATTCGCCACAGACGCCGCCAACGAAGCTGTGCTTGCGCGACGACAGTTTGCTGCTGCTGCCCCCATCTTCAGCCCGTGCTAGGTTTCGGCCAGGGTCCATTTTCTTTCTTTTTTTCATTTTTTTTTTTTTTTTCAGCTCCGAGCACCGCTGAGCTCCTTAGCTGGTCTCGTCATCTCTGCCCATCATGTCATTTCCCTCTCGATCGCTGCCAGGCCACATGCGGCAGCCATCTGGCGCCGGAGGCAGTGTTGGATCTGGGCAGTCCCCCGCCCTTGTGGCCCGTGTGAACGAGAAGAAGGCTGAGCTCGAGAACTTGCGGGAACTACGCGACCTGAGCGCCGCCGTGGCGACTCAGATGGAGGCTCTGGAGCAGAGGCTAGGCACGTTATCAGACGGCACGGAGGCCATCGCGCTGGTGCTGGCCAACTGGCATAATGTACTGCAAGCCATCAACATGGCCTCGGGTATGTTGCCGGCGGTGGATAAGGTCCCGTCCTTGACAACTAAAAGCAAAAACTGCGGCTGTTTGGACGCCAAGCAGTGCACATGAACTATCCCTGACAATCCTTTCCCACGAACAGCAAAGCTGCCGAAGCCCAAGTCCGA
This sequence comes from Gaeumannomyces tritici R3-111a-1, assembly GCF_000145635.1. Lineage (NCBI taxonomy): Eukaryota > Fungi > Ascomycota > Sordariomycetes > Magnaporthales > Magnaporthaceae > Gaeumannomyces > Gaeumannomyces tritici. Next base: position 4,949,481 of record NW_008804547.1, on the reverse strand, counting down.
GGATGAAGGCTGGTCTGAGACAGCCGAGACAGCTCTTCCGCAGACGCTGGTCAGGATCCCGACTGAGCATGCTCCAACCATCCAAGCGCAAACAGGAGAGCAGCCCGAAGAAGAGGAGTCCTGATTGACTTGATAGGTGGCGCAACGTTTCCCTCTGGTAGCATTTTCGTCCATCATTGGGCGCCAACCAGCTCCGCGACGGCATTATCATGGATCTACTCGTCCCGCCAGAAGCGCGTCACGCCGAGAATCTCGTGCCAGAGCCGCTGCCATCCAGCTGCGTAAATTTCCGTCTCGCAGATTGAGGGGCAGGCGGAATCCCATTGGATGCCGACGTTGCGCTACTTGGCCAGGTGCAGGACGCGCCCCGCATGTTTATTTCCGCGACGCCTTCTTTACTCAAACCGTCATTAGGTTAGTGCAACCTCGACTTGCTCCCATACCGGAAAAGCCTTAGACCAGCCCTGGGGATACGACCCGAGAATGCGAAGGAGCAGGGGCTGCAAGGTGCAACTGGTTTGTTGGTTGCCGATCGAGGAGGCAGTGGAGGGTCAAACGGAGGGGCAGCAGCATCACAGGTTGATTGGAAGGTAGTAGTTGGTTCCTGTTGGAGTGGGGATCCCCGTAGGCGTTCGATGGAACGACGCCGTCGGGTTGTCTTTTTATTTGGGGAAAAACCTTGGTGGCAGGAAAGGGGCTGTGCCACCGGGAGAGCGGTGCAAGCCGCGCCCCATAGAATCATGAAATCCAGCGATATGCTCAGAATAGAGATTTTGTGCAAGCACATCCTGGGTGCAGACCCCAGCATGCCCATTGAGGCATAGCGATCCTCGATGTGAAACTGATCGGGGGAGCATCGATCGTTAAGCGGCCTAAATCAGGGTGAAACCGAAGACGACGGCAGCATGTGGTAGTGGGGAAGGCCGCAATTAGGTATCACTCCCGTTATGAGTCTGGCAGCGGTGGGCTGCCCCTTTGTCCTGGGCTAGTCGCCGCTGGTAATCGCTCTCTCCGTGGGCGTTCGGTCGAGAGAGCTGTCACTGCCCGCTTCTAGAGCGTTCCTCCCGTGTAGGTGCCGAGGACGAAAGCCAGGGACGATTGTATCGGACGAATCGCATGTCCAAGGGGTTTGTGGGCGCCTCCGCTTTCTTGCTGCACAAGAGGCAGGCACTGCAGGCAGGCGGTGCTGTGGACGGATTTGGCATACAGTAAACACAGCAAATCAACGAACCCCAAACCCCCGCCGCCCCTCCGACTCGGCTACGCGGGCAGGCGCATTCGAGGTTGCGCGCGCAGTGCCGATGCACGAGCAAGGATCGAGGGAAGGAGGCCTCGCGTCTGCCGTCTTCATGTTTTCTCAGTTCCGTCCTTTTGTTTCCCTCACTTCGGCTCGTTTCCACCCCGCCGTCCTTCTTGGCTACACAATTCCAAAGCGTCTCACAGCAAATCGTTCCCACAGTTGTATCGAGCATCACTCTAGGCTTTTTGGGATTGGATCGCCAGCCAGGGACCACGGCCGAGGCCCAATCAAGCACCCTGTCCCGGCGCGAGACCCCTGCCCAATAAATTTACAAGCACACACACCCCCTGCCCTGGCCGTTATTACTACACGGACGCAGATCGGGCTCCCCCCTGCTCGCCCGTGGCCGACGATAAAGTGACAATGGCCAGCCGACTCGGCCAGCGCCAGCCCTCGGCTGGTGCGCTTGACCTTTTTGCTGTGCTCGAGGACAGCATCTCCAGCTCGCAGACCATTCCGCTGATATCATCGTCGCCTGCATCGCATCGCACCGACGACGCTCACACCACCAAGACCAACACCATTGTCATCACGAGCCTCAGCACGGCCGCCGTTGCTAGCTCCAATATTCCCGAACCTTCCGTCCTGGGCGAGCGCAACAACCAGCAGGCCCAGAACCTCCGCCCGCCTGAACTAGCTTCTCCCGAGTCGCTCGCCGACCGGCTTGATCAGCTCCATATCAGCAGCCCCAAAAAGGCCTTCTTGGACCCCAGGGACCAGAAGCCTCTCTCGCGCGGCCCCCACACGCGCCTGCCGCTCGACGAGAACACATTCCTCCCTCCCGGCCTGCCGCTGGTTGCGCCCAAGACTGTCCAGTCGCTGAGCCGTTATCCCGAGCCTGGCCACGGCCAACTCCGTCAAGCGTCTGGCGCCGTCCCTCGACCAAGGGCGAAGCTTGTTCAAGGTGAGCAAGACAAGCCATGGCATCCTTGTCCATACTTGAATCATGATGCAGGATGCCCCCTGCTAACCACCCGCCGCACTACGTATTTAGCAGACGCACCCGCTGCGCACTCTCCAACACCACTCCCGTCTGCGATCAGTCGTGCCGTAGACCAGCGGAAACTAGAAAAGAACGCGGCCGGCGATTTTGACTACCTTCTCTCAGTTCCAGTCTCATCGCCTGCAGCAGAAAAGTACCTTCGTGAGAGTGGCAAGTCCAGCGGCATCGATCTTGCTTCCGACACAAGCGACCCGAGCGCAAAACTCTACTTTGGTTGCAACCTGGTTGAGTCCAGGACTGAGTCGACAACCAAAGACTCGGGCGAAGGCGCCGGTGTCGAAAACCACTGCGTCCCCATCTACACACTCTTGGCAACCCGGATCCGCAACCCTGAGCTGGCCTCAGCCAAGGCAAACACCAAGCAACCAGGAACCGTCTCTCCCGTCACAATGATTCCTGAAAACGCCAACCCCTCGTCTAGAACAGAGCTTCGGATAAATGTGCTGGAGCCATGCGAGGTTTCCGCCAAGCTGTTGGTACCCCGGAGCACATCCCCACACAGGTCTTCCAGTCCGTTCCCTCGGCCAGTATCCAGCGCGCGAATCGAGGACAGCTTCGAGGCCCTAGATGATCTAGAGGAGCAGCTAGAGGCGCTGCACGAGGTTGTCAGGGCTGAGCGCGTTCCCTCCCCAGACAAGCTGCAGAAGGCCCCGAGCACCAAACAGCCAACCACTGTCAAACGATCATCGTCAACCACCAAGAAGCCAATCTCGAGAGCGGGCTCAGTGCGTTCTAGCGCAGCCGAAGTCTCTCGCAGCAGCTCTGTGCGGAATTCTGTGTCTATTGTCCTCAACAAGAAGGACCAGAAACCAACACCAACAAGCTCGCCCTCGGTAAAGCGGGCGACTAGCACACGGGCTAGGCCCACCAGTCTCATTGAGACAAGGCAACCCGCGAAGACGGTGCCGATGTTTGAGCTACCGGGCGATGCTGTGGCGCGGAGACTTAATGGGCAACGCGAGGCGCGGCTGGCCAAGGTGGAGGCGGAGAAGGCAGAGAAAGCAGAGAAGGCGAGCGCTCTCCAGAGGGCGCGCTCAGCCAGGCTACCCACCAGGCCAACCTTTGAGCTCCCTGGCGAGGCCATCTCGCGACGGAAGAGGGAGGAACACCAAGCTAAGCTCCGAGCGCAGGAGGAAGAGGAGCGTCGGCGACGGGAGTTCAAGGCTCGCCCTATCCGCGCGGCCCTGACCACGCCGGCTAGTGTGCCTCGTGAGACGGTCGCCAGTCGTGCGCGCCAGGCTGCCAAGGCGGCGAGCGCGTCGGCGGAACAGTGCGAAAGCTTGGCAGCCACGACGTCACCTGGAAAGAAGCGGGTTGCCGTTGGTACCGGCGCCAGCCTCTCGCGACGACCCCTGAGTGGCGTCGTGGACAGCCAACAGCAGCGGGGCCGAGACACGGCGGCCGCGGGCTCAGTAGCGTCTCGGAACAAGCCGGCTGCTAGTAGCATCCGCGGAACGTCGACGTCTACGGGCAGCACCAACATTAGCAAGAGCAGCAGCGGGGTGTCGAACGAGGACATGCAGCAGCAGCGACGCCGCGCCCGCGAGATATACCGACGCGATAACAGCCTCGTCGAGGAGCGTGAGCAAAACCAGCGCGGGCGCGAGATGATGGCCAAGCTGGCCCGACAGGAGGCGGCCGAGCGATCTCGCCAGCTCAGCCGCGAGTGGGCCGAGCGGCGCCAGACCAAGCGCTCGTCGGTGGTGGGACCACCATCAAGCCCTCCCACTGGAGGAAAGGTTGTCGTCCGTTGAGAGATGGTAAACGCCGGCCATGACGACCTCGGCTCTACAACACCCGGCATGACTGGAAACCTTGGTGGTCTGATGGCAGACTACGCGTTCAAGTCCATATTCCGGACAGCATTTCTTTTGTCCAACTCACATTCTTGGGTGTAGGTCCCGGAGAGGACGTAGGGAGGGATAACCAACTGGCTGGGCGGCTTTAACGATTGCATTTTACAAGCACAAGCAAGGAGTCCCGAGTGTATTTTTATCGGGTTGTTTTCAGTCTTGTTTTTGTTTCTTTCTTCTGTACTTCTTTCCATTACAGGCCCACCCTGTCTTTCTTTCAATTCACTCCGACTGCCGACTTCCCGACCTCTTTCAGGGGCAAGTCAGGCCTACTGTCTTTTGGATGTAGATTTCTCTTGCTCATGAAAAGAAAAGTTCGTGTCGCCTTTTGAGCTTGACTTGTCCGCTGTGATTACTTCTAGTGCCTAGTTGGTTCAGCTAGACCAGCCATCGGTGGCCGTCAATAACTCGAGAGGGACCGATTTTCCTATTTGAGCCGACATTGATGAAATAGATTCCTTTCGTTACAGTGACCAAATGCAAGATGTCTTGCTTATGTTGGCAGATGTTTTTCTAGTCAAAAACATCAAGGTCTAGTCCTGCCACTCAGTTCAAACGGCGTCGGTAGCACCAGCCCGATGGTCCATGAACAGCGCCAGGGACCCTTGCTTGCATATACCTAATCTTCCCCCTCCACCTCGACTTGACAAGGCTGTAGCCAGCGCTACGGAAGAAGAGCCATTCACCCACCACTACGCCGAAACCCCCAAAAAAACAAAAAACAAAAAACAAAACAACAACAAAAACATGGCCGCCACCAACACGGCCTCGCCGCCCAGGGTGAGGCTCCGCCAGGGCACGTACGAGGGCGCGACGCGGGCCCCGAGCGCGCTGTACCCCAAGGCGCTGGCCGCGTTCCTGGGCGTGCCCTACGCGCAGACCACGGCCGGCGTCAACCGCTTCCGCCCGCCGCGGCCGCTGCCCCTAGCCTGGTCCTGGACTGCGGGCAGCGGCGACGAGCCCGTCCCCGCCGTGGCTTACGGCGAGGCCTGCCCGGGCATCCTGGCGCCGCCGCCGGGCGTGACGGCTGGCGAGGACTGCCTCAACGCAAACGTCTTTGTGCCCGCGGCGCGCCTGCCCGCGGCCATGGACGGCGGCAGCGGCAGTGGCGGTGGCGCGAGGGCCCCGCCGCCGCCGCTGCTCCCGGTGGTGGTGTACGTGCACGGCGGCGGGTTCAACATGGGGCTGGGCGCCGAACGCGACATGGCCAGCTTCGTGGCGTGGGCGGCCGACGACGTGGTGGGCGTGAGCTTCAACTACCGCGTCGGCCCGCTCGGCTTCCTGGCCCCGCCCGCCGCCGGGGTGGTGGCCGCTGACGAGGACGGGGACGGGGCGCTCAATGTCGGCCTGCGCGACCAGCAGATGCTGTTCGGCTGGGTGGCCGACAACATCGCCGCCTTTGGGGGTGACCCGGCCAACGTGACTGTCATGGGCATGAGCGCGGGCGCGCACTCGGTGAGATTCTTTTTGGGAGGGGTTAGGAACCTGTGTGTGTATTGTCAAAATATTCTAATCCCCCCTTGGTCTAGATCGGCCACCACCTGATATACTACGGCGCCCCGGACAAACAACCCGCGCCCTTTGGCAAGGCCATCCTCGAGTCGGGCGCCGCCACGGCCCGGTCCGTGCTGCACCCGACGCACCTGCGCAACGCGTCCCAGTACCGCGAGTTCCTCGCCGCCGCCGGCGTGGACGGCGACGGCGACGGCAACGACTACAAGACCGTCCTGTCCCGCCTGCGCGCCCTGCCCCTCTCCAAAAATCCTGGCCGCGGGCCGCGCCGTCTGGGACGCCTACGTGCCCTCGGTGTGCTGGCCCTTCCAGCCCGTCGTCGACGGCGACGCCATCCCGGACCTGCCGGCGCGCAGCTGGCGCGCGGGGCGGGTCCTCGACGTCCCCCTCGTCACGGGCTTCAACGCCAACGAGGGCACCGCCTTTGTCCCCCCGCGCGGCGCCGACTCGGACGCCGACTTCCGCGCCTTCTTCGCGCGCCTGCTGCCCGCGGCCTCGCGCGCCGACCTGGACCGCCTGGCCGCGTCGTCGCTGTACCCGGACCCGGTCTCGGCCCCACCACCGTCCTCGTCGTCGTCGCCCGCCGCCGCCGCCTACCTGGGGTCGTCTCCCGTGCTGCCCGCGGGCATCACGTCCCGCCAGTGGCGCCGCCTCGACGCCGCCTACGCCGATTACGCATACACGTGCCCCGTGCTGCAGACGGCGCACTACATGTCGCAGCTACATCGGCCGAGGAGGAGCGACGGCGGCCGCCCCAGCCGCCGCCCCAGCCGCTCGCGCGTCTACGTCTACCGCTTCGCCCCGCTCTCGCCGCCCTGGGCCACGGCCAACCACGCCGAGAACGCGCCGTTTGCGTCCCACGACCTGGCCCAGCTGCTGCTGCCGCCGGGGCTCGCCGCCAAGCTCAAGGGTGGTGGTGGTGGTAGTAGCAGCGGCGATAGGTTGGAAGAGGAGCAGGCGCTCAGGGCCGCCGAGGCCCGCCTCCCCGGAGTCGTGGCCACGTCGGCCGCCATGCACGCCGCCTACGTCCGCTTCGCCGTCTCGGCCGACGGCGACCCTAACCACGACGGCGGCACCGCTAGCACATCCAACTCCTCCAACTCCTCCTCCTCCTGCTCCTCCACGGCTGCAAAGGTGGCGGCCGCCGGCTCCCTGCCCCGCTGGCCCGCCTTCGAGTCGCCGTTCCGCGGCGGCACCGCGGCGGCCCCGGCGCTGGCCCGCGACGGCGGCGGAGAGCGCGGTAGGCTCGTCGTCTTTGGAGACGGCAACGAGGAGCGGCTGGGCGGCAAGGGCAGCAGCGGCACCGTGGCCCGGGTCGCCGCGCTGTCGGAGCGCGAGCTCGAGCTGTGCCGCTTCTGGTGGGAGCGCGTCGAGCTGAGCCAGGGCGCCGGCACGAGGTTGGTGGGAGGGAGTCCGGTAAAGGCGAATCTGTAGGCATCCCCGTCATGGAATGGAGACGCGGAACCCCCCATCCCCCCACCGCGTATACATGTCAGTTCCTTCCAATAAGCCCAGGAATGTAGTCCTTGTATAATATTTCATCAGTCAGCTCCGAGGCGGCGTCATCCCTATTCACAGCATTCTTAAAGCCATCCAACTTGGAATGCTCGCCAGCTCAATCACAGGCACGGATAATGTGAACCGGGGGCCAATACAACCCTATCTCATCGCGCAGTCGAAAAGGTATACGACATAGGAACCGCTTGTCAGCTATGTAGTTTAATATTCGTGTATATAGAACCGGGCCCCCGCCCGCTCGCGTTGAATCCTACGCACCGCATGTGACGCTCAAATGTCACATGCGGCAAACTGTTCAATACACATGAATCTCCCTCCCAGATACGCAAAGGAAAAGAATCAAGGAAATTTTTCGTCGGGATGATGGAGAAATAAGGGACAAAAGTCCATCCATATGTCAGCAAAACGGGGAGATAAACAGCAGCAAAGAGCCAAAATATGCCTGCCGCAACCCGGCCAAAGAGAGTCCGGGATTCGCATGGCTTTGGGTTCGATGGGAGCGAGAGAGAACCAAAAAGACAGGAGGATAAGTCCTGTGAGAAGACAGCCCCCCAACCAATCCGGTTTCCACGGCTCGGCCATTAAATAAAGTATCATGGAAGGTAAGCGATCGACAATTAGAGAAGTTTTGTGACAAAAAGAGAGGCTAGGAGAATGCTGGATACGCATGACATTTTTAGGTTGCTGAAAAGCCGAAATGGGCGTAAAAGGCGAGCGATAGCGAGGGAGGGCCTGAAAAGAAGAAAGAGTTGCTGGGATACGGCAATGTGGAATCCTAGCAGGGTATTTGGATGCGCGAGCCACGACGGAAAGAGTAAAGCCAGAGTCGCAACGGCGGCTAGAAGTTTTGCGAGATGCCGGCCTGCTGTGGGTAGTGTCCCGAGTTCTCTATGCGGGTGTTGCGGCGTGCTGGGTTGTCCTTGATGACGGGAGAGCTGGCGCCGCCATTCTCGCCACCACGAGGCGGCACGGCTCCGTACGCATCTGCGTAAGGACCATTGCCGTAGCCGTCGTAGTACCGCGCGTCTCCGCCGTAGGCCATGCCGATGCCCTCGCCGGAGCCGTCAGATCGTGCGGCCGCGCTGTAGGATGAGGATGCGTTGGACGGGCCTCGGCGCATGTCGCCGCCACGGTTGCCTGAAGTCGACGGACCCATGGCGCCCAGTATCTCGCCCTCAGGCGAGACGGCGCCATCGCGACCGTGCATCAGGGGCTCTGCGGAGCGCGCGTCCGACACGTTTCCTTGAGTGGGCGAGGCCGCGGTGCCATCCGAGTAGGCAACTGGAGCAGCACCACCAGACATGGTCGTCGAGGCTTTGCGGCCAGTCGAGCCAGCCAGAGTAGTAGAGCCCCAGCCACGGTAGCCAGATGAGGCGTCCTCATATGCGCCGCCACCGACTGTGCTCACATCGGGTGCTGTTGGCCCATCGGCGTTAGGGTTAAATCCATACTCCTCGACTTCCTTGCGCCGCTCTTCCTCGGCTGCCTTCCGTTGCTTTCTCTTCCTCCAGAAGAAGAGGCCACCTAGCACAAGGATGGCAACGACAACTATAGGAACCACTGTCGCAATGGCAATGACGGTAGCATTTTGCGAGCTTGAACTGCCATCTCCGTTCGGGTTGTTGTTAGCCGAGCCGCCAGGGAGTCCGATGCTCGAAGTTGTGGACAATGTTTGCTGGGTGTTTGGCTGCGTTTTCGTCGTAAACACGGTAGTCGGTGGGCCGCCACCAGTAGGAGTGGTCACCGTCGTCTCCGTTGTCAGAGAGGGTGGGTTGGAGGAACTCTGTGGGGGTGGTGGTGCTGATGTAGTCGGCGTGGTGTTTGATGTTGGAGGAGGTGGAGGAGTAGTCGTGGGAGGGGGCAAGGTAGTACTTGTAGTAGGCGTGCTTGATGATGGAGGAGGAGGGGGTGAGGTTGTCGAGGGTGTTGAGGTTGTTGGTGGCGAAGGCGTCGTGCTGGTTGTCCCCGGCGCCGGTGCCGGGGTTGAGGTGTCTGGAGGTGTGCCTGTGGTTGAGTTAGTATTAGCAAGGGAACTTGAAGGGCTGTCCGTTGATGCTGTAGACAGAATCGTCGCCGGCGGACCGGTCGTACTTGTGGCGTTGGACGACATCTTGAAAAGAGGCCGATTTCAAGACTGGAGTGTTCCTGATCTGTCCACAAGGACATTAGCATTTATGGTACATCAAGCTCAATGGTGCGAGAGAAAAAGAAGAAAAAAGGTATGTAGAAGGCGGTCAGAGAAACAAGAAAGCGAGACTGGGCAAGGGAGCCCCGTGTTCCGCAGGGCTGGTTGGAGTTGCTTCGCCGGGTCTTGGTAAGCCCGCCAGGTGCAGATCAGATGCCATGGAATCAGATGCCATGGAACCGGGCTGGTCCAAGCACCGACCGTTGCGCGACCGCAACGCATCGCACTGGCCACGCGACGACCAGACACAAGGTTTGTGGAAGAGAGAGCCAGAACTCTGGGAAGCGAACACGGTGAAACGGGTACCTGCAAGTCCCCGTTCTGCAAACGACGATGGAGGTGAGGGCATCCCAGTGGAGATTCAGGCTTTCAAATGCAGCAGCGCAACGCGACCACATGGAAAGGATGGGGCCGCAATACTGTTGCGGGAAGGCAGGAGAGACGAATGCGATGAGGTGCTGTCGGAGGTAGCCCATGAATCAATCAGCCCAACCCGGTACCTACCTAAAAGCTGGAAGCAAAAGACCACCGTCGCGGCGCGGGGCGCTCCGACTTGAACAATGCGTAACCTAGTGCCGAATCGGTGTCTGCGCCGTTGGTGGCGTCGGGATGAGGACCGAGTTGCTCTGGCAATTCGGGTCAACGTCGCGGGCGTGGCAGAATCGAAGCTATATCGATCGCGTCGGTCGGGACCACTCGCTTCGTGTCGGTCGTCAGCCGAGAGACGCCAAGCCGAGGGCGAAATGACAACAAAAAAAGGTGCTGTACAAGAATTATGCTCTCGACAGCCAAATGAAAGAAGTCGAAAAGAGCAGCGGCCCGGGAGAAGCAATCGAGTCGATGCCACGGCGGTTGGGAGAGGCCGAGTCGAAATGGGCAGACCAGGAAAACAACAAGGACGGACGGGGCAATTGGAAAATGGGGAAGAGCAGGAGCGGAGGGTCTGGGTTCCTTCCTACCCTTTCGCACGCCGAGCAGGAGGGTCCTTCCTGGGGGAGGGAGATTGACAAGTCCAGCGACAGGCGACGTTATTGGACGGGGGCCCGCAAATAACCCCCGTGTTCGCGGGTCTTGTGCTGGCCGTGCTGTGCAGAAGAAGCTTCGGCCCCCCTCGCCGCAGCCTGGAGCTTTTCCCCTCTACGGAAAGCTGGGTGGTGCTGGGCCTCGTAATGTCGGGTGCGGGCAAGGTCATCAATGTGGAGCTGCGTGTGAGCACGCCAGTAGCAGGGGGGGAGCGTGGAGGCGCAGCTGGGTGTGCGGGCGGCCAGCTCCGCGGCTTGCTCTTTTTTGCGCCCTTTCTTCAACGGGCAGGCGACGCGCGACTGATGATGTTACGAGGGGCCGGTCGATTAAGAGGGTCTCTGGCCACACCAAGTAACTGCGGGCCAACGAATCGGCAGAGGGCTCAATCCCAAGCGAGTGAGGCCGACGCTTGTTGTCTGCGTCGCGGCTGCGGCCTGAACTGGTTGCCCTAGCTCCGAAGCCCGCGCTAGAACCATAAGCCGCACTCGCCACAGCCCGGTGGCGAGCCAACCTGTTCCTGTCCACGAGCCGAGTCCGGATTTGGACTGGCGTGCTGATGAGATTTTGGCGTGGTTGTGCTGTTGGTTTTGGGTTGACAGCTCGAGTTCCTTTCTATATATTTTTCGTCCCTTTCACTTTACTCGTCGTCCCTTCTCGCTCTCTTTTCTCTTTTCTACCACTTTTTTCCCCTCCTTTTTTGGCGCTGTCTCGGATTCGATCGGGTCGCTTGCTTGGTCGGTGGCGGCTGCCGATCTAGGTGTCAAAACAAGGCCGCGTCGAGTGTCGCGCAGCCAAGCGTCAAATCCAGATGGACGCTAGCCAATGGCCCTGCCGCCGTTCCGAGGTGGGTTCCAGTGTTTTTTTTTTCATCCGCCGCCCTAAAAAAAAAAAAAAACTGGTGGTGCGCCAGGCGCTGGTGCAGTCGGTCCGTCGAGCAAAATGGCTTCGTCCGCAGCAACCTTTGGCGGGTGGCTTTTGACTTAACCGCGAGCGACTAGTCGTCTCTTTCCCCCCTGCCTAGGTTATTTCTAGGCCCGGGTTTTCGTCGCTTTCGTCTCTTTCCTCGGCTTCAGGTTTGCCTTTTCAGTCAATCGTTTCCGTGCTTCTTGATCGCCCGTGACAACATGCTCCGTGCAACTGTCCGGTCGTCCCAGCCAACAGGTCGTAATCCGTGCCAAGATGGACCCCAAGCAGCCTCTGTTTCTGATTCGGCCGTGCGTCGGGGAACTGGCAAAGAATGTTGGCGGTAAAATCAAGAGAGGAAAAGGCACGCTCGTCCAATACCGTGGTCTGAGTGAGCGTCGGCTCGGCCGTTGTGTCGCCTGTTGACTGTCCGTTGGCTTGCTCAATACCTAAACCATACCAAGAAGCGACAGGGCTCTGGGCTGGGGAGTCATCTGTATACATATGGCCGTGCGAGTGAGATTTACAGTGTGCCAAGGGACTGAAGACCAAGGAATGAGACCGGCATATGTTTGTGCCAAGTGTGCCAGTCTAGCACCGCCAAGTTTGCTTCCTTGCTCTTGACTGGGCGACACGCTCTTTTGGCGATCAGCCCGAAAATAAAGAGAACGAAAAATAGCATTTTGGCACAAGCTGGCTGAGACTCGTGCATGGGCTGCGGAACGCGCTAGACAGGGCAAGCCTGCCTACGTAGCGACATGGTCCCGGCCGAGAGAAGAAAAAAAATAGATTGTGTCCGGCTGGAACGTCAGCCGTTGGGCGCATGGTCAACTTGCTAGTAGCATTTGCAGCCAACGCAACGAGGGCCTTGCAGGTCCGGCTGTATGCACCAGACGGCCATACCTCGCTCGATCTGCAACGTTTCGCAGCATACTAAATATGCGCTGCATGTGTGGACCATGTTGAATCCTGCATGTCCAGCCCACTAGAGACACCTGCCTGCCTGTCTGCCTGCCTGTGGATGGCTGGCTGCATGGGGCTGCGTCTGCATCGATCGGTCTTTGCTTTTTGGGCCCAGACGCCGTCCTCGACGGACGACCAAAAGAGCTAATGCATACAGGCAATGGGCGGTAGGCACGTATGTACATAAGCACACGAACAACGCCTCAGGCCCGATGTCTGCAGTAGACTTGCGGCGTGGGCGATGGGGAAGGGAGGCTGACTGCATTGCATTAGACCTGAGGCCACACACATCGTACGTTCGATAACACTCCGAAGAAAACCCCTCGTTTCTCGGGAGGAGCGGAGCATTCAAGAGTAGGGGAACAAAACCCCCCCGAGAGGGGAACATGCGCGTCCTTTTTTTTTTTCCATCGATGTCGATCTCTAAGGACACCCAGGAACCGGGCAGCGAAGGGAGCGCGCGGGTGGGTATCATTTGCTCTGCTTCGGCTCAATTGCATCAGACAAGAGGGGTTGGGGCCACAGCAAAAGGAGGGGGACGCAGCGGGCAATGGACCAAATCGTCCGGGAGTTGACACGCCGAGCAGCGGGCACCCAAAAGAAGCACAGAAACCGGGAATAAAAAAAATGAATGACGAGAGATGAAAAATAGCCGCTTGACTGGTCCAACTTCCATCATCGCCAGGTGCCCCTGGACAATCGCGTCGAGGCCTGTCCCTTGAATCGCATCGCATAAATGAACAATTGCAGCGTATAACGCAGTTTCCCCGCCGGGCAAATGACGTTGATTTCGCGTGGCCTTGCTGCATTCCCCCAACCCAATTGCCGTCCGGGCCCCGGCATTTTGACCATTAACACTGCCCATTATTGATCCGGGAAGAGAGAGAGGAAGGAAGGAAGAAAAAGTCTTGAACGTCATTCCTGGGATGGGGGGGTACGGGGGGTCAGACGGCACGCAGGCTGGATAGCCACCTCCGTGGCTGCTGGTGACGCTTCAGGTTGGGCACCATGCCTGCGGCTGCGGTAGGTAAGCTAGGATGGGAGCTGGAGAGGACGGGGGTCAAAGTCAAAAATCCTGAGAGGTCGCAGCATCACTGGGAAGCTTCTCCGATTGGAATGTTATCCACGGCACAACACAAGGATCCGAAAACACGTGTTCGTGCTCAACTGGCAATCACCGTGATCCCCAGATTACCGGATTGGCGGTGTTTAGGGAAACAGGGCAGGCTGAGAGTCAGAGGAAACAAAAGCGTCGACAAAACAGCTTGACCAAGCCAAGCACGTATCTCCCAGACAATTCACAGCTAAAACTGACAACAGGGCGGACCACCTGGTCAACAATGTTGGAGGGAGGATGCTCATAAAAATAAACCAGATCACGGAGCGACAACAAGGTCGCTAATCCGATGACAAAGCATCACAATACGAGTCGTAGAGAACAGACAATTGCGGGGTAACCTCCTTGCGCCTCGGCAAGTTCCGTGTTGTTTATCTATCAGGGGATCTATATATGCAATGATTTCGTACCAGACGGGGGAGCAAGCAGGGAACATGCATGAAACAACAGCCTTGCCAACGTGGCAAGATGGTATCATGATAACCTCCCCTTGGTTCCCCCCAGATGGGGTGTTTTGTTATGCTGGTGGCCGGCTTTGAATTTCCAACATGAATTATATGAGAGACAAGATGAAGGAAACAAAAAAAAGACAAAAGAAAAAGGAAACAGCAAACAGAAAGCGAGAAACGATGACATTACCAGTCGTCAGATGTTGGCAAAGGTCGACAGGATGCATGTTTGGTCTTGTTTCCTTTTTGCCCGCAAGAATGGTATCAAAAAGAGCATGTTTGGCCGTTCGTTACTCTCGTAACATCCCTAAGAGGGAGGGTAGAGAGTGGCCATGCGAGATCCAAAAGAAACTCCGATGCTGATGCGAACGAATAAGAGGTCTAGTCGAGTAGACTGGCCTGACGCAGAGCATGATTGCCGATAGGAAAAGAAAACAGAGAACAAGCCGAGGGCTCACAGGGCGATGTGCAAAATCACACGACTGAACCTCAGCTTATCAAGAACGCATGCCCCATTGCGGCTTGAGAGTATCAACCGTCTGGGCCGTGGTGAACACCGTGTCACCAGGCAGGCGGCTCACGCGCCCGGCGCCGTTTCTAATGGCGTCGCGCTGGACCGATGAGATACCGCTGCGGTTGCTCCGGATGCTGCCGGCGTCGCTTGTGGTGTCATCGTTCTTGAACTTGCGGGGAGGCGCAAAGTCAAGTCCAGTGAACGTGTTGGACTTCCTGAGAAGGTGACTAGGGAGTCGCGAAATTACGGGTCAGTATGCAACACAAATTGCTGGAATGACGGAGAGAGTACTCACGGGCTGGGGAGAGATGTCATCTCGTCAAAGGAGGAAACGAGTGGCGAGTGGGTGACAAGAGGGGCCTGGTAAGGCCTCCTCTCTCCTCCGCCAGGGCTCTGGGACCGGCCGGCGGCCTGGTCCTTGAAGCTAGTGGGAGGAGCGAAGTCGATGGGGTTAATAGCCAGAGTGTCGTCGCGAAGCTTGGACGGGTTCGGGAGGGTGGTCAGAGCAGCCGGGGGAGGCATGGGCTTGCGTGGGGCGCCCATGGCGCTGCCGGCACGCGGACGGCCGTACTGGCCTGAAGCCGAAGACCCGGGTCTGGGGCCAGGACCCCATCGGTTGTTCGAGGTGGCCGAACCAGGACGATGAGGGCCGCGATTGCCGGGCATGCTCATGCCACTGACCGATCCAGCATGAGGCCTCGGACCGCTCCTCGGGCCGGGGAACCTGGAGCCGGAAGGAGGAGGGGTCATGGCGCGACGAGCGACGGGCTGGGCGTAGGGCATAACAAAGGTGTTGGTATCGGGGTCGAAATAGGCGGCGTCAGTGCCAAGATAACCCTGGTCGTAGTCCTCATAGTACTCGTTACCACCGCCCTGCTGCTTCGGAGCGCCATGGCCCTGACCCGGTGCACCCTGAGGGTAGCCCATGGTCTGGCGGCTCTCGTCAAAGTACTCTTTGTAGAAGGAGCGGATGCGGTTAGCCCTGGTCTCCGGGTCCTCGCCCTCGGTCACCTCATCCGGAGGCAGTGGGCGAAATCCGACAGAGAGCCGCTTGTTGTGTTGGCGGGGGACACCGAGAGCAGCAGTGTTCTCAGGAGGGTACTCGGACGATTGGCGACGATGCTGAGTGCGACCACGCTCCTGGCCATCCATATCCTGGGGAGAAACGGTTTCGTATTGGGATTCCTCGATGGCCGGTGCCGACATGGGGCCGGCAGGAGCAGCGCCAGTGTTGACAGTCAGAGTTGGCTGGTTCGAGTTGACGGGTCGGGGACTGGCAGGGAGGTTGCTAGGAGGGGGCGGTCGCTGGCTGTTGTTCTGATCTTGGGAGAAATCAAAGCCGTGAGAGTTGTTGGGTGGGAGGGGAAACCTAGGGGACGAAGGCATCTTGGCTTGGGCAGGCTCCTGAAGCTCCGGAACGGCGGGCATGGAGACACCATGAGCGTCAAGCTGGTGGTCATTGGGGTACGGAGAGGTGTCGTTCAAAGGGAAGTTGGCCTGGCCAGGCGAGTGAGCAGGAGGAGGCGGCGTGACCTCGTCCTTGGAGGCTTCGTATCGGGGAGGAATCGAGGTGACGGGCGAGGTGGGCGAGGTCGGGAATGAAGACTTGCGCGACGGAGGGACGGAGAGGCCGGGCCCAGATGGTCCGTTGTAGTCGTCGCGCGAGCCCTTCTTGGTGGAGCGCATCGATCTGGCATCACTCTGCTGGTAGACAGGGCTGTAGGGATCCTCGTTTCCGTGCAAAGTGCGAGCCAGTGAGTGCAGAGACTCGCGAGACCCGGCTTGAGCGCTGGGCGGGAGGAGGTACGGGCTCGACAGATTCATGTCCATTGAGAGCTGGTTGTTACGGTGACTTGCCTTCTCGGCGCCGCCGCCACCGAAGAAGGCACTCTTGCGCTTCCCGCCCTTGCTGCCTCGCGAGCCGTCTCCCAGACCAAAGTCCAACGACTTGTGGGGATCGTTGGCTTCCTCACTGCGCTGCTTCTTGATATTTCTACGGTGGAGCCAAAAGACGACGCCCAGAAGCGCGACAATAGGGATTCTGGGAGAAAACGTTAGAGGATGCCGAGACACAAAAAACAAACAACTCAAGAGGACGGCGATCTGCAAGCAACTTACGCAACCCCCAATGCGATGGGAACACCGAGGCTGTTGGCTCCGTAGGGCTTCTCGCAAAGGTTGGCATTCTCGCCGGTGCAGTCGATACTCTCTCGGGCCACCAAAGGTCTCGTCTGGTCGGGTTGAGGCACATCCAAGGCCTCCACACCGCTCGCGTTACGGCGGACAATGGGAATCCGACCGCTCATCCGGTAGGACCCGGCTTCCGCAACCCCCGCCATGATATTAGAGTGTTGGACACTGAGGTCTGTTTCGAATCGAAATGGTGTTGGAAGTCGTAATCGGTCGTGGAACTGAGTCCCTTTTATTAGAGGTTGTGGTGTGATTAATCTTCGTGTAGCACAAGATTTATGATGCTATCATACTCGTGATGCTATCGAATTATGCCGTTCCGAAGTCGAATCGAAGGCGAAAGAGACCGGGGAGAGCTGGTCGCGGTAAACGTATTCAAAACCGACGGGAGCTTTCCTGATGGGCAGAACCAAACGGCAATGATGCTTGCTGAATTCCTTCCCGTGGCCGACTTGGGTCTCGGGTCCAAGTGTCGTTTGGGCGAAGGACTTGCTGGCGTTGGCGCCAGTATTGGCGTGAGGCTGGACTGAGCGCGAGACAAACTTTCCCAAACGGAACAAAGGAATGAATGGCTTGGGGGTCAACTGTCTCTGCCTCGCGGAGGGAAGGGAACGGCGCGCCTGCTAGGAGGCTGTTTGTTTAGAATTAGGGAGTGAATAATCAAAGGAGTGGAAGCACGACTTGATCCAGTCGGCGATAGTCAGGCAGAGGACAGCCGTTGCAAAGGAGTGACAAGCAAGAAAGCGAGGCCCGTCGGACGGCAGGATCAGGTGGTGATGGATTTCATGCAGCGTGAAGGTCGAAGAAAAGAAAGACGGACGGGAGGTCGGATGGAGCGATGGGCCCGGCAGGGGGGAAAGGATGGCCAGGGCTCGACAGGCCTCGGAGAGGAGACGCAATTGGAAAGCCTACTGGCCCGCGGGCAGAGGCAGGCCCATCGTGGAACGAAGCGGGTGCACAAGGCCTTGCACTGTGGATGGACCGGCGGGCGGCAGATTGCCAGCAATTGGCGCACTCGCGCGCTGGCGACGTCCTTGGGCGGCAGGGTGTGGGTGTGGGGGCCCATCTCATCTCGCTCAAATAAGAAGAGGGGGTTGCCGAGGGCCTGCCCAGCGACGTTGAAAAAGGGAGGAGCGATCCTCTCTGTGCTACCCGCTGCGCCCGCCTCCAGATGGAACTTCGTCCCAGAGCCAGCCATTCCAACAGCAAGCCAGGGGAACCCCCGTTCCTGAGCCCCAGTTACTCGCTGGTTCGACCGCGCCCCTGTTGGCATGCAGGCGGGGACCGATGCAAGGTACGGGAGGTTGATGATTGGCCGCCGCGCGTCTGACTGGGCGCTGGGCCTCCACCGAACTCTCTTCTGATTGGGCCCACTGGATGGGGACAGGCGCTGCGGTCCAGATCATATTGGAACCAAGACGCTAATATTGTCCCCCGCCGGGGGTTCTTGCGGTCGGACGGGTGAGATTGGCCGTCGCCCTACTTTGTCAGCCACTCAGCTTGGCCGACCCAAGCAGCCTTTGTCCTTCCTGTCGAAATTGTGGGATGGTACATTGCCGAAATGAGCTGTCCAGGATGTGAGCAGGATTTGCACGGAGCGGCACTGTTTACCAGCTGCTGGCCCTGATGCCGGCCGCTGCCGCTGGCAACCCGCGACCGCAGCGATCGAGCATCAAGCGAAGGGGGAAAATGTCGCAGACACCACGCGAGATTCACTGTCAAGAGCCGCGATGGAATCGCCTAGCTGTTGGTATTGGCAATTTGCGTGCTCAGTTTGCGTTATGGGGAAGCCGATGGGGCCACACTGCTCAAATCCAGCGCTTCAGGGGCGCTAGGCAACGCAATGTTTACCGTGTGTGCGTGTTCTTCGCGAGGACCACAGCAAATTCAGAGCCTGCCTCTGGCACATTCCATCCTGTGGCACGTCCTCGATGTTGCACTACGCCCAGCCATCTCGCACGCCACCAGGTTGCGCGACATAGACACAGAGAGGGGGTGCCCATCACGTGCGTGACGTTGCATGCCGTCCAGCAGGAAAATAGCAAAAGAAACAAAACAAATAAGAAGGTTGGAAGGCTACTATTACAGCAGAAAAAATGGCTCGGTCGGAATCGGGAATTATGGCCAGCCTATCACAGCCCACCTTGCGCAAAGGTTGGCGCAATTTAGCGTTATTGCGCAGATCCTGACTCCTTGTCACTCGACCTATTGGCTCGAAATAGGAGCTCATTTTTTGGTGATGGTTAAAAAATCTCTTTTCAGTCGAGTGGCTCGGCTTCCAACCAAACACCAGGTAGTGACACAATAAATATATCGCCAGACCGTCAATGCCTTCAAGATCCAGTACTTCTCGCATCATGTCTTGCCGCTCGGTCGCCTGCATGCTGAGTGCGGGTGTGTCGTCATCCCGCGACCCGAAGTCCGTGGACGTGGCAGTGACAAGCCACATTCTCCGCTGCGAACAAACTCAATATTCCTTGCCCAGCGGCCGGGATCCTGACCGTTCACCCGCCATTCAATCCTTTTTCGCATTGGCTGCCGCCATTCGCAGTAGCTGCCCGCACTACGCCCGGAAGGAAGTACCTATTTTGCCGCACTGTGTTCTGTGCTAATTTTGCATGTTGACCTGTTGTCCTGATCGCTGGGAGACGGATGGTGTCCGCGTGCAGGAGTCCTCCCGTCCTGGCTTGCAGTCGCCAGTGAGTGTTCAACGTCTGCCGCTTGAGGTGCTGTCCTGTCTCGGCCAGGATGCCCATGATGGGGCGGGAGGCGGGTTCGCCGCAGACGCAATGCCTGTGGGAGCTACCTACTGACATGTTTCACGTTTCAACACGTCCTTAATTTTTGTTGCTGTTGTTTTTATGTTTTCCCAATCCCCGCGGTCGCATCGCGGGCGTTTCAGCAATAACGCCATCCCACCATTATGAAGCATGTAGAATGTCCGTCCGCCAGAGCTGCCTTGTTTATTCGCAACGTGCCATTTTCTGTACGGATCCTGTCTATTTTACTTGGTAGAACCCAGGCGCATACTCGACAAGCCAGCTCTTCTCCACCTTGGTGATGTCCCGGATGAAGGTCTTGCTGCCAGTCTCCATGACCTCGTGGAAAATGACCCAGTCGGCCCGCCTATTGAACATCAGCGAGCTCGGGTGCGCGTGCAGCACGGTCCCTCCCTGAATGTTTCGAAAGCTCCCGTCCGCCTGCATCCGCGCCGCTTGCGCAAAGTAGCCCGTCGTGAGGCACCGCCGGACCTGCTCGGCCTTGGTGGAAGGATCGTCCGCCGCCGGTTTCGGCGCCAAGGATTCCTCCACGTTGATGCCGAACCTCTCCAGATATCGCTTTAGCTGCGCGCGTATGCTCACAGCCCTACTCATGGTCTTGAAGTTGAGCAGGTTCTCGTGGCAGAACTGCGCGTCCTTGCGACCTTTGCTCACAAAGGCCTGGTAAACGTTGAGCAGGGTCAGGTGATCGCCCTCCTCGGCCGCGAACCTCCTGCGCGTGCTCTCGAGCCTCTTCTTCTCCCCATCGTGCTGCACCCACACGTTGCCTCCGACGCTGGTCATCGCGGCGATGGTCAGAATTTCGCTGACGCAGCCAAACTCGGCCGCGGAGAGCAGCGTCTTGGCCATCATCGGCTCCGTGGCGAGCTCGGCCATTCTCATCCCTAGCGGTTTCGTAAGTTTCGCGTAGTCGTCCAAGGCACCGAGCGAGAAAAGTAGCTCCAGGGCCTTGGTCATTAGCTCTGCGGGCGGCGCGCTGAGGTAGTCGAAGTGCAAGACGTCGTCGATGCCAAGCGCCTTGAGTTGTAAGATGAACGGTGCGAGATTTGAACGTTGGATCTCGGGTATGTTGGCGTCTGCAAGGGAAAGGTACGCCTCCTCGCTGTATAATCGAAAGCACTTGCCCGGCTTTGTCCGTCCTGCTCGTCCAGCCCGTTGTGAGGCTGCTGCCTTGGAGACCGGGACGGCGGTGAGTGTCTCTATACCGGTCCTGGGATCATAGGCACGAAGCTTTACGTATCCGCAATCGACAACGTATACGATCCGGCCGATGGTCACCGATGCTTCGGCGATGTTCGTCGAGAATATAACCTTCCGGGTATTTTCTGGGGCCTCATCGAATACGTAGATCTGCTGGTCCATTGACAGTCCAGCATACAGCGGAAGTGCCAGGAGTCCGTGGCCACTGGAGGGGAGCTGGCCGGCCCGCTCTGAGACTGCCTCGACAGCTGTGTCTATTTCCTCCCTCCCCGTGAGGAAGACAAGAATGTCGCCATCTGGCTCCTTCTCGTGGATCTCAAAAACCGTAGCAATCGCCTTCTCCAGGTAATCCTCTGCTGGGGTTTCCAGGTAGAGGATGTCGATCGGATATGTGCGGCCCTCAAGGCTCACGATGGTTCCGACTTTGCCATCATTCTTCTCCTTCCCGGAGCTCTCCGCGGCTGTACCCGAGAAGAAGTCAAGGAATGCTTCTGCCTGTAGAGTGGCACTGCTGACAATGATCCTCAGCTCTGGCCTTCGCTTGCGGATCTTCTTCAGGAGTCCTAGGAGGATGTCTGTGCTGATGGTTTGTTCGTGTGCCTCATCCACCATAACCACAGAGTATCTTGAAAGAAGGGGGTCCACCAGTGCCTCTCTAATAAGAAGTCCATCTGTCATGAATTTGATTTTCGTGGTGTCGGAGGTGAGGTCCTCGAAGCGGATAGAGTAGCCGACCTCCTTCCCAACTTCACAACCGAATTCTTCAGCCACCCGCAGAGCGACATTTATTGCGGCGATTCGGCGTGGCTGTCCGCGGTGTCAGCTGCATAGTACCTAACCCAAAGAGCACTCGGGTATGACCAACTAACCTGGGTAACTGCAATGACCTTGCCATCAATGCACCAGCCTGCATTCTCGAGGAATTGTGGTATCTGCGTGCTCTTGCCGGACCCTGTCTGGCCAACCACGATGGTGACTGGGTTCGTCTCGATAAGGTAGAGCAGAGCTTCCCTGTGCTTTGCGATGGGCAGCAACGACGATGGCTTATGCAGGGCAGGGATAAACGAAGTTCCCAGATCGAGGTCGGCCATGGCTGCCGCCCAGCGCTACTGGTCACCAGTAGCCAGTGAGGGTCCAAGGAGGCGCATGCGAGTGCCCACCGTCAGCCACGACAAGTTTCGGGCGCCAAACTAATGCTGGGCATCCCGCATTATATGCGTGCTGTCAGGACAGAGTCGGACGTGGCAGGACCTCAAGAGCTTGTGAGGTCTGTAGATGCAGTTGGGCGGGGCCCGTCCTGCGATGTGAGTGGCTTGTCAGCCGGCTTGGCTCCCACACCGTCCAAAGCACGGGCTTCCGTTGCTGAATCGGGCCAGCTCGATTCCAGTGATTTGGGCTCTCATGCGTCGTTCCCTGCGTCTTCCCGCTAGGCTCCGGTTTCCATTCCTGTCCTGGGCGGCCCCGCGTATTCTCTGCGCTTATTTTCCGCTTGTTTCCCGCCTATCTGTACCTGTCTGCCTCCTTGTCTCTCTGCAGGGGAGCGGGCGTCCGTCAAGTCATGCACACGTGATTTATGCACGACTTCTGCTTAGTCATCCACAGCCCCATCAGGTGACGTACCCATCCCAAGGTCAGGTCGAGCCCGACCGAGCCCAGACTCCACCCCAACTCGTCCTCGCCCGACGACTCGCGCGTGAAGCCCAAACCCATAACAACGCAAAGTTGCCATCTGCTGCTCCGCCGTGAGCATCCCAGGACTCTCTGTGAGCGCGCTTCCATTCTCTCTCTACCGGACAGCCGGCCGTGGCCGACTTTTCAAACTGCGTCTCTGTTCGGATTCTCTGTGCTTTTGATCAAACGGCGTGGCCAGCCCTCCTCGCCTTGTCTGTCGTTGCCGCCTGCCTTGGCCACCTCCCGCTTTTGGACGAGCATCGCGTGTGCTCCAGGCCGGGCTTCCAGTCCCGCCTCCCCCACGTGCTTCCCACCCACCTTCACACGATCCCTTCAATCATTCCATCCGGCAGCTCAGCAAGCTCTGATCTTGCTGAGCCTGGACACCACTTCACTAGTCACTTTGGGTTATCGTAAGGCTCAGCTGGACCGTCGACCCTGATTCGCGATCTCACCGCGCCCCGCCCCGCGCACCCTCGGGTCTACCCACCCCAAGCCCAGTCCTCCGGAAAGGACTGCCGGCTCGTCCCCCTCCCTGCTTGGTTCCCACTTTTCCTTTCTCCTTCACCCTGCCTCTTGGCAGCTCCCTTGGATGACTTTGACGTCCTCTTCTGCGCCTTGACCTGCGTCTTGCTCCTGCCATGGTAAGGTTGTGATATCTCTAGAACTTCAGGACCCATGGGGAAGAAGAAGAAGAGCAAGGCGGGGGCCCGCGCCGCTGCTGGTGCGGGCCCTGCCAAGAAGAGGCAGAAGAGACTCCGCCATCAAACTGATCGTCGGATCACCCCTGGACCGTTGCCTCCAGGCGTGGTCGCGAGGATTCCTGCCCCCGTCATCACCTCCAAGCACCGCACCTATCTGGAGTTTGTTGAGAACAAGGACAAAAAGAAGAAGCTCGAGTTCGAGGTAGGCAGCCAGCAGAGCGACTCTCGCCCCGACAGGCCTAGGCCCGGGGACCTCGTTCCTGTTCTCATTTATCTCCGCATGCTCTGTTGTTTCTTTCTCTTTCTTTGACTCACAATGATCCCCCGCTGCCAGGTCACGACCGCACGAGAGCCCCCTCCCGGCTTTGAGTTTGTGCCTGTTGGGAATCCCGACTTGACCAAAGCCTGCAAGGAACTGTCCCGAGGACAGGACGCTATGATCTTCATCGTTTCGGTACGCTCGCTATGCACCCCCTCCATTGCCCCATCTAGCTACCACGATGTTCTCATGTGCTAAAAATCGGCCCAGGACGCCAAAGAGGCGGATGCGAATCGACTAGGGATCCATATGAACAGGGTAGGCCATCACATCAGGCGCACCATTGTTGAAGAGGCTCGTGCGCAACTGGGCCAGCCGCTGGAGTACTTCCTCGAGACCGTGACTGGCAATCCGGAGCCGATCCCGGAGTCGCAGGATGAGATAAACGCACAGGCGGATGGCGTTATAAGAGATCTCTTTCCCCGAATGCCCAACACTGATCGGCAGATGATCATCGATCATTCTTTCCGCAAGGTATGCCAGTGCCCTTCAAAGCCAACCCCCCTTGCGTCAACAATTGCTGGGTTCGGAAACCAATTCGTGGTTGATTTAGGGCCAGGAAAACCGGACCGTTGGCCTCGCAGCGAATATCACTCTCTCCCGCCGCGTCCAACTTGCTGTTCTTGCTCACATTCGCCACACGCACACACGATACGACCAACTCATCCGGGAGGTCGGTTGGAGCAATGCCAGAAAGGCTGTTGAATCTGTGTGCTTGGACTTCCTCGTCAAGTGGCGTGGAGACGAAGAGACCGGCCGGGATCAACTTGACGAGATCCTTCGGGAGATTATTGTCATTTCGGACTCTGAGGATTCAGACTCGGATGACGACACGGACTCGGACGCCTCCGACGATGATATTAGTGATGACAGTCGGCCAGGCACTGCTTCCCGAGGTAGTATCTCCAGCGGCGACCCTCCGACTGACCAGGCCATTGTCGTTCCTGATATGCCAGAAGTCGGAGATGTCGTCATCTACGATGAGGCTATCCCACATGATTTCCAGCTCCGCAGGCCAGTTCACAGAAGACTCAATTCCCGCAATGTTCAGCGTTACGAAGCTGCTGCCCAGAGCAGGTGGCAGCAGGCCAGGGACAGAGTTCGCCATGAGCCTGCCCGAGATGCATCTGCCTCACGGCCGGTTGCCACCCCTAAGGCAGGTGCGGCTGGCCAAGCAGATCAGACTCAAGCCCGGGAGACATCACGTCAGCCTTTCGATCTGTATGGGCGACCGTCGGTACCGCGCGACCACCATAATCTGCCAAGCCACCAAGGGGGCCAGGAGGTGCAGGCGCGTGAGTCTCTGCCTCCTGTGGCTGGCCCTGAGCCCGTACCAGTTTACCGAAGGGCCTATCAACACACTGTATCTCATGGAGGCATCCCGGTCATCAGTGAGCACGAGAATCCAGTGGATTACAGGGCTCTTCGACCTACAACCGAGCGCCCCGAGCTCAAGGATTATTTGGTGCCTTCCGTTGAGCCCAGGTCTCCACAGGCAGATGATTCATCAAGCCCTATCTTTGTCCGTTCGTTGCCGCCGAGGTCTCAACAACCGCAACCTCACCTTCTGCATCGACCCTCTGTGAATGGTCAAGCAGTCAGGCGACGGTCGAGGAGCCCATTGGATCGCGGTTTGCACCATTCTACTGTCCCATATCTTGTCCGAGAGCGTGATCCTCTGCCTAGCAGGACACGCGTCGATGATGAGCGCCATCCTGAAGACGCAAGGGCTCCATATGGATCCACCGCGCCGCTGCCCAGGGGTGGCCTCGAGGGGTATATGGAACCTATGCGATTACGGTCCCCATCATACCCCGGGCATATCCCTCGAGAGGTTCAAAGGCCTGGACCCAGGGATGGCCATGTTGTGGCCTATTCCAGGGCACCACCAAACAATGACCCCAGGCCCGTCATGCGGACAGACACCAGGGTTCCTCCTGGCTTTGACTATCAGGAGAGCCGCATCCTTAGAACGGAGCGGCATCCGATTGTGGTAGAGGACTGGGAACATGGCGCGCAGAGGGTTCTACTCGTGCCCTCGCGGCGCGTGCATCCGGAGCACACGCCACATCTGAAATATGAAGGCGATATGAGGATGCAACAGGGCGGGGGCCATGCACCCGTCACTGCCCTGGGCGAACTCCCTCGGAGGACACCGCCTCACGGTTACGCGCAGCCACTACGAGCGGGAGGGGTTCGCTACGAGCGTCAACCCTCACGCGAGTATGTGCCGGTCGCCGGCGTATACTCTCAACCAAATCCACATCCGCCCGCGCCTGCGCCTGCACGACCGCCATCGCCGCTTTTCTATGAGAGGATCCGCATTGACGATCAGATGCACCATCCAGCGGCAGCTGGCGGTTTTACGGGCCGCTACGGGGGCGGGTTCACTCCAATCAATGTTGATCAACATGGCCGTTCCCTCTTGGGAGGCCCATCCGGCGACCAATCGTAAGTTTCTCGTGACATGCTTCCCCTTGAGGAGTCCTCTCGCTAACCTCTACTCTCAGATTCCCCATTCATAACAATCCAGAATACCTTCCGCGAACATATCCTCCTAATGGGCTTGGTGGTGTCCCAAGGCCCCAGCACCCCCCCGCGCCAGCACACCAGCGAAGCGAATACATTCAACTCGACTGAGCAGTGTCTCGAACACCTCGTTCAACTTCTTGCACATGTTTCCCCCCCTTCAGCCTTGTTATTTTCTGATGGGAATCCAGCCCATCCCTTGAAAACTTTGCAACAGGGCAATCTTTTCTGTGTATACCTGTTTCGGCTCTCGGCACGGATTTGGGGTAATTGGTCATGTTAGAAGGGCAGGTCGGAGCATTAGGGTGCATGGTCATCTTCAAGGAGCATGATATCCAGGGTGCGGAATTCTCGAGTCTTGTTGTCTTTTTCAACAGGGATGATACCCGCGTTGCATTATTGGCGTTGTGTTTATATCTTGCGTGTGTGGTGGTTTACCACGGGGCGTGTCTTTGGTAAATGGCACACCTTTTGGCGAGGCTGGCCGTGGCGGATTTGGCCTCCAGCTGCGATGCTTTGAATTCAAACAAATCTGGTTGCCGGCTTGATTCGGCACAAAACTGAACACTGCATACTTTGGACTGAGAATAGGGGGCTTCTCTGCATGTGCTCTGCTCCGTCACCAAGTTTCAATATGTGTCGTAAACTCGTCACATCGTCCATCCTAAATCTTCGGGGGCGGAGCGAACGTAGTTCTGGTTGCTGACAACGTACACTAGGCGTCGTATTGGCAAAGTAAAATAAAACTACGATATCTGAATCCCTCAAATCGCTCACAAAAGACACGGGTTGGTATAGATCTGCCGCCAAGGCCAAGGGGTACTCGATTCGTTCGTTCATCAACCTCACACCACCAGGCTGCGCGAAATCTAAGAAAGCTAGGTCTTCTTTGCGCCATCGGCCCCCGCCTTCTTGTCGTCGACGAGGCTCTCGTTCATGGCCTCGGCGGCGGCCTTGCGCAGCCTCTCGGCGTCCTCCATATTTATCTCGCCAGCAGGGGAGGTGGGCTTGGCGGCGGCGGCGGCGGCGGCGGCGGCAGGGCCCTTGCTGGCGTTGGCGGCGGCGTCCTTCTCGTCGTCGCTGTCCCCGAGGCTGAACGGGTCGTTCTCGGCAATGGGGTTGGGGTCGACGGTCGACAGGGGCTGCCACTTGCTCGACTTGGCGGCCGCCCCGCCGCCGCCGCCGCCCGCGGTGCCCGTTGGGTTGGGCGAGACGTTGTACACGTCGCCGATCTCGTCGGCCTCGTCGCGGAACGAGACCTTGCGGTCCTCGCCGGGCCTGGGAGACTTGGAGGGCGGTGGCGGGCGGAAGATGTTGGGGTTTGGCGAGTTGCGGGCGCTGACGGGTGCTGTGGGAGGATAGGCGTGTCAGCGGCGGCGGGGCTCTGATGGAACAGAAAGGATCAAGGGCGGTGGGGATGCTTGTGAAACTCACTGCCGTCATTGTGGAACTTCATGCCGGCAAAGTCGTCGCTGAGGACCTGGGGGTCGGCGTCGTATCGCTCGTAGTCGCCGCTGCGCCTCCCCGCGTCGCCGCCAACACGGCCTCCCCTGGAGGGCCCGCCCTGCTGCCCGGGGCGGCCCTGCTGGTGCTGGGGCTGGTCGTCGACGAACTCCTCGTCGAAGCGCTTCTTCATTGTCTGGAACCATGTGTTGACCGTCTTCTGGGTCTCCTCAAAGCCCTTGCGGAGGTTCTCCTTGATGATAGGCAGGTCGTCGTCGACGAAGCTGCGCTCGGGCTCCTGCTGGTGCTGTCCCCGGCCCCGGGTGCCGCCGGCGCCACCGAGGGCCCGGTTCGGGTCCAGGCCCGTCTGTTGGCGGGGCGGGCGGCTGCTGGTGCGCTCCTCGTACGCGCCGACATTCTCGTAATGCTGCGCCAGCTGGCGCGCGTACAGTTCGTCGGCCTCGAGCTGCGACTGCGGCGTCGCCCCCGGAGCGGCGACCGGCCGCGGCGGCGGGGTTGGGGGGCTCTCGTCCTCGACCTCGCGGTTGGCGGCGTCGGGGTCGGTCATCTCTGTCGATCGGGTTGGGAACGAAGAGTGTCAGTCACGGATATAGTAAGTCTTTTATACGGGTACTCGCGAAGCAGGCTGTGTCATACCGAGGAGCGCGTTGAAGGCAGGGTCAATCCGGCCACCGCTGGCAGTGAGTACAGCCTTGATGACGGCCTCATCCAAGGTAGGGAACGCCTCCTTGAGCATCATCTGGTTCTTCTGCTGCTCGGTCATGGGCCGGGGCGGCTTGGCTGGGGGCGCATCTTCTCCCGCGCGGGCAGCGGCGGTCGTCGAGGCGGCGCCAGCGCCTGACGTCTCGAGCACTCCGGGTTCTTGGACGTCGTCGTCGTCCATCTCGAGCGGCCTCGCCGTGGTTGGTGACTCGGGGCCTGGAGCTGTCGTAACTGGCGTCGTAGGTTTGTTCTAGGACCGGATTAGAGAGTCGTAGAGTTAGCGGCGATGATGAGGGAACACTAGTTTTGCTCAAAGGTTGATCTTAGGCAGTCTAGGTTAGGGGACGACTATGACGGCTGTGACGGCTGCATGAGGCGACTTGTTTGAGACTCGTGATACAGCAAGGACATATAGTCTCGACTCACGGCATCGGTTGGCGCAGACATGGCGGGTCGCGGGGAGCTGCAGTTGGCTCGTGTTGTTGGGGGGGGGCTATGAATGTCCTCAAAAGGTACCAGGCCGTCTTAAATTCACCGGGAATGTGGTCGCGGATACAATCACGATGGCCTCCTCGTTTTGTAGGGCTCCTTGTGTTGTTGTCAAGAGGCTACGTAACATGCGACACGGTTCGCTGGTCGGCTATTTGGTACGCATGATGGACACGCTGAGGGGCTCTCTCACAAGGATCGCAGGGGCCTTCGCTGTAGTGATGGTGACGACGATTGACGCCACATCATGCTTGGCCGTGAGCTTCAGCCACTGTGCTGCGACTGCCCCGCGAAGCAGTGTGGCAGCAGGCCCAAAGCAGACAAGCGCCACATGACGCAGACAGCAGACTTATCGTCTGATAAGTCGGGGGTGCTGTCCCCGACGCCGCTGGTCGGGCGGAGCGGGCGACTGAATCCAGCAATCCCGCGCGGGAGTGTTTGGGCCAATGTGACCTATGACGAGCGCCCGACTCGGACTGGCTTCCCCTTGAGTCTTGACCGACACCGACACCGACACCGACGCCGACACCAGAAGTAACACCACCTGGAATGCGACTAAAGGGCTGGCGGTGAATTTCCGCATCTCCGCTGCGATCCCCACCAACCGCCTCAATCGCCCACACCATACGCTGTTGCAGCCGTGCAGCCAACGATGGGCAATAATGGCAGCAAAGTCACCAGCCAGGACAGGTACGCGCTTCCCCTCGGAAAGGTCGCGTGCCCACGCAGCACGCCGTGCGCAACCATCGTCGCCCTCCAAAGTGTCCACGGTGATGCGCAAAACGCATAAACTGCCGCCCCCCTGCTAACTCTTCGGGCCACGCCGCCCATAACAACACCATAGGGCAATACTGGACCTAAAGAACCAGCGGGACAAGCTCCACAGGTACCAGAAGCGCATCACGCAGCTCACAGACAAGGAGACGGAGATCGCGCGGCGGATGCTCGCGCAGGGCGACAAGAAGCGGGCGCTGCTGGCGCTGAGGCGCAAAAAGTACCAGGAATCGCTGCTGTCCAAGACAGACGCGCAGCTGGACCAGCTGGAGAAGCTGGTCAACAGCGTCGAGTTCGCCCTCATCTCCAAGGACGTCGTTTTCGGTCTGGAGCAGGGCACCAAAGTGCTGGAGCAGATCCACAAGGAGATGGGTGGCATAGAACACGTCGAGAAGCTGATGGGCGATACGGCCGACGCGATTGCGTACCAGAAGGCAAGTTTCCGATGATGCAGTGCGGAGCGGAGCAATGCGCATGCTGCCCCGGCGTTGAGGTGGGTTGTTTACTGACGTGATATTCGGTTTGCGATGCAGGAAATCAGCGAAATGCTCGGAGGCAGCATGTCAAATCAGGACGAGGACGAGGTAGAAGTCGAGCTGGCGGCACTAGAGGAGGAGGTCTCGGGGGTCTCTCTGCCCAGCGCCCCTAATACCAAGCTGCCAACACCAGAGGTCGAGGCAGCCACAGAGGATGAGGGAGTGCCTGCGCCGGCCAGGGTAGAAGCGGCGCGGCAGGCCATGTTGGCGTGAGGTGGTCAGGGGGTTCCTGTTTTTTTGATGATTAGATTTTACCATGAGCGTAGATGCATTGATATTTCATTTCCACATTTTGAAGAGGATAATCATAACCTTTCGGTATTCGGCTGGGTTAGGGTTCTGGGCTACAGAACTGCAGCCCAGCCACTTGACCTATCATTTCCCTTTGGTTCCCAGAGGTCGGATTTCACTCAGGATTTGCTTCTGATCACGAGCCCACGTGGGAGAAGTGGCAGCGGATCTACGTAAAGGCGGCCTGAGAAATGGCAGCTGTGAGCTGTGAGCTGTGAACCTGTAAACCATCGAGGTTGGCAGTCACATGAAACGCGCTACCATAGCTGCTGTTCTTTAGCTTGTTGCGACATGCCCGAGTACCCAGTAATTATCTGTCCGCGTGGAGCTTATTGCAATGTGAGTTCTCGTCTGTTGCTCGCCCGTCCTTTTGCAGAATTCGGCCGAAAGGGGCAGGCAGCGTGGGGACCCGCCGCCAGAATTTGAAATATCCCGACAGTTGGCCAACCCCTCCATTCGCCCTTTCCTAACGTCGCATCGGCCTGGCTTCTGCTTTTGGGTCGGAAAAAAACTCGCACGCACGAACCCCACCCCGCCCGCAGCACACTTTCCCACACAGCTGGTCCTCAGCCTCGCGCTCGACGTGTCAAGCGAGCACATGGGCGCACGGCCGCCGCTCATTGGACGCCCGCGCCTTCTAGAAACAGGGATAGCTGCCGAGGCCCGGCGCCACATTCGACGGTACGTACCACTAACGGCTTTTCTAACTCCACCGTCCTGACGGGTGACTGGGACCTCTGCGGGTTGAGAGAGGGAGAGGGAAGCAAAGGGGGCCCCGGGTTGGCAAATGCGTCCACAGCCGCCGCCATCGTACCAGCACTGTTCTCGAGAGCGGGAAAGTGGGAAGGCCTGCTGTGGGAAGCCGAGCTTGCAATCTGCGGGCGAGCCCAAGACACTCTGCGTCCCACCCCCCTCAAAACTCGTCCTGGGCATCAAAACCCCCTGCAACGCCCAACAACGCCAGAAAGTCACAGAACAGCTGAATCGAGGCATCATCACAGCAAGCTACGGCTCAACCACCAAGCCTGCCTGCCGGCCGAGCTTCACCTACCAGTCTTGGTTCATCCTAGGTACCTAGAGGTAGCTAGGCACCTGGTCACCTAGCAAGGCGGCAGACTCCAAAGCGCCGTTCTTCAGGTACGGCTTTCTGTCCACTCGAGCCTCTCGGCATTGCCAACGAGAGCGATCTGCTCGATTACTTCGAATAGCGTGCGCCTTGCTATCCGCATTCTGCACCTTGCTCCTATACCGATAAAAACAATCCTAGCCGCTTCCATATCCGTTCACCTACCTACCTTCCCACCCCCTGCCCGCCGATCTGCCCTCACCCCCAAGCCTATCTATAAAAAGAGCCAATAATATTGTATTGCGCCTACAACCTTGGCAGACAATCTGACCGGCTTCCCAATCACCTCGGTCTCCATGAAATCTTTTGCTTTAACCTCTTGTACCAATCTAGCCTGTCGGGCCCGTCTCTCCTGATCCCCATTCAGATGTTGACAATGGGCTGACCGCCTTGGTAGTTCTCAGAATCTGTAGTCTGACAGGTGTCGAGGTTCAGGGTAGATATCTCGAGACATCTCACCGTTGGGCGTGTCACCATATTCTCAAGCACCGGCTTGTGATATAATCAGCTGCTGGAAATTTGGGTCAGGCGGGCCCTTGCATCACCACGCCTTGTTGTCACTCTGTAAGATCCTGACAGACAACCCTAGCCCTGCCCACCACTCCCATGCCAAGTCGAGCGAAGCTGCCTGGCTCTGCACAGTACTTGGGCGGTTGCCGTCGCCTATTCCCGTCAGCTTGCATGAGCAATGTACACCTGGTGTGTAGCTGACCCCCACACAGGCGGCTTGCCTACTTGCCCCCAGCAGTTAACGAATCCGAGTCTTTGCCCTGCCTCGACAGGCCACGGGGCTTAGCCGTACTGCCCAGGTATGCTATGGAGCTGCTTAAAATCCCATGCCGTCTGCCGTCGGCCCCTTTGGGAGTTGTGACTGGGTACCTAAGCGGGTAACGGACGATGCAGGCCGTCCAACACCCTTGTTGTTTCCACCCTCTCTGTGTGGAGTGGGTTGTGGTGCCCAGCCGGTCGCCCCTTCGTTACCCTCTGGCCCCATTTTCTTTTTCTTTTCCCTCTCCGCGGAGCTGTGCTCGCATGCCGAGGCGGACCATGACGCACCTCGGTGCATTCCGGCGGCCAGATCCTTCTTTTCTGCCCTGGGTGGGTGCACTCGACTCCATGACGTTCTATCGTGGTCCGCGTTTCCCCTCTCGCAAGCTGTTTATTGTGCCACAAAGCAACCCATGTGCCGGGCCCTCACATTGTCGTCTCACAAACATCCAACGAATGCGACGGCAAACCCTGACATGACTCTTTAGCAGCAGGAGCCCCAGGATAGCCAGTCGTTGCTCACGCCTGTTGGTGCAACGTTGGTCAACGCGATCCTGCAAGCCGCCATTCGTCCTGCTCCCGCATGCGGCCGTCCCGAGCGACCTACAGCATCCTGTTCTCGAGCCATCTCTCTCTCGGACTTGCCCTCGGCTGGCCGTTCTTATTCCTTTTTTAGAACACCCTTGCCACCTCCTGCCTCCGGCTTGCGCCCCACCTACGCACTATGTGAGAAGTCCTCCACTCGAAAAGAAAAGGCCGGTTGAGACGGTGAGAGAGCGTGGTGTTTACCACTGGCCTAGCAGCTTTCCTTCCAGATAGGTGCCCGCTAACTGGAGTCTGTGCTGTTGTAGGAAGTTTGGAAAACAAATCCAGAAACGGCAGCTTGAGGTCCCCGAGTATGCAGCAAGCTTTGTCAACTACAAGGCTTTGAAAAAGGTGAGCCAACCCCATTTTCCTGGGCCCCCCGCTGGACAAAATTCCACACAGAGTCAGCACAATGAGCACACAAAAGCAAGCATTGGAGCAGCACGTACAGTGCGACCTTGCCCAAGATGTTCACCGGGCCGCTTCCCCTGAAGCCCTAGTTGCCCTGTCCAAAGCCGAGTGTGCCCCGTTTCGCGCCGCTAACGATGCGCCATATAGCTCATCAAGAGGCTCTCGGCCACTCCTGTCCTGAGCGCTCAGAATGGGGGCCACCATCCTGCCGGCCCTATAGACTCCCAAGCTGCCCTGCAGGCTAACAAGGCGACCTTCTTTTTCCAACTGGTACGATGAAGAGCGCTTCCCGTCGCAATGAGTGTCCTTCGGGGTCTCGGGTTACTAAAGGCGACGGCACAGGAACGTGAACTGGAGAAGGTCAACGCCTTCTACCTCCAAAAAGAAGCCGAGGTTCGTTTTTTGTCTTCCATCTTTATCCCTTTCGCGACTTCTGGGAAGTACGCGTCTGATGCGGAAGATTCTGCCAACAGCTCAAGATCAGACTCCGGACCCTCCTTGACAAGAAGAAGCTCGTCAAGTCCCGGAGCCATGGCATATCAAGAAAATCTGCCAAGTTTGCAACTCTCCAGGAGGGGTTCCAGCAGTTCGCCAACGACCTGAACAAACTACAGCAATTCGTCGAGATCAACGGCACGGCCTTTTCCAAGATCCTGAAGAAGTGGGACAAGACTTCCAAGTCCAAGACCAAGGAGCTTTACCTCTCAAGAGCGGTCGAGGTTCAGCCCTTCTTCAACGCCACCGTCATCAGCGAATTATCAGATCAAGCAACAACCAGTCTCCAGGAACTGGGCGCATGGGCAGACGGCGACCAGATCAGCTTTAGTGACCAGCGCGAGCATGTTGTGAGCAGCCAGCACCTTCTGGGGACCGACGAGGGAGATGCAGACACACTCCTCCTGGACACAGTACGGTCTGGTAGCCTGGACTCCCTACGGGATCTTCTCGGGCGTATGTGGTCTTCACCAGGCCCGGAGCCCTCGTCGGCCATGGATCCTTCACTCAGAGAACGAATCACGCGCACCTTCCTGGCATCCATCAATGAAGGCCCCCAGGAGTCTCTTGAGCTGCTTCTGAGCACAGGGCTCGTCGACGTGCAGTCGGAGGATGACATCAATGAGAGGAACTGCCTTCACCAGGCCACCATATACGGCAACACCTACGTACTTCAGTACGGACTGGCGAAGGGTGTTGTGGTGAGCAGAACCGACGTCTATGGCCGCGTTCCACTCCATTATGCAAGTATGCACGGCCGTCTCGACATGCTTGCGGCTCTTCTTGATGGTAAGCTGGTCTTGGCGATGACTGAGCCCTGGCTGTTTGCTCTGCTACGATGCTGATTTTGCCGTGTTTAACCTTTGTACAGCGGACCCGAAAACCATCGACCTGATAGATCACGACAACTTTACACCCCTGATCCACGCTATAATCCACGGCCACCTCGAATGTGTCCAGCTTCTCCTGGCGAAATCAGCGCGGCTCGACCCGCCCTCGGACACAGATCATGTGCCTCTGAATCTTGCATGCGAACACGGCTCTGGGGCGATTGTCGAGCTGCTTCTGAAGCATGGCGCGCAGATCCTGCCCGACGCCGAGGGTCTTTACCCGCAGCACCTGGTGGCAAGATCGGGCCAGACTCCGGACCTGCTTCTCCTGCTCCAGCAGTACGGAGCTGATCTCAACCTGATGGATAAGCTCTATGGCTGGACCCCTCTCGTCCACGCAGCCAGCGAAGGCAATGTACCCTGCCTCCAGGCTCTTCTGGTGGCCGGTGTTGACCCCAACATCTTGGACGAGAAGGATCTCCCCGCAATGTATTACGCGGCCTGGGAGGGGCACCTGGAATGCATGAGGCTCCTCAGCCCCTTCAACCGCGCCAGGCCGGTGGTGAGCCCGGGCATGGTGCCAACCATGTCGACGCCGCTTGCTCCCATGGGCCTGGGCAGCAGCAGCGCACCCATGCCCATGGCTCTGGACCCGGATGCCATCCCCGTCCTCGAGCTCCCTCCTCCCATCATTCCGCTACGGCGCTACGGCCACAACTTCCTCGACACCAAGACGGTGGTGCAGCTGACGTTTGACGAGAGCGGGGAGCAGCCCCTTATTTTCTTCCACGACGGCAAGTACCCGGCTGCTCGACTCACCATTTCCTCAAAGGTTTCGGACGTGATTCCGAAAAACGTCATTCTGCCCTTTCAAGAAGATACCCGCCTCGTTTCCTTCCACATCGACAACCTCGACTCGTTCACGCTGGACTTTGACGTTTTCCCCACCTACGGCGCCAAGGTCATCGCCAAGACGGTTGCGCTTCCCAACACCTTCCGGGCTCTGCTGAGCAGCTCGGGGAGCTGCTGCCTCCCACTCTTCGATCCGAGGCTCCGTGCCATCGGCCAGATCAGCTTTCACACGCAAGTGATCAAGCCGTTCCAGGGAGTGCCGCTCGAGATTGCCGATTTCGAGACGTATTGGAAGGCCACCAGCCAGCTGGACGGGCAGCCCAGCATGTTCGTCTCCGGGTCGAGCCTCTCGGGCGACTTTGTGAGGTTATATGTGCAGCACACGAGCGACGGCGTACCGGTGCTGTGGCCTTTGTGGACGGTCGCCTGCGGCGGCGTCCAGGTCCCGGTCTCTCGCCTGGCGTACGACCAGTTCGTCACGGCGGTGGCGTCATCGCCGGGCCGGAGCGAGCTCGGGGCGGTGTCGACGCTGCCACTGGACCGCATCTCGGACGTGCACCGCATCCTGGCGACGTCGGGCATCACGCTACAGGAGGCGCTGGCGGTGCTCCCCGCGGGGATGCACGTCAACGTGCAGATCATCTACCCGACGGCGGAAGAGGAGAGGAGCCTGAGCCTGGGGCCGAGCGCTGACATGAACGGCTTCGTCGACGCGGTGCTGATGATGGTCTTCGACCACGCCCGCGCCCAGCGGGCCCAGGCGCCCGACGCCGTCCGCTCCGTCGTCTTCAGCTCGTACAACCCCAGCCTCTGCACCGCGCTCAACTGGAAGCAGCCAAACTTCCCCGTATTCCTCTGCAACGACCTCGGGCAGGAGGAGTGGGCGGGCGCCGCCGCCGGAGCGACCGCCGCCGCCATGCCGCCCCCAGACGTGATTCGGGCGTGCGGAAGCAGGACGTCTTCAATCAAGGAGATGGTCAGGACGGCTCAGAGCAACAACTTCATGGGTCTGATATGTTGCTCTCGTCTGCTGGTAGGTTACCTTTTGCTCTTGTGGCCATGTTTATCATGCCTCAGCTTGGGAGAAGTTTGGCTATGCTAACCTGGCACCTGCCGTTCCACAATAGGAGATGGTGCCTGCGCTGGTGGACGCCATCAAGTCGCACGGCCTCGCGCTCGTGATCGACAAGTCCTGGGAGAGGGCGCAAGAACCCTCGGGGCCCTTTGCGGACCCCTTTGTCCGCCCGCCCAAGGGCGTGGACGGCATGCTCAAGTCCAACGGCGTGCTACGGTTCAACGAGACGATAGATGCGTAGATGTCGTAGTAAAGGACGGCTGTGTTCGGGGGGGGGGGGTTGCAGAAGGGTCTCGGCTTCCAAAATGGCGTCTCTGGAATTGTGCCAAATGTTTTTGGCCCTGTGCATTCTAAAGGGGGGGTTATTACATGAGGGAACGAACCCCTTTTCGTTGATGCGCTTTCTCTTGCTGTTCCTTTGCGAAGAATCCGTGCGCATGATATAGTATGAATGGAAAGAGAAACAACGATTCGTAATTCATTTGTCCAATCCAACGCTCGCAAACATTAAAAAAAAAAGAGCCCATGGCAAAGTCACAATACTAAAACAACGAAGAACCGGACATGGCACTGTTTTTTTTACACCAATTCCTCGGCATCCTATGCGCCCTTGGCCTCGTACCTCAGCGCGCCCAACTCGGCCTCGGGGTCGACGCTGGCCATGACGAGCTTGGCGGCGACGACGACGGCGTAGACGATGGCGGGGAGGCAGGCGAGCGCGGCGCGGCCGAGGCGGGCGGCGCCGTCGTCGTCGTTGCCGTTGCCGTCTCTACCGCTGCCGCCGCCGCCGCCGCCGCCCCGCGCGATAGCCAGGCCCGTGAGAAGCAGCACGACGCACAGGCCCGCGTTGAGCAGCGGCAGGTGCGTCTCGAGCGGCGACCGCTGCTGCAGGCGCGCGCCGGCCGGCAGCGAGAAGGACGAGTTGCGGCGGCTGCGGCGCTCGCGGTGGCGGCGACGGGCTGCGGGGGACAGGGGTGTCGATGGGCCGTCGTCGTCGTCGTCGTCGTCGTTGTCGTAGTCGTCGGTGGTAGCGGGGTGGTGTTGGTGGTGGCGGGCGGCGGCCCAGGCGTCGAGGCGCGGGATGCCCGTCTCGGTCGGGTCCTGGCGGTACAGCAGCCAGGCGGTCGAGGCGAGCGAGCTGAGCGACAGCAGGGTCGGGAGCGGCGGGGCGGCTGGGAGCAGCACCAGGCAGGGCAGCGCCGACAGGGCGGGCAGGGCGAGCATGACGAGGCGGAACTGGCGGTTGCGCGCCTCGTTCTGCTCCGCCAGCGTCTGGATCAGGCTTTCTTGTTCTGTGGGGGAGTTTGGGAGGGTGTGGCGATGGCGTAGTTAGCGGGAGGGTTCTTTTTTTTTCGGCCCCTACCTGGAGGGGGAGGAGGGCAGAGGTCTAAAAAAAAAAAGACAAAAAGAAACCAACCGTCTTCGTCGAGGATCTCGGGGGTGTCCGAAAAGGACGAGTCGTCCGTCGGGTACTGGAAGGTCTTGCGCAGGCGCGCGGTGGCGCTGCGCGGGATGGCCGACATGGTCGGGGATGCCCCTGTGGGTTGGGTGGTTGTTGGCAAGCCGTCGAGGGTTGGGAGTTGGGTGAGATGTTGTGAGGGTTGGAGTGCTGGAGAGGGATGGTCCCGCCGATGACGTTGTGTCGTGACCATTGATGCGCCCGCGCCTGGCGCGCGCCGTTTCGCAGCGTCTAGGATTGCCCGCTCCACAGGGGTCGAAAGTGGGGCGGGCGGCGATAAGATTGGGAAGCTGCAAATGGGGGTCCCGAGCTTCGGTGTGGGCTGATTTTACTGTGGGCAGCTCTCCCGACGACGACCGAGGACGACGTCTCGGTGCAGATCAGAACCTTACAAAACAATGCTGCCAAGGATATTAAGCAGGCGGGCCTGCCTCCTGCCCAGGGCGCCGGCCTCGAGGCGCCTCGCGCCAGCCCAGCGCCGGGGCGTCTCGGCGGCGCCCAGGCCCGGCGACGGCCCGCTGATGGAGCGCCGCGCCGATCGGGAGCTTCCCGGTGAGTTTTGCCGGCCCGAGTCTGAGCATTGGCGCCGTGGTCGCCAGCATCTTTCCAACACAGCGCTCACTAACAAACAATGTTATAAAAAAAAAAACACAGACCCCGAGTCCACCCAGTTCCGCTGGTCGCGCACCCTCCCCGCCTTCCTGGCCATCATCGGCGCCAGCAGCGTCGCCATCTTCAACTACCAAAAGATGTCGAGCCCCGTTGTGTCGTCGACGCTGTACGCGCTGCGCGTGTCGCCCGAGGCGCGCGCGTACCTGGGCGACGAGATCTACTTCAAGCAGCAGATCCCCTGGATCGGCGGCGAGATGAACCAGCTGCACGGCCGCATCGACATCCGCTTCGCCGTCAAGGGCACCCGCAACGCCGCCGTCATGCGCTTCGCCAGCTCCCGCCCCACGGCGCGAGGCATGTTCCAGACGACCGAGTGGAGCCTCGAGCGCGAGGACGGCACCAAGATCGACCTGCTCGCCGGCAGCGACCCCTTCAGGGGCATCCAGGTCGACAAGGGCCTGGACGGCTACTTTGACGACGACGACGAGCTCGCCACCAGGGGCTTCAGGCAGATGAACAAGAAATGAGCGGCGTTGGTGGCGGCGGGCGCCTAGGTGGGAAATTGTGACGGATGCTCTCCTTTCCATGCATCTATACTGCTTCTGCATCAACAAAACCCGCCAGCTATGTCTCTACTACAGGTCCATGTACAACAGAAAAAGAAAAAAACAAATGAGCATTTCCGTGTCCGCGTGATATATACTACAACAAGGGTATCATTTTCGAGCATGTTTAGGCCACACACAAGCCATGATAATACCCCTGAAATCAATCCCTATTTTTCTACGCGACAGCCAGCTCCTCGGAGGGCTCCTCAGAGGGCTCGTCTATTTGCTCAAAGGCAAGGTCCTCCACAGACGGCTCCTTGTTCGGGGCGTGCTGGGCGACGAGCTCCCCTATCCTGCCCGACTTCCTCTCCTCCTTGAGCTCCAGGTGGCGCCTGCGGGCGGCCTCGAGCAGCTCGCCATGGTTGGGGCGGCGGGACAGGACGGCCTCCCTCGAGGAGCGGACCCAGTTCTCGGGCGGGGGCGGCTTCTTGACGGCGTCCTGGATCTTGACCAGGCCGCCCTTGGGGCCGGCGACGGGCCCCTTGACGACGACGATGCCCAGGTCGTTGTCGACGCGGAGCACGGCCATGTTCTGGACCGTGGCGCTCTCGCCGCCCATGCGGCCCGGCATCTTCTTGCCGGGGAGCACCCTGGACCCGCTGCCCTGCGAGGGGCCGGCCGAGCCGATGGTGCGATGGTTGAGCGAGTTTCCGTGCGAGGCCGGCTGGCCCGAGAAGCCGTGGCGCTTCATGCCGCCGGCGAAGCCCATGCCGCGGCTGGTGCCGCGCACGTCGACCCACTGGCCGATGTGGAACCAGTCGGGCATGAGCTGGACGCCGACGGGCAGGAGGCCCTCGGGCCCGCGCACCTTGAACTCGGCCACGTGCTGCTTGGGCTCGACGCCCTTGGCCTCGAAGTAGCCCAGCTGGGGCGCGGGGACCGTGGCGGGCCTCTTGGGGCCGGCGCCGACCTGGACGGCCCAGTAGCCGTTGTGCTCGCGCGTCTTGCTCTGCAGCACCTGCACGGCCTCGAGCTGCAGCACCGTGCAGGGGATGCGGGTGCCGCGCCGCGTGTAAAAGGCCGTCATGCCCTTCTTGACGGCCAGCACGCCCGAGCGCACGGGCGTGGTGCGCTCGCGCCGCTTGAGCGCCGCCGCCGGCCCCGTCGTCGGCGCCGGGATGCCGGCCGTCTGCTGGTTGAAGCGCGTCGGCTTGGCGGCCCGCTTGGGGAGCGTGCTCCACCCGTACTTGACGCCGCGCTTGGCCGTCCGCGGCAGGAGGAGGAGCGACGTCGGCGTCCTGGCGGCGACGAGGAGCGGTGCGCCGCCGGCTAGTGCCGACGGGTTTGTCGTCGTAGTCGCGAGTGTGGGTGTGGGGTGGTGCAGGCAGAGCTGGGGCAGCAGCCCCGACCAGCCCCGGGCCGGCAGCCTGGGTGCCATTGCTGCGTGTGCGGGCCCGGTTCGGGGCTCGTGCCGGGTCTGGTGGGTGGAGGTTTCGACGGGGAGCCGATCGGCCGGGATTGGGGGCTGTTTGGTGGGATTGGTTATGCGGTAATTCGAGAGCCTGGAGCTCAGCGCTGAGGGCTGCTGGTGATGCCCGCGATATCAAATTTTGGCCAAGCGCTCCCACCACCGCCGCCCGGGAAATCCTCGGCCCACCTTTCCCAGCTACCCCACACTGCAGCCTCGTCGACGCACGCGATTGAAGAGGGAGAGCTGCTGCACCTGACTGGTACTGACTGACTGACACTCGTCGTGCCTCTTGTCTTGGCTCAATTGCATCAATCGCATTGCAACTTCCCTGCAACTACCACAAAGCTACCACCTCAGAAAGTCCGACCGGCCCGACACGGCCAACAGAGTCCCAGCCATGGTTTACTACTTCACCTCCAAGGCCGTCGACCCCGCAGCCTTCATTTACGTCGGCAAGGACAAATACGAGAGTACGTCGTCAATCCTGGCCTGCGTTTGCGAGGTGGATCTCTTGCTATACAGCTTTGGATTGGTGATGCATTTCTGACACGTTAGTTCACTCCTGCCTTCAAAAACGACAGATGAGGATCTGATCAAGCATGGCTGGGAAGAGGATGTCTGGTGAGTTCTTGTCTCGCCTCCGGTCGAGGCGACTGGCTCGCAACACAAAAATGCTGGCCCGTTCCGGGGCTTATTCGCGACGTACCTAGGGTATGACAAAACCTGTTGCTTGTCTCAAGTCCTTTATCCATGTGTTGTTTGCTGTCGCAGGGCTCTCACACGGCGGCACAATATTGCTACAGTTCCACGTGGACAAGCTCTCCAGCGCCCACATTTACTTGAGGTTGCGAGAGGGCGAGACCTGGGATGCCATCCCCGAGCCTCTGGTCCAGGACCTGGCCCAGTTGACCAAGGCAAACTCCATCGAAGGTGAATGCCCGCCACCCGTCAATGCTTCCAAGTGGGAGCCGATAAGCGCCAGGCCTGCTCACCTCCTTGTCGCTTGCAGGTAACAAGAAGGACAATATCACCATAATCTACACTCCCTGGTCCAATCTCAAAAAGGACGGCAGCATGGATGTCGGCCAGGTCAGCTTCCATGACCAGAAAAAGGTCAAGAGGATCCTGGTCCCCCAGCGGGAGAACGCCATAGTCAACAGGCTCAACAAGACCAAGGAGGAGAGGCACCCGGATCTGAAGCAGGAGAAGGACGACCGCCTGCGTGAGCTCCGGAAACGGGATCAGTCGGCGCAGCTGCAGAGGGTGCGTTCCAAACCATCACAGAGGAAACCACTCTTCTTATATCACCGCCATAATTCCGCTCGGTTGCTGACAGCTCCCCTCTACAGCGCAAGGAGGAAGCCAAGATTGCCAAGGAGCGCAGCGAGAAGAAGTGGCAGAAGGATCACGCCTACGACGACATCTTCGCGGAGGAGAACATGGAGGGCTCTAGCAACCAGAACCGTGATGAGAACTGGGAGGACGACTTTATGTGACGGCACTTCTTCAGGCACTTTCGACTAAACAGCGGGTAGATGGGACAATCAAGCGGTTGTAGCGTTTGGAGACTCCTTCCGCACATCCGTGATGGATGCCATGATGAAAAAGCAGGCGTTGTGTGGGTTAGAAATAAGACACACTGGATCACGTTGCCGAAAGGAAAGTATCGTGTTGGTCTCTCACGTTGGCCAGCTTGAGCGTCCGCCAGTGAGTCAGGGGTCACTCCTGAGACCGAGTGGGTCAGTTTTCGATTTGGAGGCATCGACGCGAAGCTGACACCAACCCGATATTATCAACCTGACATCCAATCCGCCGTACAAGTATCCAAACCCTAGCTGTCCATCCTAATTATACATTACTTCTTTATAGACAAGAGCCCAGACGCCTTCTAGTATAAACCTTCCCAGTCATGTATTATTCCAAGGGCCGACCTTTCCAACCATGGGCCTTTCGATACTAACGCATGTAGAAATGAAAATCCCCCAAGACCGAAACCTCGCGCTTTCAGCACGCGTCGCCGCTCACGATGACGCGGACACCCCTAGTAAACACCCTCGAGCCGCAGATGCCGACGGACCTGCCGCACCCGTCGGCGATGGCCTGGACCGCGTCCGCCAGGTCGTTCCAGTCCATCGACTTGAGAGACCCGGACTGCCAAAAAGGAGGGGGTTAGAGCGCTCTTTGATGGGGGAAAAGAAGAGAGAGAGAGAGAGAGAGAGAGAGAGAGAGAGAGAGAGAGAGAGAGAGAGAGAGAGAGAGAGAGAGAGAGAGAGAGAGAGAGAGAGAGA
>NW_008804547.1:4874325-4906658 GCF_000145635.1 Gaeumannomyces tritici R3-111a-1 | reverse complement strand
GAGAGAGAGAGAGAGAGAGAGAGAGAGAGAGAGAGAGAAAGCAGACGTCCTCGGGGGGCCTCACGTCGTTGCACCAGTACACGGCCGCGCCGTACGAGCAGCTCACGCGCCCGCACGAGCCGGCGTCGTTCCAGGCCGACCCGTAGTGGTTGCGCAGGTACGCCACCGCGTCAGCCACGGGCCCGGGTTGCGCGTAGTTGGCGTCGGGGCTGCAGCACTTGGTCTCTGGCGCCCCGCTCACCCTCAGCGAGCGACGGCGGCGGCGGCGGTGGTGGTGATGGTGTCTCTCGTGCTGCCGGGCCGCGTTTGCGCCGCCGCCGGGCGTCGTCGGCTCCGTCGGCCAGCCGACCTGGCCACCGGGGGCATTCTGGTCCGGCGGGTACGCGCCGAGGGCGCTGCTTGCTTGCCCCTGTGAGTGCGTGCGGCGGTCTGGGGGTCAGTCTTCCTGGCCTGGTGCCCCACCCGGAGAGAATGGTCCGCATGGGCGACTGTTGGGGTGGAAGATGAAGAAAACGCACAGTAGCGACCGCTAGGGCGAGCAGAAAGCAGGCCTTCGTGAGAAAGGACATGGCGACCATGGGCGGGATCCCCCCCAAGGATAGCGAGTTGATGTGGACGTCGTGGCAAGCGCGGGCCGACACTGGAGAAGGAGCAAGGAGAGCTAGGTAGGCAGGTAGGTGGCTGTTATCAGCCCGATCGGATGATACAACAGCCAACGTTTCGGGGGGTTCGATAGATAGGACTGGCGATCGATGACGGGCGCTAGATTATCTGGCGATCTTGGGGTTCGCGATCGGGATGGGGAAAAAAAGGGGCGACGCGTGAGCCCATAGCAACATACCGGTGTCTTCATCATAATCGTACCATCAAGAGCCTGGCCCAAGGGGATGGAAGGAGCGGGCCTGTCTATATAGGCATCCAACCAACGCCCGTACGCAGCCTATGTAAGAACTTGGGTAGCCTCACTCCATAGGGTTTTCTGCTCGGGAATGCATAGCCCAGGGCACCTGCTCGGCCTTGGCTGCCAACATCACCAACCCAGGCAACACAGACAAGACGACAGTCGCACCAAATGCCAACAAGCACTATGATCTCGCATCAGCGGTACTGAATAGTTGACTAATATAAAATTGGTAGTTCCGGTGAGTGAAACCCACCGAGCACATTATTTCCTTGCCCCATGACATATGTCAGCCCCCCATACATCGGCATTCCCGTATCGTCGAGGCCGCGAGCATCAAGTGATCAACTATAGCATGGGTTGGGGAGGATTTCTCAATGGATATTTA
This sequence comes from Gaeumannomyces tritici R3-111a-1, assembly GCF_000145635.1. Classification (NCBI taxonomy): domain Eukaryota; kingdom Fungi; phylum Ascomycota; class Sordariomycetes; order Magnaporthales; family Magnaporthaceae; genus Gaeumannomyces; species Gaeumannomyces tritici. The sequence goes on along the minus strand of NW_008804547.1, from coordinate 4,905,369 downwards.
TTGAACACTTGGCCAAGTCAACTTTTGCTCGACCACCATCCTTCAACCCTTCAGTCGCCACACGCTAACTTACTTACCATCCTACGACTGTCTCTCAAGGTCGTCCCCGACCATGGTCGTCACTCGCCTCCGGGTAGGAATAGACGTAGCCCCCGTCGGAGCGCCGCTCGTGCTGTTCGCCGGTCGCACTGGCTGAGCTGAGCCCGCGCCATGCCGAGGTTCACGGATCCCTCCTGGCGAGTCCCGATTTCTCAGAGCTACAAAGTAGAGGTAGAGCATGAAGCAGATGGATGCAAGGCTCACAATCTCGCCCGCAGCTAAGTCAAAGCGGATAGGTATTTGACATTAACATCGAATATTCATGCAAGGGACCAATGCGGATAGCAAAAGACGAAAGCCCGCATGATGTGGGAGAGGAAGCGGTAAGGGGCGACTTACTAATACGTACTGCGAGCCAGTCGGCCGCGTAGGACACGCTCCCGGCCCCCCCATCCCGTGGGAAGCTGCTGATAGGGAGGGCGAAAAGACTCGTCATGAATGCGAGGGGCGCCTATCAATCAACGCGGTTAGATTGAATCGTCATGAACCATCGGCCGGGGTGCCTATTGACCGGGGAGACGCACGAAGATGACGGTGATTGTTGTGAACACCAAGATGTAGTCGTTGAGAGTTTGGGCTCTCTTGCTCATCACGGTGGCAGTGATGGCTTCATGCAATGAGCTCTGTGCCTGCTTTACCTGGACCAGGTAGTACAACTGTTTGAGGAAGCTCATCTGTCAGCTTCAGAAACCTCAAAAGTGACGTCGGAGTGGGCTCACGTCCTGGAGAGTCTGGTGTGCATTGCCATCCATCCTGACGGTGCGTGCTCTCAGGTTTTGGATACCACAGTAGTCTGTAAACTGCTGGCGCATCTTCTCGTCCTTTTCTGCATCGGGCCAGAACAGCCGAGCGAACCTTTCCACCATGTTAGCCTGATCCTCGAGTACGCGGCCTAGCATCTGCAGCTCGTCATGGATGTCCTTAATCTCGCGGATCAACTTGGTCTCCTCGGTTATGGATTCTTTCTCGTTGCTGTGCTCCTCCACGGCCGTTGCCGGAGATTTGGAGTTGTTTCCGGGCTCATTTCCCAGCTGAGCGATAAACCTTTTGAAGCACTGGACCTCTTGGTTGGACTGTAACGGGGGGGCGTTGTGTCAGCTTTTGCATGCCGACCCACCATGGGCGCGGTGGGCTTACCTTGGTAGCGATCGAGTTCTCAAAGATATCCAGTATATGTTCTCCCAGACCAGCATACCGATACTCCTCGATGAAGCGGGCACACTCGGAAACTATGTGCTCGATCAGGTCTTCTGGCTCCTGAAAATCGCCGATACCGCTCTGCCGAATCGTTTCGACAAGCGTGTCCTCGTTGCCGGTATGCCATCTCTCAGGATGAGTAGTTATCACCGTGTCTGCACAGAGCCAGTGTCAGTGTTGTGGGTGAGAGAACATGCAGCCCATGTACTGTCCTGTGGGAGGTTACCGACTTTCGTCGAGTTTCCAGAGCCACAACTGGTGTACCACTAGCAGCTTATTTCTGTCCGTCTGGTGGCTGAAGCTGCTATGAGGTGATGAGCCATCGCTGGCCTCTGCCGGCACCCTTCCATTGAGATCCCGTCTGTCTTGACCCTCGGTGTCCTGTGGCTGTGTTTTTGTTGTACCCAGCCCGTTAACAGCGATATCAGAAGACCATTTGTAGATTATCTGGTCTCTATTGCGGGCGTGTAGCTGATCGTCAGCTAGCATGTGGTAGTATGACTCGTCCAAAGTTTGAGGCAGCTGGAGGCCCCGGGGACCCTCGAAGGGGCGGTAGTGCTGCTTGAGTGCTGTCAATCTATTGAACTGTCGGTCTCCGCTCCCTGCCCCATCAGGATCGCCCGGGGTGAGTGACGTTCTCGAAGTTGAGCCTTTGCCGAGGTAGAGCTCTGTTTCAAAGTCAAAGTACGGGATCACTAGAGAAAGGCGGCGGCGGCCCCCGGGCGTCACTTTCCGGCTGCGCCAAGCCTCGTTGGGTAGCTCTGAGCGGGCGCGGGACTTGTTGTGTGATACATATGTTTCGGGTCCTTTTGGGGCCTCGGAAGTCCTCGGTGGCGATGACAGCGAAATCTGTACCGGGGGAAAGTAACCCGGGTTGGAGCTGTGCTGATTCGTTCCTGGGCTATTGATGGAATGTGAACTGGATGTGATGCGCGGACTGACGGGAGGGCTATCTGCCATGTCGTCGTCGTCGGCCACCCAAATATCGTCATCCTGGCGCTCCTCCTCGACGTGGGGCAGACGGAAGTAGCCCCTGTTATCTTTGTGATCCTTGACATGGCGATCGATAAACTGCAGTGCCTGCCTGAGGCGTGCCGAGCCTTGGTCCGAGAGTGTGAGGCGATAGACGAGGTCCTTGACCCAGTCCATGTTGTTTGCGGGAAGGTGAATCCACTTCCAGATATCGTCGCTGCGCACCTCAAAAGCAGCATCCCGAGATGTGTCTGTATCTTGGGTGTAGCTGCTGGGACGAAGGTGTGTCTTGTCGGTATTTGTTTTGGCCTTCTGTCTTGCTGCGTTGGAACTGCTCTGGATGATATCGATGAACTGCCTCTCGAACCCGGCTATGGTCTCCTTGTCATAGATAACGCTATAGGCAGTAGAAGTCTGGGACCATGAGAGGCTTGCAGGGCGGTAGAAGAACCACACTGTAACATAAAAGGACTTGCATACCGCCTGCCTGTCGCCCTCGCATCGCGGTGCCTCGGTGGGAATCTTGGTCAGGTTGCGCGGTGTCCATTTTGTCCGCGGCTCGAGAAAGATGCGTTTCGCAGCGGATCTCTCAGGAAGGAGGGCTTGCGGCGTTTCACCGGCAGCGTTGACGCTGTCCGGGTCGGCGCCGTGGCTTAGGAGCAGACGTATCAGCGTCTCGCTATCACGACTCGCGGCGTCGTGTAGAGGCGTGTCGTTGGAGGAGTTCTTTGTGTTGACCTCGGCGTTGCCATAGTTGACGAGGGAGTTGAACACCCTCCTATGATCAGCCCCGGGCTGGCAATACTTGATGAATGCGTGCAGCGGCGTTAGACGCTGCTGGTCAAGGATGTCGGGGTTGGCGCCGGCGTCGATCAGCTCGACCAGTATCGTGTTGCGCGTCGCGAGGATGGCGGCCTCATGCAATGCCGTGCGGCCGGCATTATCTTTCTGGTTGATGTGACGTGCCACGTCGGGGCGGCCAAGAAGCTTCCGGAGCACCTCGACCATGGATTCCGAAGCGGCCGCCATGTGCAGCACGGTACACCCCTGGGGACCATACTTGTTCTGTAGCTGGACACCCTTCTTCTGCGCCAGTTTGCGCGCTTCGCTGAGGTTGTTGTTGCTGATGTGCTGGAACAGGGTCTCGGTCAGGGGTCTATCATTGATGATGCTGGGCTTGTTGGGGGAGGGTCTGCTGCCTTCGCCCTTGTATTCGGACAATGGCCGAGCAGGTCTGAAACTAAGCTTGCGAATCTTCGACGCAGCGACAGGCGCTGCGTCTCCCAGCGTATCCGCCCCCTCCCCGGACATTTTGGCGGGCGGTATGCAACGAGGAGGCGGCCGTGAGATCGTTTTTTCTTGTCATTTTGCATTCCCACAGATCCTGGGGGTTCTCTGGTCATATTTGTAGCTGCTCAAGGCGTCGGCGTTGAGGTAAGGCTGTGGTGGATGTGGCGGCTGTGATGGATGCGAGATTTCTGCAGCCAAGGCGACGGGAATACCTAGGTGTGGCTGCACGTCATGGCTCCATGAGATAAGCACCACCTACATCCATCCCGAGCTGCCCGTAGGTTGCAACTTCCTCTTCCGGGCCATCCCATCGAACCCCCTCCTATGTGAGCGCATGGCTGCGCTTACGTTATATTCATGAAGAGACCTGCAACTAGGTTCCTGTGTACCCTACCTAGGTCTAAGACAGCAACGCCAGGATCGAGGTCAGGCTGTGGCCGACGATGACATCCATACTTTACCCACCGACTTCTAGTCTACCTACTAGGTAGGTAGATGACTGGCATAGCCCCAGCGCCCTCCTGCAAAGGTGCGGCCACTTTCTCAGCCCCATTCCCAATTCGGGGCGACGATCCAAACCCTTCCGAAGCATCCGCAGCCAGCACTAGTAAGGCTGGGCCCGCGCCCTGTCTAGCACCAAGCAAACGGATGCAAGGCCGACAACGTCACCCACGGCTATATCAGCGCCTCCAAGCCATGGTATTGGGGCAAGCTGTGGCGGGGATCCCGAATGGGACTGGAACCTTCGGTGCTCTGCGTGTTTATGACAAAATGGTGGTTTGCAACTCTTTACCTGTCGCACTCTGGTAGGAAGCATATTCAGGAAAACACAACACTTCTGCCTCCTTCAATGGCAGATCAGTACGCGCACGCCGGCCGGATCCAACGAGAATAACAACCCATAGCTCGATGTCTGGTGTGTTGAGGGAGGACCGCGAATATAACCCCGCCAATTCTCAGGGGAACATGGAAAGGCCCAAAGGTTATCGAAATAGGTGTCGGCGAAACTCGATTGGATCCCCTTCATGCAACCAAGAAGCGAAATGCTACTGGCATAAGCCACGATTTAAGCAGGAGCACTGGGAGGTCAAACTGTAGATGTGCCACCAAAAGGCTTCTAGGCATACTCTATCTACCAACTGCTAGCTTGGATTATTAGCACAACCTGGGCGCCCTCCTGCGGAGGTGCTGCCACTTCCTTGGCCACTTTTCCCAATTCGGGGCAACCATTTAGGCCCTTCCGAAGCCCCCCACAACTGGCAACATCACGATCGGAGAATCCTCACACCAAGCTCCAGGCTCTCAATCTCCCTCGCGAGCGCCTGCCGGCGGCGCGTCGTCTCGGGCGCCTCGCCCGCGACGGCGGCCAGCTTCTCGTCCTCGAGCCCCATGATGAGGTCGGGGCTGAAGATGCGCAGCGGGCTGTCGGGCGCCTGCAGCAGGTGGTGGTAGACGACGTGGAGGCAGACGACGTCGACGAGGCGCTTGCGGGCCACCTTGTAGTAGCTGATGAGGGTGTCGAGTATGTCCTCGCGCACCTGCTGCGCGTTCTCCTTGTCGGTGGCGCAGTGCTTCATGGCGTCGAGCTTGACGACGCTGGAGCCGTCGTCGGTCCGGAAGCAGAGCTTCTTGAAGGTCTCGAGCAGGCGCTCGCCGCGGCTGCTCTGCTGGGTCGCGTTGAAGTAGTGGTTCACCGTCATGGGGTGGCTGAACCGCTCCACGTTGAGCAGGAACATGGCGTGGTCCATGGCGCGCTTGTAAGACTCGATGAGCCGGTCGACAAGGAGCTGCTGGTACAGCTGCTCCCTGGTGTCTGTGTCGGGGCAGAGAGTGCGGAGCAGACGGGCGATAAAGTCGTGTACTATAACGATGGCCTTGCTGGCATACGCGAGAGTGAGGGGCTCCCAGTTCTCGGACTGCTTGCGGAACACGGTGGTGAAAACGCCGCCGCCAAACTGAAAGAGGTCAGTGTTGAGCTGGGACAAACCACTCGAGACAAATCAAGAGGACACTGAAAGACTCACAGTTCCAAGCTCCGGCCCTCGGCTGGTATCGTATACCTGCTCGATCACCTTCATAATGCCCGATTCCGTTGGAATGGGGCAGCGGAAAGTGATCGAGTCGCAAACAGTGTCCAGGGGAAGGAACTCATGCGAGTGCTTCTCGTATGTCTTGACGCACTCCTCGAATACCACGCTTGCCCGTGCGATTTCCTCTTTTTTGATTCCCTCATCCTGCGTCTCGATGCGAGCTTGACCAGACTCGAATTCACAATCGGACTCATAATCTTCGCGTGTTGCGGCTGGCTTGTCAAATCGGTATTTGTGACCGTGAGCAGCAAACAAGTTGGAGTACGACTCGTTCAGCTTGATAATCTTGGTGATGAGCTTGAGTTCCTCGTTGTCGGTGAAGGCCCGATCGGATTCATAGTGCCCGCCCACCGCAGACTGCGCCAGCCCCTGGAATTTGGTAGCCAGGCTGCCCAAGAACTGGCGTTGGGCGATGGCGTCGACGCGGGAGGGGCCCATGGATTCAAGCTCAGCCCGGCGATGACGCAGCTTGGCCTCTATCTCGCTCTTGACCTTGGGAAACTCCGTCTTGGAGATTTGCATGAGAAGATCCCCAAGCCGGATCTTGAGCGCCGGGACGCCGCAGTGGTCGGCGACCGACGACCACGGCGACGACATGAAGAAGCCCTTTTCGGCGGCCAGCCGGTCTTGGAGCGTGGATTCCTCATCGTCCGCACCGCGGTTCTTGACGACATGGTATCCTAGCTTCAGCGGGTTGCGCATCCCCGAGAGGAGATCCATGACGGCCTTCTGGGTCGCCTTTTCCATGGCGAGGTCTGGCTTGGTCATCACCCCCATGGTTCTGATACCCTCGGGGTCAGCGGCCTCTGCCATCTTGAGAATCTCCTGCGTGTTGATGTCCACATTGCAAGGAATCACGGCCAAGATGCTAAACAGAGCTTATTAGAATATGTGGCTGCAAAAAGAAGAAAATCCAGGGGCTGCAGAAAACGTAAACTCACATGGTTCGGCGGTTGGCCATGTATCGCTCGATCATGTTCCGAACTATGGAAATGTCGTTCTTGGTCGTGAGGCCTACTCACGTGTCAGTACAGACGCGCCCCCTCAGAGGTGCTGTGATAGTAACTAACCAGGAGTGTGGACGCGGAAGATTCCCGGAACGTCAATCACCGTGAGGTGGTTTTGCTACCCGAAGTTAGCACGACAAAGTGAGAGCGAGCTCGCCGTCACAGCTCTATTGGAATGAACTCACCTCCGGACCATTGATCTCGATCTTGAGGATATCCTCACTGAACGCGTCACCACCACCACCCAATGCGGTCGGATCCATCTCCATTCGGATTCCCATAACTTCGTTCGCCTAAAGGGGACCGATAAAGAAAATCAGCGAACCGGCCTCACGTTCTGGAGTCATACGCAAGCAGGCCATGGGGAAGCGGAGGAGATGGTGATTTGGATAGACTTACATCTTGAAAAATGCCGGCGAGCTCGTCGTTGTCGATCTCTGTCATGTGCCGACGGAATTTGAGGAGCTTGGCTTTAAGGTCATCGCCGGCATCGGGCCGGGGAATGATGGAGATCACAACGCTCTTCTGGGGATCACGACAGCAGCTAATTTGCGTTGCATAGCGGGTACAGAGCCCGGCGGCTCGGGGGAAGCAGAATCCCGTCAAGCTCTCAAGGACAGAACTTTTGCCGGACGATTGGTCACCAACAACCACGAGCTATTTCAGAGTCAGCGGGATCGGGCGTCGGGATCGGGCATCGAGGGGCAAGGAACATTTATGTACCTGAGGGAGCGAGATGAATGTTGCGACGCCTGCCTCCCTGAGCTTGTCGATGGTGACCAGGAGCTTCTGGCTCAGGAGAGCCCCTTGAGTGTTGTTGCCGTTAACAGTCATCTTGGGGGGACGATGCCTTGGTGCGTGTGGTGGGGTCTTGACAGCTAGAGGAGATGTTTTGATAGTGGGAGGTGATGTTTTGATAGGGGGAGGTTGTGTTTCGGGAATGGAAGGCGATGTCTTGGGAGCGGGAGGTGATTTCTTGACAGATCGAGGGCGGAAGATGGTGGAAAAGATGTCCAATGACTGTTCAGACGACTGTTTAGATGCCGATTCCCTTTGGCTCGAGAAGAGGCGCCTTGGGTTGAACATCTCTTTGGCTTTGACGATGAGATCTGGACCTGTATTTATGCCCGTCCTCTTACCGTATCCCCCTTCCCAACAACACCTCCGGCCTCAGGACGCTGTTAAATGCCTGGCCGAGCAAACGGCCGCAGATTAGGCGCCAGGGAGGCGCACTTGAATCTGCGACGCTCCGGTACAACAGCAAAGGAGGGCATCTGGACACATACGAGTCTGGTGGCTGTGCATTGAAAAACTGCGGGCTGCCGATGAGCAAACACTGAATGCTATCGAAGAATGAGAGGGCTTCCTCCCGTCTCGGACGTCGGAGGCCCACCAGTCAAACAAAAACGCCTAAAAACAGGCGTAAGAGGCACACCGGCCAATGAGCTGCTATCCAACGGCTAGTTTGCTAAGCCGGGGGGTGGTCTGTTGGCATGAGATGAAACTCAATATCACGGAGATGAGGACCAATGCAGACATGTTGGCCATTTTCTGCGGCCTCTGGGATCGAAGCAGCAGTATGGGCTTACTTGGGCCTGGCACAGCCTCATCTTGATCCGGATCTGGAGAATGCCCAGCCGGCTGGGGACCCCGCATTTCCCATGACCGTTTTTGCATGCTGTGAGGGCCAAAAGGGACGGGCTAAAAGGGGCGAGGTAGCGTGGGACACGGCATGGCCTTGTGCGCTGGTGTCGTCTGGTGTCGCTCCCGTCTGTCGGATGGGTGCACCCGCCGTCATTTGATCAAGGGATTAGTGTCGCGCCCCTGGAGCGATCACTCAGTGCCCCAGATCAGCAGACGACAAAGATCTGTCTTTGGAAGATTGGTTGCGAGGATCGATATGAGGTCAAGAGCGAGGCTAGCAGGAGCTACGGGAGCTGTAGGAGATTGGTCACAAGGGCCAGCCCGGCGGCGACGACGCAGGCCGCCAATTAGCGTCTCTGGCTGGTCCCGCGACGGCGGGCAGTGACGGAATGCTCTGTAAGCACTGGAGCCCTTCTGGTTGGGAAGGATGAGGGACCCCTGCTGACCCTCCCAAAGTGCAGGCATTGAAGATGGGACGGCGGGCTTTCGGTCTTTCTTGATAAGCGCCCGACGGCTTCCCCAACCGCGTCCCAAAAGAAGCAATTTTTTCTTTGCGTTTTGTATATTATATCTTTTTTTGTTTCTCTGTCGCTTCTTGGTCGTGCGTGTTTTGATGAGCAGCTTCTCTTTGTCACCTTCCGCCCTTCCCGTCTCGCCCGCCACCCCCAGACCCCAGTGCGCATCTCATCCCAGCACAGCGCAAACCAAACCTTTGCCATGGCGGCGGCCGCCCCTTATGAAGGCTCCACAGCCGGCGCTGCGCAGGCGAGTCCTGACATCGGCTACCCAAACGGCCACCTCGGACACCTCAACGAGAGCGAGATCAAGGCACTCGACGAGTTCAAGGCCCTGATCACGGAAAAGAGCGAGTACTCGCCAGGTCCTCCGCCCTCGCACGACGACCAGACGCTGCTGTACGTGCGCCCCCCTGCATGTCGTGCACGGATGAAAGACGCCGGGAGCCGCGGAAGCTAACTCTGGGCCCCCTTCTCCGCCCTTGCCGCAGGAGATTCCTCCGCGCCCGTCGATGGGTGCCTCAGGACGCCTTCAAGCAGTTCAAGGAGACAGAAGACTGGCGGGCGGCGACGCGGCTAGACTTGCTCTACGACACCATCGATCTCGACGCATACGAGCAGAGCAGGGTCCTGGTGTGTTTCGTTGCGCCCTGCGGCCCCTCAACTGCGACTGCGGCTGCTAACCATGGGAAACTCTGCACGAATGACAGTATCCGCAATGGACCGGACGAAGAGACAGGAGGTTTGTACCCTGGCCCCGGCGCAAACAGCAAACACGGACAGGCAGAAGGCAGCGCTGACGACGGCAACCGCAGAGGCATCCCCCTCTACCACTTTGAGATCAAGCACCTGGACAGCAAGACGATCGCCAACTACGAAAAGACGGCCGACGACACGTACAGCAAGGCGCACGCCGACGGGCAGACGCCGCCCAAGCTGCTGCGGCTGTTTGCGTTGTACGAGAACCTGACGCGCTTCGTGCAGCCACTCTGCACCGAGATGCCCGACCGGCCGCACGCGCCGGCGACGCCCATCACCCTGAGCACAAACATCGTCGACGTCTCGGGCGTCAGTCTGCGCCAGTTCTGGAACCTCAAGGCCCACATGCAGGCCGCCAGCACCCTGGCCACAGCGCACTACCCCGAGACGCTCGACCGCATCTTCGTCATCGGCGCCCCCTTCTTCTTCTCGACCGTCTGGGGCTGGATCAAGCGCTGGTTCGACCCCAACACGGTGTCCAAGATTTTCATCCTGACGCCCGCCGAGGTCCTGCCCGTGCTCAGCTCCTTCATCGACCCCAAGGACATACCGAAGCAGTACGGCGGCGAGCTCGAGTTCGGTTGGTGCGACGCCCCGAACCTGGACCCGGCCATCAGGGCCGCCGCGTCGTGGGAGCCGGGCTACGACAACTTCCCCAAGGGCCCCGTCTACTGGAAGGCCCTGGATGAAGATCGCCTCGAGTGCATCGCTGTCGGCTCCGTCCATCAGCAGCAGCGCAGGGCCCGCGTCTGCACCTTCCCGAGGTCCTTCAGGGGCGCCAACTCGACAAACGCCCCCTTCCTCCACGGCGACCACGTCGACGGGCCGCCGACCCCCGTGGGAGCCATGAACCCTGTGGTCGGCGTCGAGCCCGCGCCGCCCGGCGAAGAGGGCCCGGTCCCCACGGCCACGGCGACGGCTAACCCCGTGGTGCAGAACTCGCGGCCCGTCGACCTCGACGCCGCGGTCAAGGATCTCACCATCACCGAGGTCCAGGCCGCCGCCCCGCAGGGCGACGCCGAGAAGAAGGTCGAGGTCAACCGGACCAGCGGGTCCGCCCCCACGCTCGCCGCCTAGTGTGAACGCGGGCACAGGTGCAACGCGCAGTAGAGTTTACATCGCGGGTCGCACGCGGAGGTTTGGGGCCTTGTGTGCACCACCTTTAGATTCCAGGGAGCCGCGTTTGCGGCCGGTAGATTTTGGCGTCACTGGATAACCTGGGAGGTATACAGAAGCCTCCCTGTGATAGATGCAATCATTCTTGTTGATATCCTTTTCTCGCTTTTCCTGCAGCATAGCAACAATAGTCTGCCCAAGACTTGCCTTTTCGTTTCTCCTAGGCACTCATCCTCGTCTCGGAAGATAGCATTCCTAGAATACAGTATACATTCAAACGAGTCTTGACATTCCCTCATTGCTGGGTATCTATAGTGTCTATGCCGCGTTCAGGTAATGGCACGCAAATAACCGCCCCACGCTCGCACCTCGCACAAGGCAGAAAACAAAACATCACGCCCTCGCCGCGGCAGCGGCCCCCGCCAGCCTCCGCGCGCGCCACCTGCGCACGCCCTTGTCCAGCTCGTCCCACGTCATGCCGTCTCGGACGTGGCAGAAGAGCACGCCCAGGGCCTGCTCGACGTCGCGGTTACGCGCCTCGTCGTCGAAGAAGAGCATCTCGCTGTAAGGCAGGCCCGTGCGCCGCTGTATGGCCTCAAAGTGCCGCACCTTGCTGCTCGGGTGCGCCTCGACGCCGCCGCCGTCGAAGAAGTCTAGCGCGCGCTTGCTCTTCTCCCGACTGTTGTGGTGGGTGCTGCTACTCCCGGGGAGGGGCTCGCCGCCGCCGCCGCCCGGGGGTATGTGTAGTAATTTGAGCATCTCGCGGGCGAGATCGGGCGCGTGCGTGCGCGAGGCCACGGCCAGGCGCACGCCGACGGCGGGCAGGGTGTAGAGCATGCGCGGCACGTCCGGGTAGAAGGAAAAGGTGTCGCCGACCTTGTCGGTCGCGGCGTCGCGGGCGGCGCCGCCGGCGGATTTGAGCGGCGGCACCGGGTGCGTGTCGACCCAGAAGGGCCACAGGGTGTAGTCAAGGTCGAAGACGACGAGGCGCGGGAGGGGCTCCTCGTCTGTCAGGCAGCGGGCGATGCCGACTGTATTGGTGGTGGTGGTGGTGGTGGTGGTGGTGGTGTTTGTTGCCTGGGTAGGGTTGGGCAGCGAGGCCTGGGACGAGTTCACGAGGGAGGATTGCGACGACGAGGTCGGGTTGGAGTTGGTGGTGCTGACGCTGGCGTTGGCCAGGTGGGCGTTCGCCTTGGTCAGCTTCTTTGCCATGGTGGGGTGTGTTACTGGCGAGCAGGATGGGGATGGTGTGTCGTCGTAGATTCGGCCCAGCCGCGTCCGACGGGGAAGGCTGAGACGGGTGTCTGAAGGTGGGTTAAACGGTCCACGCGGTGACGTCGCCAATGCGATGCGAGCACGGTCGAGTGTCAGGGCGGCGCCATTTCGGACCCCCGACGCGCCCCGCTGCAGCACATGTGCCCCTCAGCTGGAGCTGGAGCTGGTGGTGGTACAGGGGGCTGTTGTGTGATGTCGAGAATTGGACGGCGATGAATCGAGACGGAACATTGAGAACCTCAATCCATTCAGTTCGAGGTACTGTCTGGCCTTTCTTTGCCTAGGCCAACAGAGTCATGTGGCGACGGACGGGGCGTGTGCGTCTAGAACCATGACCAACACGTAACTAGCACCAGCATAGGGAGCTCTTTTTCCCATGCCACGCTCCAAGGTCACAACGGGCTTGACAACTGCCGTCCCGTCGAACCACCAGCCCGGCATGGCTGAGGGTGGGATCCCCACCCCAATGGACTTCCCCCGCTTGCTCCGCCGTGCGGGAACCGCTACCTTCGCTCCGATGCCCTGCCGTGCTGCTTTATAATCCCTGACAATGCGCTCTTGGGGGCAGTCGAAGCCGAGCTCGGTAAAAAAAAAAGATCGTGGACGCTTTAGCTTGGAGAATTACTCTCAGAGATAGATATATCTTGATCCCCGGAGCAGACCCGGTCGTCAAAAGGGACCTCCTTCGTAATCCGGCCCCGGAATTTGTGTAGAATCCAACATCAACCACAACACTTTGACTCTACCATCCATCCAGACTGTGCCCCTTGGACCCACCAACGTCATCACTACCACCCCTACTTCCTATCCAACATGGCTGCCGCCTCGGTGCACAACGATCTCAAAAAGATCAAGCTCACCCACCTCGCCCACGTCTACTACCGCTTCAAGGACCTGGCCCCGATCCGGGCCTTCTACGAAGACTTTGGCTTCTACGAGGTCAAGCGCGTGGGCGACAAGACGTACTACCGCGGCTACGGCGCCGAGCCCTTTGTCATCTGCGCCGAGCCCGCCGACGCGGACGAGTTCGGCGGCGCCGCCTTCGGCGTCGAGTCCGAGGAGGACCTGGTGCACGCGTCGCTGTCCCTGCCCGCCGAGTGCAGGGCCACAAAGGTCTACGATCTGACCGACGCCCCCGGCGGCGGCAAGGGCGTCACCTTTTACGACCCCGTCGACGGCTTTCCCTTCCACCTGGTGTACGGCCAGGAAAAGGTCCCGCTCATGGACCCCAGCTTCCCCGACCAGAAGATCAACTTTGTAGGTTGCCTTGCCCGAGCCCGCTTAACATCGCCTTCTCGGCTCCTGACCTCTTTTTGTCCCCGCAGCCCCTTGAGAAGACACGCGACGTCAACACGTTCCAGCGCTTCAAGAAGCGGCCAGCACCGGTGCACAAGCTGGGCCACTTTGGCATGTGCGTGACCAACTTTGCCAAGTGCTACGAGTTCTACTCGACCCGCTTCAACCTTTTTGCCAGCGAGGTAAGTCGGATCAAGAGATTGGCCACTAAAGTAAGACGCAAACCACTCACAACCTCCTACGACAGCTTTCCTACAACGACAAGGAAGAAGACATCACCGTCTTCTTCAGGCTCGACAGGGGCACGGAAAAGGTCGACCACCACTGCTTCTTCTTCTTCGAGGGGCCCAAGATGCACGTGCACCACTCGTCCTTTGAGACGCACGACTTTGACACCCAGGTCCTCGGCCACGACTGGCTGCGCGAGAAGGGCTACGAGAACTGCTGGGGCGTCGGCCGCCACATTATGGGCAGCCAGATCTTTGACTACTGGTAGGTTACTGTCCTTTTCTTTTCTGGGTAGTCGTTGGCGATGATACTGACAAGAGGATCACCACAGGTTCGACCCGGCCAAGTTCATTATGGAGCACTACGTCGATGGCGACCTGCTGGACATGTCGGAACCGACGCACCGCGGCCGCGCCGGGCCCGACACGCTGTATGTCTGGGGCCCTGAGGTGCCCGCGACTTTCTTGGCGTAGGGGATGGAGGGTTTTTTTCTCCATGCTGCCTACCTCTGTTCATGTAGCGAATATTATCAAAGTTGGATTTCGCGACACAAGCAACCCGATATTGTTAGGCCGTAAGGAACTGGTGCCTGCCTACCTACCTGTTTGTATCTGCCGGTCGTGCCTTCCTCGAGCTTGCTTGATGGATGGCAAACGGTTCCATCACTTTCTCATCAGAGCCGACTGACATACAGTTCAGCTGCCTCGCGCAACCTTCTTCTCAATCACCTACAGAGCCCTTGCTCACCCCAAAAAGAATTCTGCCATCACCAACAATTCACAAACCAACCTAACACCCACCACCACTACCCAATTCCCAATCCTCCACCATCCACCCACCTCTCAACTTAACCTAGCATACACCATCACCAAGCCGCTCAGAGTAGCATGAATACCTGAGCAGCACCCTTCAAACATGACCGGCACACTCGCAAAGGGTGATCGAGGCAACTCGGCCACCCTGACCAAGATCGATCGGCTACGCGAGCTCATCGGGAACAAGATCTCACTCCCCCAGCTCGTCGTCGTCGGCGACCAGAGCTCCGGCAAGAGCTCTGTTCTTGAGGGCATCACCGGCTTCGCCTTCCCGAGGGACGCCGAGCTCTGCACTCGCTACGCCACCCAGATCACCTGCCGCCGTGAGGACTACGAGTCGGTGACCATCACCATCATCCCACATGAGGATGCGGACCCCGACTTGGCCAACAAGCTCAAGAGCTTCTCGCGGAGCTTGCCCGAGGCCGCGCAGATGGACAACACAATGCTGGGTAACATCTTTAAGGATGTTAACCAGGAGCTCGGAATCGCGCCCAGCTCCGGCCCCGGCCTTAGCAATGGCGCATACACCAAGTCTTCGCCCCGCAACGCTTTCAGCGGGCATCTCCTCAAGATCGAAATCTGCGGCCCGCAGGTTCGTCTTTGAACCTATTTCCGTTCCTCTTTTCGTTTCCCCGTTTTTCTTGTTATTCATTTCCTTCCTCTTCCCCTACGAAGCAACCCTCCGCTACCTCTCGTAAACACTGAGCACATGCCGCCTTCTTGCAACTAGCCTACACCACGCCAATGGCTTTCTTCTTCTCTTAATAGTAATATCCGCTCGTGCAAGGCGATACTGACACAAAGCAGCAAGAACACTTTACTGTCATTGATGTTCCCGGCATCTTCCGCAAGGAGACTCAGGGTAGGCTTCTCATCTTGCTTCTCTTGCCAACTAGCCTGCGTGAAAGATATCATGCCAACCGCCAAATCTGGGAACAGGTCTTACTACTGAGGCCGATATCAAGCTCGTCCAGAACCTTGTGATGAAGTATATGCGAGACTCCCGAACCATCATTCTCGCCGTTGTCCCGGCCAACGTTGATCCAGCGACCCAGGAGATCCTCAAACTTGCCAAGCAAGTCGATCCAGACATGAAGAGAACCATGGGCGTTCTCACCAAGCCGGATCTAGCCATCGAGAAGGCCGTGCGGCAGATCGCTATCGACCACGTCACCGGAAAGCGGAGTGATTTGACGTTGGGTTACTACATCGTCAAGAATCGCAGCTCCGATGAGATAGACATGACTCTCAAGGCCGGCCAGGATGCCGAGATCCACTTCTTCGCCAAGAAGCCGTGGTCGGCACTGCGCAAGGTCGACAGGGCTGGAATCAAGGCTTTGAAGACGCAGGTCCGCAACCTTCTGACCGACCTGGTCAAGCATGAGTTCAGGCAGCTTCGGGTTGAGGTTGAAGGCCATCTGACTGAGCTCAGAGATGAGGAGCTTGCTCTTGGGCCGCATCGGTCCGACAGGAACGCCCAGAGAGCGTACCTCGGAAACATCTGTGATCAATTCCAGGTCATTACCCGCGATGCCCTCAGTGCCAACTACGCGAGCCAGTCCAATTTTTTTTTCAAGGAGCAGCACAGACTCATCACCCGCATCGTCGAGCTGAACGAGCAGTTTTCAGCTGCTATCCAGAACAAGGGTCACACGCGGGCCTTCTCGCAGGACGAGGGTGACACCGAACCAGCCGTTCAGAGCTCCCTGCAACCCAATGTGGGTTCACCTGTCAGCAAGCTATTCCCTGTTATCCGCAAGATCAGAACACAGCGTGGAGACCCACACGGAGACGCCCAGATAAAGAAGCTCCACGATATACAGTACCCGACAGATAACAGTGACGACATCATGGATTACATCAAGGGCGTATACACCAACAGCCGGGGTGCTGACTTGGGCACGGTGAGCAAGTTTCTTCATCTGTCGCCCGTACTATTCCTCACACTCTTTCCCTCACTTTATCCCCTCAGTGTACCCTTTCCCACTATTTCCCCACCAGTTCTATTTCCCATATCTCTCATCGGAGACCTCCCCAGCCAAAGCCGCCATCCTTCCGTCCTCTCGCCGAAATTCTACTCACGGGATTCTTCAACTTTTCTGACATGGTTATGCTTCAGTTCAACGGTTCCGTTCTCGCCGCTGTCTTCCTGGACCAAACCAAAAACTGGGACCCCATCACCAAGGCCTACGTTCTGATTGCAGAGTCCTTCGTCACCTTCTTCATCAAGGAGGCCATCTTGTCAATCTGCAACGACAAGCGCGTCGGGGAGGAACTTTACGACAACCTCCTGCGCGACCAGCTGTGCCAGTGCTTTGCTCGAGCCCGCGCGCACGCCAAGTCCCTCCTCGACATTGAGAGGAAGAGTCCCACTTTCACTCTGAATCATTACTTCAACGACAATCTGTCCAAAACTCAGGGCGCCCGCCTAACCGCGATCATCAAGAAAGCCGCGAGCAGGGATTACGATGTCGGGCTCTTCGACGGCAAGCAGCCTATCTATACGCTCACAGAAGGCCAGCTCGAGACCATCGCGATCCAAAACAACCAGAGCAATTCGGAGCACATGCAGAAGTACATCCACGACGTGCTCAAAAGCTACTACAAGGTGTCGATGAAGCGCTTCGTGGACAACATATGCCTCCACGTCATCCACCACGACATGCTCTTCTCCCCCAACGGCCCGCTGCACATCTTCACCTCGAAGCTCATCCACACGCTCGACGACGACCAGCTGGACCAGTTCGCGGGCGAGGATCATGTCGTCAAGGCCAGGCGGGAGAAGCTCGCGCGGGAGATCACGAGCTTCAGGGCGGCGCTCGAGGTCCTCCAGGGCTCGTCTCGGGATTCGCACTAAGGCGGCGTTTGCGACTCGTGTTTTTGTCGATTTGCCGCCAGCGGGTCGCGCCTTTCACTGCTGGTGGTTGATTTCATCGAATTGGATGCCAAAGGGAGAGTAGGATGGGATATGACATATGGTATATGGCATATTAGCGATGGCGGGTCATTTCGGCGGCGTTTTGGCTGACGGATTTCTCCACTGTGCCTGGCATATTCATATCCCAACATTCAAATCCCAGCACCCATATTCTAGCATTTCATTCTCACTGTTTACGCCTACCCAGAGGTCCTGGCAAGGCGCTTATTCAGACTTTCTGCCTCGGATAATAAGCATTCTTCCAGCTGGTACATTAGGTATCTTCCCGCCCCCAGGTCTTCCCGCCCACAAGTGCTCGTAGATCTACACTGGTGAGCTGGCGGCGGCCGAGCCAGCCAGCACCTCGCCCCCGACAATGAACCCAGCCGCCCACAGCGCCGGGAGCGCATGCTCATTCGTCCACTCGGTGCACTTCCACGGCACGTGGCGCGCCTCCCCGGGCTCGTAAAACACCACCCCCGGCACCCACGCCTTGACCAGCTCCGCCCGGCCCGTCGCCGCGTTGAACGCCTTCTGCCTCGGCGGCGTCGGCAGGCCCCGCAGCAGCGCGTCCCAGCGGGCCCGCTCGAACCCGCCGCCGCCGCCGTGTTGTGCCCGAGCAGCTCCTTGCCGCGCAGGGCCTCGCCGTACTCGACCTCGGGCGCCGCCGCCGCCCTGGACTCGTACGTCATGCCGCCGCTGCTCGTGATGTCGCCGACGACGTGGAACTTGACGCCCGAGCGGTCTTGCACGTTGGTCTCGACGAAGATGACGTGGTGGTACCGTGGCCCCGGCATGTCGGGGTCTGGCAGGCCGACCCTGGATTTTACCAGGTACACGGCGTGCTGCTGCTGCTGCTGCTGCTGCTGGGGAGGCGCTGGGGGCTCCATTGCGGGGGCGCCTGGCTGAGACAGCTCTGGATTTGGACCAACAGAGTGAGGGTGATAGCTCGACGAAAGTGATGGCGGCAAACTGGCTAAATTTGTCCGCTGGTCTTGCTCCCTTTGTTTTGGGCCAGCCGTCCACCACGCTTCCTGATTGGGTAATTCCATCGGCGGAACCAACAGATGTTGTCCCCTCTATGATGTGCATACACACCAACAATCTGTCAGCAAGAATCTACTTCGCCAATGTGCGACAACAGATTAACCTAACCACCATGCGCTCGCAAAAAAGATAGTAAAAACAAGGGATTCATCCTGTCTACAACTTTTCCCGATAGACATAAAATCATAGGCCGCCTTTTTTCAGCCACCCACAATCCACACAACCGAGACGTGAACAGCCTCCCTCCACCCATGCACAGAGAAACCAAACTTGCTATAAGATGATCAAAAACTTCATGAACAGCAGCCCGAGGCGCAGGTCGGTACAGAAGCGTCCGGGACAAGTTCCTAGGCTTCCTCCTCTGCCTCTTCTTCGTCCTCTTCGTCCTCCTCGACCTTCGCAGCGTCATCAACTGAGCCGCCCTCAGCCTCAAGCTTGAGCCACTCGTCCCATTCGGGGAAGAGCTCCTCATCTTCGCCGGGAGTGCCCAGAATGCGTGCCACACGCCCCTTTTTGCTCTTCTCCAGCGACTCCTTCCACTGTGATACTACGCCAGTCGTCAAACTGGGCTTGTATGTCTGGGAGAAAAGGGCAGCCTCTGCGAGCCTGCCCGTCGCTGTCAGGATCTCCACGCAGCCCGCGACGTCACCGAGCAGCCACTTGGCGGAGAAGGCGACGTTGTGTGCACCAGCCTCGGAGGCCTGCGCCGCCAGCTTCTCAAGCCCCTCACGATCCGACGTCGAGCTGTAGAGCAACAGGAGAGAGCCAAGATCCTTGGCGTGTGAGAAACACTCTGCCGCTAGTGCAACGTCCCATGCTGTAAGTGCCGCGTCGCCCACCGTTTTCCATTTGTGATCCACGTCCGCTGCCCTCGCAAGCTCCAATGCGATGTCGAGGTGGTTCAGCGATAGCGCGAGATCGAACTTGTGCTCCGGGTCCGTGGCAACCTCCAGTGCCAGAGACTTGTGGCCTTGACCCTCGAGGAACCGAGCGATCTTGTTGAGCTGGTCCTGGGGAATCGTCGGCAGGAGCTCGGCTGCCGTCTCCATGTCCTCGCGCAGAACCAGGGTCTGGTACTCGAGAACAGGGAGCGACAGGGCGAAAGAGGTGACGTTGACATCTTTATCGGCAAGGTAGATGCGGGAGTCCCTCTGGATGTAACCGATGACGTACATGGGCTGGTCGAAATGCGAAACGGTGTAGGTCTGGTCGCCCACCAGGTAGTTGAGCCTGTTGGTGCTGTTTGTGTAGATAAAGCAGTCGCCCACCCACTCGCCGGTCCGTACGCTGCAGCCGGGACTAGGTGTCAGTGAAATTCACCCTGTAATGCAGTGGGAAAACTTACCTCTCGCTAATATCGGTGATAACCTCAAAGGCAGATTCAACACCGTCCTCCTCGGCCAGGCCCGCTTGCATGCCCTCGATGTAGTTCTCGCGCGAGAATCTCAGGACGTAGAAGGTATCGTCGCAGGCCAGAGTAACCAGTTCGCCACTCTCGGACCAGTACACCTACACGACCGTCAGTAGCTGATGCCGACCGTGGGGGCCATGGGGGCCATGGGGGCCATGGTGTGTCATACCTCCCTAGGCTCGACCTCAATTCTCCTGACGAGGCCGCCAGTAGCCCAATCGAAGAAAGAAATACCGCCCTGTCCTTTAACACCCAGCAGGACACCGCCGGAAAGGCCATCGGCCTGAAATCCAACGTCGAGGCCTCCGGCCTTCTCGACAAAGTTCTTGTAGACCTTGACGCTTGTAGCGGATTCCCTGATGGCAAAGTCGGTGCTATTGTCCTTGGCAGCCCACACAAAGTCCAGAGCCGAGCCGAAAGCCTTATTCCTCCAAGCGAGCGCAGTGTAGATGATGTACTCGCCATCGCCGCACACTGCGACGAACCTGCCGTTCGGCGAGTGGATAAGAGTCTGGGGGTAGACCTCGCAGGTGCCCAGGTCCTTGGTCGGGAGAGATATCGGCGATCCGTCCTTGATAGACGCATCCCCGCCTTTGATGATGGAGGAAACCACCTCGTTGTGTCTCGCCCAGATCAGTTTGCCCGAGTTGTCCATCGAGACAGCCGGCTCCTCTCTACCCAGCTTAACGACAACCGCGCCATCGTCGAAACCCACGGCGACGCCCTGCTTTCCCTTCTGGTACGACACGCACCAGGCGCGCTCGAGGCCGTAGTTGAGTGACTGCTCGAAGCGGTATGTGTTGGCGTGCCATATCCTGATTGTGCCGTCTTCGGAACCAGAGATGATGACGGGGAGCTCGGGGTGGTAGCAAGCAAACGACACGTTGTTGGTGTGGCCCTCAAGGGTTGCGATCAGTGACTTGGTAGTGTAGTCCCAAATCTTGACCGTCCTGTCGTCCGAGGTGGTGAGGAGGTACGGCTTGTCCGAGTGCGGGTAGTAGTCGACGTGGTTGACACCCTTGGTCTCGTGGGCCTCGAGCGTGAAGTTGGCCGTAGAGGAGCCGAGGTTCCAGATCTTGACGGTGCGGTCGAGACAGGCCGAGGCGAAGGTGTTTGTGTCCTTGGGGTTGATGGCCAGGCCCATGACGTAGTGGCTGTGGCCCTCGAAAACCTGGACGCACTTCCACGCCTTGTCCCAGTCCCACAGCTTGATCGTCATGTCGTCCGAGGCCGTGAGCACGAATGGTTGTGTCGGGTGGACGGCGATGGCGCGGATGTAGTCGGGGTGAGCCTCGAAGGATGTGATCTTCTCCGAGGTGTTGTAGTTGTACACGCGCAGCTGGAAGTCATCGGAGCCGCAGACGATCCAGTTCTTCCTCGCGACGAAGCGGCCGGCGCGGACCGGCACGTCTGTGAGCTCGAAAGTCTTGACGATCTGCTGCGTCTCGTACGACCAGATGTAGACATGGCCTGTGCCGTGGGGGGTCGTTCCGCAGTCAGCATCGCATCAGGCCGGCACGTCTGGTCGTTTGCGTGTCTTTTTGGTCTGCGTTCTAGGGGCGCGCGGGCTTACCGCTGTAGAGAGTCGTGAGGATCCATGGCTCCTGCGGGTGGAAGTCAATGCCCTTGACCCTCTCGCTCCGCGCGAAGAGCTGGCGCTGTATGTTGAGAGCCATGTTAGCAGGATGCTAGCACGAGGCCTCGCCGTCCACAATTGGAGGCTGTGGATGAACGGCGGTCAAGGGACTCCCGTGCGGTGCTGGCTGAGGCTTCTTGTGCGCCATCGGCCGAACGATGGGCGCAGAGGCCACATATCTCGCAGCAGTCGTACAAGCCAGAGACATCCAAGGGCCGGGAAGTAAAGGTCAATGTGCGCCCACCTTAACGTCTAACCGCATCTTGAATATCGGGTTGGTTATCGCCGCCCGGTCCGATCACGATGCAATGCGTCTGGAGCTGCAGCCAAGGTGGGGGTGAATTCAAGCAGCGGCTCGGGGGAGCATCTGTCGACTAGGAACGAGGACCGCTGGGCCTGCCGGTGGCGATTAGAATTAGACAGAGAATGAGAGCTTCGGCAGACTGCACTGCGCCAATCGTCGGGGCGGCCGTTAGTGGTGGAGGTGGTTCAGTGAGTTGGAGCTACCGCGTTATGCACCTATTCCCAGTCCCCAATTTGAGCTTCACAAATGTGGTCTTTCCGCCAGGAGTCGGCTGCCTGAGGCCACACATGCGCAATTGAGCACCCCCTGCATAGCGGGGCAACTTGCTTGCGCCACAGCTGCAGTGAGCCACATCGATAATACCAGCATGCGATGGGTGTGGCATTGAGCTGTGGCTCAACCTTTTGGGATTACACGACGGCGAGAATGTTACTTTTCGAAGCCTTACACTGAACCTTCTAATTGTTGGCCCAGACTCTATTTTTATTGACATTCGAAAGGGCTCGGATTTTCCCGGCTGTGCCTTTTCATGCAATTGCTTTTCCATCATATGCTTGGCTGCTGTCACATGTCTCATTCATCACATCGACAATTCGAGGCCCACCAAAACTGCGCGAAGGAGCCATCTAGAATTGAAGGATAGGGAGCTTACCAAAATACCTAGTCAGGAGAGAAGGAAAGCACCTACAGGGTCGAGACATATCTCCTAATACCGCACTAGACAAGCCCGGACGTTTCGAGACGGCTCAAGATCCTTAGCGGTACGTAACGGAAGGACGGCTATGTTTCTGACAGCAAAGGTTTAGGAAAGAAGATTGAGGAGCTCGGCCTAAATGAGATCTTGATGATGTGCTCCTGGGCGAACCACTCACCGCCATCGTAGAGCCTCGGGGCTGAGCTGGGCCATCACTATTATGTTTGACCCAAGCGTCTACAGTTCACGGTACCGTGACAAGGAGGTTCTGGCAACGGGGTATTCTGCTGTATTGTCTTTGCTGGTCTCTACCGTGTTTCATGCAATCGTCCATCCCCTGTTCCAGGAATCAACAAAATCTGGAACGTGCTTCTCATATCCCCAAACTGACGCCTTCTAAATCATAAAATCCAAAAACAAAGTCTGATCCCGCAGGGAACCAAGAGGTAGAGAATCCAAACCAAAAGTTGGTTGGTTGCTCAGGGAGAAGCAAAGTTAAAACAAAAATCTAGAAAATGAGCAAGAGTTCCCAAATCAGGGAAGTAACAAAACGCCGGGAATGCCGTCACAACGCCGATATGACGATGCAAAAAGGGTGTGTGACGATGGGGTAACGATCGTCGTGGATGCAGATGAGCTCGATGATAGCGTTTGCGTGAGGAAAAGGTGAATGGGAAATGGGTAAAAAAAGAAAGAAAGCCTAGGCGATCTACTCGGAGTCGTCGAGCGAGTCGGCCTGGACCCTCTGGACGATGTCGACCATCTTGGGGTACAGCTTCTCCGAGGGCTGGAGGCCGCAGACCTGGGCGACGACCTGCTCCGGGCCGTTGTCGGCCATGATGCGGGCCAGCTCCTGGCTCTCGGCGTCGTCGTCGACGCCCTGGAAGCGGAAGGCCATCTCGGCGGCGTCGAGCAGGGCGGAGCAGTCCTCGCCCTTCTCGGCCAGCTCGGCGGCGGGGCCGACGAAGCGCTCCTTGCGGCTCAGCTTGCGGAGCGGGGCGCGGCCGACGCGCTCGACGGCGTCCTCGAGGTGGGGGTTGCCGATGCGGGTCAGGATCTTCTTGACGTAGGCGCGCTGGGCCGCCTCGTCGATGCCGTGCTTGGCCGTGATGAGGCGCGACGTGTTCTCGAGCGCGCGACGCACCTCGGCGTGGATCTCGCGGTCCTGCAGCGCGTCGTACACGGTCCGCTTCTGCCGGTTGTAGCCGTGGTAGGCGGCCGTGGCGTGGCCCGTGTTGACCGTGTAGAGCTTGCGCTCGATGTAGGGCTCCAGGTGGTCGACCCAGTTGATGCCCTCGATGGCCGGCGGGCTGTGGTCGGCGAAGGGGGTGCGGTCGACGACCCACTCGTAGAACTTCTCCAGCTTGACGTCCAGGCCGGCGTCGGCCTCCTGGGCGGGCACGATCCTGTCGATGGCCGAGTTGGCGAACCGGGCGCGATCCGACATGTCCTCGTGCCTATGCTCCGGGGTGTTCTCCTTGATGAAGCCGGCAAGGGTGTCGGTGGCGCCGATGGCGTTCTCGCAGGCAATGACGGCGGCGGGGGCCAGGTCGGTTGGCCTCCTCTCCAGGCCCTTGGCGATGACGGGGGCGACGAACTTGAGGATGTTGGGGCCGACGGAGCAGGTGATGACGTCGGCGGTGGACAGCTCCTGGATCAGCTCCTCCTCGTGCGTCCGCGAGTTGATGGCCCGGTAGTTGGTGATGGTGTTCTCCTCAGTGCCCTCGGCGCCGACCTCGATGACCTTGTACGAGGGTTGGCTGTTGAGGGAGTCGACAACCTTGTCTGTGACATCGGCGAAGACGACCTCGTAGCCCGAGTTGTGCAGGAAGCAGGCAACGAAGCCACGACCAATGTTGCCGGCACCGAAGTGAACGGCTTTCTTGGCGTAGGTAGCGTTTGATGGAGACATGGTGTCAGGTGTGCTAGCAGAGATGTAGCTAGTGCAGAGTTCCGCTCAGGGGCTCCAGGGTGTAAGTCGAGTTGAAGGTGGTGTCCGTCAGAACTGAGGACAGGGCTGAAACTGAACAGGAAGAAGGAGATGTGTGTATATATGGTATCAGAGGCTGGCCAAGGCGTTCTGGATGGTGCTCGAAGGCAGGTGGACAGAAGTTGTGGGGGAGATATCGGAGATGGATCACAAGAAGAGGATCAAGTGGGAGAATCAAGTGGCAATAGCCCCGAGCTTGGTATAGAAAACTGGGGATGAGGGAGAAGGAAAACTGGATCAGTGAGGGAAGCCATCGTACATACTTATATCCTCGCACGCCTCCCGAGGGATGGTCTCTCGGTCCCCTAGGTTTGGGTGAAGAGTGGGCCGGCTCGCCCGCATGGCGGAAGGCATTGGGTCAACAGACGGATGATGTCGACGGGGGGCGTCTCCGAAAAGGCCGGACGTCAGAGCATAGTGCGAGACTTGTACACACCAGGGTGGCTCCCTCCACACACCCCCCCTTAAAAAAAAACAAAAAAAAAAGGCCGCAGCCGCCCGTGCAAGGCTGCCCAGGCGCGCAAACGCACCAAGCCAAGTTTACTTACTACGGCCACAGTGGGTCTCCCTTTTTGGTTCCGTCTCAAACAGACGGTGGGCCGCCCGTGGCTTGGCTCCGTTTAATCCAACTTTGCCTGGCGATCGCCGCAAGAAACAACGGTCAGTTGGTCCATGGATCCGAAGGAACCAAGGGCTTTGCATCTGCATGGCCTATTATGCGAAGACACTGGTGCGAATCCATCAAGTCCATATTTTGGAAGGAAGTGAGAAATTCAGTCGATGGCACACGAAGCCGATACCAGCTCGATGGAAGCACGGCACGCTCCACCAAGCCAGCACCGGGAACAGTGTTGCAACGAGCATCTGGCTGTGGCACCGCGACGCCCAAGACGGAAATTGCAAAGGTCGTAGCCGTCAAATCCTCGTCACCCATTCGGCGGCTATCGGGGTGCACTCTCTGCGGTGCGTTGGTGCTCAAAACGAGACAGTGGGTGGGACGGCTGGGTTTCCGAATGGCGTCACTGATTCTTGGAGTCAAGAATCCTTGCCTGCGATCTCTTTTTTTGGTCGTCTTTCCACGATCCGTCCCCCGAATGTCAGTCTCATCTTTGGAGCCATGGCTACCCAGCCCACCCAACATAGCACATAGCGGCCCTGCGCTGACAATAACCGGGTCAGAACGGGGGCGATAACGACGGCGGCGTCGCGCGTAATTCTGGGGGTTGCCCGTCGGGGATAAAACGGCACACAAAGGGCACCAACGACGGAGGGCCCACGCACGTCCAAGGGGCGGGTCGAGAAGGTCCACACCGACAGGACAAGGGAGGCCGCAGCGCCGTGAAGGTAGGTGAAGTGATGCAGCGCCTGCATCAGTGTTTGTTGGGCCTGCTGGAAACCTACAGTACACAACGACGCGGCGGGCGCAGCGCCTCGGAACAGTAAAGATTGACCTGAGATCAACCCTGGGTGGGAGGAAAACGTAACATTGCAGAAATATCTCCACTGTGACTTCTTTCCCTTCGTCTTCGTTCTGCCTGAGTCGGGCTGCCTCGTAGTCTCGCGCCCCCGGGTTGTTTGTCTTTTCGGGCAGCGAGACTGTTTCCGCTCGTCGGTGGGTTATTCCCGTGTCCTTCCGGTTGCCATCACATTGCATCAGCGTGCTTCCAGGCCTCCAGGACACAGACCGAGCCATTCAAAGTCTCGTGGTCAGCGGCACTTGTCCTAGGCCTTCCCCCGCGTTCTAGCTTAGCCGCGACGTCACTCTCGACTGCTTGACATCATGGTCGCCCTGCAGACGGGTTTGTAATCTCACATGGTGGCAGGATGCCTGAGGATGTGCCGTTCCGTGGAGGTGCTACTATTGTTGACTCGAGTTGGGACGAGCCCGCCCGCGGCGGGACTCTGGGTAGCAGCATCGCAGATGAGAAGGCGATGCATCGATGTCGTCTCTTTTTTTGCAGGCGGCTCTCCGGCTAAGCCAGATTGTCAAACCGACGGCTATTACGGTCGCACAGTGCTGTTAGCGCATACCTGCGACCACTGGGGAACCGACCGTGGTTGTTCGAGTCAGCCACTAACAAGGCGTCGCCGCCTCCCCTGCTATCCCGCGCTCCCTCCCAGGAGGCCACTCCCGCAACGCCCCATGTTCACGATGGTCACTCGCGAAGCCAGCCTCCAGTCCTCAGCCAGTCAGTAACCGCAAGCCACGAACCAGTAGCCTCCACACATCCACGGCACTCACTTTCGGTTACCTGTCCCGCCGCCCATCCATCCAATGTTGCCCCCACGCGGCTGGCGCAAGGCTAGAATCCCAACAAGATGGAATAGTTCGCCTATTGATTAGATGGCCATGTCCGGTTCGATACCGGCGACGGCGACCAGCACCAGGCGGGCTTCACAGCTTGTATCGCAAGATCCATTCATCAAGCAATGTGACGTTTCCCCAGCCGCGGTATCGCCATGTCGTCATAGTACCTGGCTCGGCGCCGACGTTTCGCCATCCCCACTTTCCAAGATGTGCAATGAGTAAGAAACGGAGCCTTCTCTGCGGCGACAGGCCCCCACCTGTCCTTCGGAGATGCCAATAACGAAGAAGCCACCAACTCGTCATCCACTCATCAACTCCAATCACCGTCTTGGGGGTCCACAGTTGCCCACTTGTGTGGCCAAGAATGGCCAAAGGCAAAGGACAGTATGGATGTGTGTCGAGGGCAACCACGGAAACCTGCGACTAGCATGAAGTTGGCAACTGTGGTTGGCCTGACGTACAAAGCGCCAAAGCGCGTCCAAGTCTCGTCAGGCAGGCCTTCTTTTCTAGTGCCAAGGCAGAAGCCGCGCTCTGCGCTGCCCCCTAACGCAGGCTTCATAGGACGGCAAGATTGCCCGTTTTTTCCGGCCATGCTTGGGGCACCGTGGCTCGCCCGCTGCACAGGACGGATAGCTACAATTCGCGCCGACGGTGGCTTGCGTCGATGGCATGGATACGGGCCAACGAGAGCACGCACCAGTCCCTGCGCCTGTCCATCAGACAGACCCTGGAGGCAGAGGGCAGAGGGAGGCGGGACGGGAGATAAGAGACAGCCATCGCATTGGAGGCAGGCACAGGCACCATCTTGGCACCCCTAGCTGAGCTCACCTCAGGCCGCACCCGCGCGGCGGGCGAAGATGGAAAAGGTCGACAGCGATACGCGGCCCCGGCGGTCCGTTTGCCAATCGGGCCCTGACAGGTTCCATCCAGCGGGCATGGCGGCACTGGGTACTGGGCGGGTGCAGAAGGAATAATACACCGATTTCCGACGAAGCAAAGGCACGGTGGCACGACAGCCTGGCGGCAGGCAGCAAACACATGTGCAAGGCAGGCCACCCAAAGAGTTCTTCTTGGCAGTCGTCAGTCCCCGGTTTTGTGCTGATCATTGGGACTTCACTGGCCAAAAGCCCGACACACAAGGGCCCGTTGGCGGCTGCGATTCGTCAAGCTGCAGGGTCTCTAGAAT
This sequence comes from Gaeumannomyces tritici R3-111a-1, assembly GCF_000145635.1. Classification (NCBI taxonomy): domain Eukaryota; kingdom Fungi; phylum Ascomycota; class Sordariomycetes; order Magnaporthales; family Magnaporthaceae; genus Gaeumannomyces; species Gaeumannomyces tritici. The sequence continues at coordinate 4,877,570 of NW_008804547.1, read as the reverse complement.
AGCGGCTCCAGAGGACCCAAAAAAGGGGTCTTTGGGGCTGCCGATCGGATCCGTTATGACGACAGGGGCTCCACCCGCTCGGGTTGCGGCGGAAGGCGTTGCTGCAGTGGCCACACCACCGCGGCCACCCACACTACCTGCAGCCACACGCATCGGTGCCACGACAAATTGTCGGGCGCCACCAACTCAATTAGCCCAACCAAGCAGACCAGCCGTTTCCGCCCATCCATCTCCCTCCCCTCCCACTTCGGTAACCGACCGACCGAACGCACGCGGGACGAACACGTTGTCGTTTAATCCCGCGACGGCGCAGACTGGCCTCCCTCCCTCCATATGCCGCACGCGGGCTCCTCGTCCAGCGGCGATCACGGGCGGTGGGGGTCCTGCTGGCACATCCTGCTAGCATGCAACCGCTGCCCCGCGTGCCACTTTCACTTGCACGCCGGCGAAGCAGAGCGAGGCATTGGGACATGGATATCACCATGGCCCCCGCAGCGGCCGGCCGTTTCACCGCAGTACGGCCGCTAGTGACCCTTGGTCCAACAGCAGCCCATCCATCGTCACGGCACCACGGCACCTCCGTCTTGAATTTGCTCCTTGGGCCACACAGGACACACAGGCTATCATCTCTGGAGCCCATGGACGATGGATCCCGCTTCCGAATCGAAGCAAATTTAGTCGGCACGCAACAGGTTTATCTTGCAGGCCGTCTCAGGGGCCAATGCATCCACCGCACTGACTAGAGCATCCTTGCTTATCTACACAGTACACTGGAGTGGCTGACGCCGGATATTGCAGCCGCCAGTCAGACCCTAGTCACCAACGTGGTATCCGTCGCAGGACGGTACCTAGCAAGGCACCGCCTCCGTCTTCCTCGCTGCTGCTCACTGCCACCGCAGTGCCTTTTTCGGGAGCAATGCGGGAGGGGCTGGCGTATGGATGCGGGGGACCAGGAGGCCGGGGAAACACTCAGCCTCACAACTGTCGTTGTGGCCTGAAATGCTGGGCCAGCGCTCCAACGTCTCTAATCCGGCAACCCTGGGGAACCATATCTGGCCGCCACATCTACATCTTTGGCTCATCATGGTGGAACCGGACGAGCATGTTTGACACTTTGGAGACACAGACGAGCCCCGCTGGCTTATTGTGCTAGCTCACGATGGACTTCACCATATGGTGAAACCTCGACTCACCCCCTGCAACCTGCTGCTGCATGATTGTGTGTCTATCGAGCCTCGCAGCCACTGGTTCCACTCTACTTCACGCTGTCAACTTACAGACCAGTCCTTACATCACCGTTGGATTCCTTGGCTCACTCTTACGCCCTCCCAGACTTCACATACCGCCTCGCGGCGGACGTCGGACTTTTGCGCCTTGCAGAAGAGAGATGCACGCCTGATTGGTCACCGTCGCCCATCCACTCACACTCAGACGATCCGCCCGCTCCAAGCCAATGCCACGCTTTATTCGAGCATGGGGCCTGTGTTCCGCCGTCTTGGGAGGTCTCCTCTCCACCACCTCAGCCCTCGGCAAGCCTGCGTGGCTCCTGCAAGACGGTACGCAGCGCTGACAACCTTTGTTTGGCCGGTCACACCGTTCATGTCAGCCGCCTGCCTCTCACGATGGTTTTCAGCGGCTCGGAATCCATTGGCACGGGCATCGCTTTCCCGCTTTAGGCATGCCTGTCGTTGCAGGGTGCGTCGCTTGTCTTGTTTCTTGTTTTCTTTCCACATGCACATACCCCATATCTCGACTTGGATCACCCTCTTCCCCTTCGGCCGCCGTGTCGGTTTTTTTTTCCCGCACGCGTGCTTATGACCTTTCGTGGCAGATCGGCGGGCCAGTGTAGGATCGCAGATGTTCCACACTGGGCCTCCGAGAACAAACACGGTACCGAGAGGGTTATGGAGGGCAACACCGTATGTCCACTTACATGTATCAGAGAGATCTTAAATCCTGGCTTTAAGGCTTGCCGAGTGGCCAAGCTTTTACCTCGCGGAGGGGGGGTTTCCGTCATCTTGCATTGTGTCCTTGGGGTTTCGTTTTTCTTGACGGGGACGCGCGCAGTTCTTGTCGCCCTCGTTTCCCACACCTGAGCACACGTTTGCCAGGACGAATCTCACCGTTTCTCCTTCTACGGATACGTCTTCTGCCATGGCACCGGTGGCGCTGCCGCTGCTCGGCTTATACGTGCGATGGCGCGGTTGGGCGGGGATGGCGCGCCGCTTACATGGAACAGGCCTTGCAGCCGCACATCCCAGTCGCTGACTACACCTAATAAGGTACACCAAAGCCACTGTCCACCAATCCCCAGTTCACCGCAAAACCCCGATCGACATGAGCGCTCAGGAGCGCCCCTTCCCTTGCGTCGTGGTCGGATGCTTTCTGGCTGCCTGGCAAGCGGTCAGGGTCAGCCCGAGCCAAACAACAGCAATTATAGGCGAGCCAAGCACACCCTCGCCAACGGGTATACTCCGTAAGGGTGGTAGCGGAGATGCATGTGTTTCCCACCCCCTTGTGGCTGTTCCCGCCGGCCATCCGAGCCGAGGGGCGCATGTCCATGTTTGCGATCGCTGGCTGTCGGGGCCTTGTGCCCCTTTTGAAGCTAACGAAGCGTTGCTTTCCGCGTTTGCTTCGTCCACAGTAGGGGCGCCTGATTCCCATGGGAGCCATCTCGGTTTTGTCACAGGTTCGGCCGTCTGTTGGATGAGTCTTTTTTTTCTCTCCCTTATTCGGGTCCTCTCCCGCGCCCATGCCTTGCAGAGATTGCGATTGGGATGATCATGGTGGCTCGCTCGGCTGAACGGGGAGCGTCCCGAAACTAGACAAGGATCAGTAACGAAAAGCAGACGATATTCACCGTCCATTGAATGCTGCGTTGCTTATTCTCATTTCTACACCACTACACGCTCACACATTCTACAAGTCCTAGATGGACGTGCTACCTCCCTTCGATCTCGATGACCGGTTTCCTGTTTGGACAGGTGGGCTCCATCCCGTCGTCCTAGCCTACTGCCGGGGCCCCTAATCGATACCCCGCCTACCCCCGATATCCCTTCATGCTATCCAAAGGAGGAGAAGTGCGGTAGGGCGTGGGCCTTGGCGTTCGCGGGGCTGGTCCCCACACAAACCCTCGTGGCAGTTCGTCACGAAGGGGAAATATCTTGACGTTTCCAAGGCGGGAAAAGTTGGCAGTCGATCTCATTTCGCGAAAACATGTGCTTTGATGAGAGGTCGCGGCCACC
>NW_008804547.1:4743701-4874102 GCF_000145635.1 Gaeumannomyces tritici R3-111a-1 | reverse complement strand
GGCGTCAGTAAAGTCCCGCGTGACTGCCTGCACGTCTTGTTCAACTTGGACAAGCTCCCCATAGCGGGTGGCATGCTCCCCACGCGGCGGCCAATAAAACGTGCCCTGTTGAAAAGGCGGCCCGGGGGAGGTCCCCCTCCCCCTCCCCTCCTCCGAGCCCGTGAACCCACATCTCCGGCCTTTTTGCGAGTTGGCCCACGCCGACGTGCCGAGGGGGTATAACGGCTATAATGGGCTAACAAGGCTAGGTCGGCATGAAGAAGAAAAAAACAGGGGCCTTTCTCTTCGCCGTGCGGGACTCGTCCAACTCGTTCCGTTTTCCTGCCTGCCGCCGTCAAAAAGGACGGAACGACTGGGCCCCTCCCAATCCACAACTACGGTGGACTTTTTTTGGCGCCTCCGCTTTCTCATGCACAAACGAGTCCCGTCCTATCAGGGTGGGGAGGGGGGCGGTTCGTCGTCGTCGAATCTCGTTTGCGTCGTCAATCGCGAGGCCTCCCGCTTGGCTCTGAGGAGGGGGGGGGGGGCCTGACCGTGCCGATGGTGCCGAATAGCGAGCGCATGGATGATATTTATCCGACGGCGCTTTTTTGCCCTTCTTGGTCGTGTCTTCGAAAGTGCGTTGCTTACGGCGAACAGGGCGAGGGGGTTATCATGAACCCGACTTGGCCTTCTCTGGCCTGGTGGCCTGGTTGCAGATGTTGATACTTGCAGAAACGGTAGCGTCGGGGGACTCGTAGGGGAATAGGTGACGGGCAGATTGGTGGGTGGCGGCAGTCGCGGGGAAAAGTTGCACTCGGACACTTGACTAGATATCCCCATGTTGCCCCAGTAAAACTAAATGCATGCACGCACTCTTCGGCATTCTGAAAACAGGAAAGGACAAGAGAAACTGGAGATGGCATGAAAGAGAAAAAAAAATGGAGGTAGCAACGTGGCCAGCGGGAAGAAACGGGAGCACCCTCGTTGTGAGGAGGAAGCAGGGAGATCATGTCGATCAGGGAATCCCCGCAGACTTTCCACGTCCTTGTAGAAGTGCCGGAATGCCTCTACCTTGTAATAGCAAGCCGCAGTCTCGTGTTACTAGCACGAGATCAACAGCCTGCAGAGAGAGGGGGATCATCCAAGCAGCCAAGATCAGCGGCGGATGGACGTGGCAGAATCATGGGGCATTACGGCACCATCCATAGGAGAGACGCAAACTATTTCCGGGGGGTCTTGTTAGTTGAATAAAGGTCTGTAGCTACAGTGCCAGTGACTGCAATCCCCTCTTATATTCCCCCCAGTTTTATATCATTCCCCGTCCCCCCCCGCTCAACCCTCGAGCCCCTCGGCGCCCTCCTTCACCCTCTGCTGGTACAGCGCGTAGGCGTCAAACATGCCCGACTCGTGGAAGTAGGTTTCGTAATGCGCCACCATCTCGGCCAGCTTGGCGGGCATCTCGGCCGCCAGGTCGCGCGACTCGGCCGGGTCCTCGGCCACGTTGTAGAGCTCCCACCTGCCGGGCCCGCGGGGCGGGGGCAGGAACAGGGCCTTCCAGCCGCCGAGCCGCACGGCCGCGGTGCCGAGCTGCTCCCAGCCGACGACGTCGCTGCGCCCGTCGTCGCCGTAGACCTCGACGGGCGGCGGCGGGTGGTGGTCCTCCTTTTGGTGTGGCGGCGACGACGATCGCAGCAGCGGTAGCCACGACCTCCCGCGCGGCGCCACGACGTCGCGGCCCCGGAAGCGCGGGGCCGGGTGGGCGACGCCGGCGAGCTCGAGCGCGGTCGGGAGCAGGTCCATGACGGACGTGAACTGGGGCGCGACGGCCCCGCGGCCGGCCGGCGGGATGGACGGGGGGTGGCGCACGATGCAGGGGCAGCGGATGCCGCCCTCGGTGGCGTACGACTTTGCGGCGCGGCTGGGCGCCGTGGCGGCGCCGGCCCACTGGGGCCCGTACCAGACGAAGGAGTCGTGGTTGCCGATGTTTTCCAGCGAGTTGTCGTAGTGGCGCTCCAGCAGCTGGCCCATGGTCACGTTTGTCAGCACCGGCACCGCCTCGAGCAGCTGGCCCTCGGCGCCGTTGTCGGACATGAAGACGACAAAGGTGTCGTCCAGCTCCCCCGTGCTGTCGAGGTAGTCCAGCACGCGGCCCACGTTGACGTCGACGAGGTCCACCATGGCGGCGTAGACCTCCATGGTGCGGCTCGACGTGTTGCGCTCGTCGTCCGACAGCTCGTCCCACGGCCGCGTGTCCAGCATGTGCATGGGGGCGGGCTCGACGTCGGGCGGCACGAGGCCCTTGGACACCAGGCTCCTCAGCCGGCGGTCGCGCAGCGCCACGGGCCCGTCGTCGTAGCGGCCGCGGTACTTTTCCACCGTCTCCCTGGGCGCCTGCAGCGGCCAGTGCGGGGCCGTGAAGGCGAGGTAGCCGAAGAAGGGCCGGGCGGCCTCGGTCTCGTTGCGCCCGCGCAGGAAGTCGAGGAAGTAGTCGGTGAAGGTGTTTGACGAGTAAAAGTCGCGGGGCAGGTCGCCACCCTCGGGCGAGCCGTCGATGAAGTCGCCGTCCCGCATCCAGATGCCGTTGCCCTTAAAGTACCTACGCGGCTTCTCCTTCAGGCCGCGCAGCACCGGCTCGCGGTTGAAGTGGTTACCAGCGCCCGGCAGCGTGCTGAGCACCCTCGTGAAGCCGCGCGCCCACGGCGACGTCTCCTTGGTCAGACCGAGGTGCCACTTGCCCGTCATGAGGGTAAAGTAGCCCGCGTCCTGCAAGATCTCGGGCAGGGCCGCGACGCGGAAGTTGAGGTACCCTTCGTATCCGGCCCGCCCCTCGAAGATTTCGGGGAACCGCCGCATGCGCTCGGCCATGCAGCCCAGGCCGGCGATGTGCGAGTCGGTGCCCGACAGCAGCATGGCGCGGGTGGGCGAGCACGAGGCGGCCGTGTGGAAGCCCGTCATGCGCACGCCCTCGTCGGCCAGCCGCTGCAGGTTGGGCGTGTCCATCTCGCCGCCGTACGGCGACGTGTCGCCGAAGCCCAGGTCGTCGGCCACGACTATCAGGAAGTTTGGCCGCCGGCGCGCCGTCGACCCCAAAGGCCCCAAAGGACCATCACGGGCGGGCCCGAGTCGCCATGGCGGGCCTTCCAGGATGCATGCCGCGAGGAAGACCAGGAAATGGGTCAGCATTTTGTTGGTGATTTGCAGGCATGGGCTTTGGCTGCTTGTTTTGGCCCGTTTGAGAGCTGGCAAAAGCCCAGCACATTATCCATGGCTGCTGGTGTGGATAAAAAGCAAAGCAGATTCAAGAGGCTGGATACAAGCCATGGTGGTTTGCACAGTGTGTATTGCCATTTTCACGCACCATTTTGTTTCATTGCTTCCTATATCCCATCTCTTGCTACTTATCCTGGCTTCGGTCTCGAGTAACATGCCTTGATATCCAGCAAAAACAAGAGTATGCGCCCTAAACAAAAACCCAAGATACCTCGACCCAACAGCCTCTCATCGTCACACCCCACCCCCCTATTTCGCAGGATACGACAGCTTCAGCTTGGGGCTCGCGGACCAGTTGCTGACCCAGTCGTTCATGTTGACGGTGGCCTTTGACGTCTCGACGTTGCTGGTGGTGGCGCTGGTGCGGAGCAGGAACGCGTTGATGTACGAGTTGAGGTCGGCCGTCGTCGCCGACGGGAACTGGCAGTGCTGGTGCCCGCCCACGAGCGAGAAGCCCATGTTCTGCGCCACCCCGAGCCCGGCGTAGATCTGCCGCCCGGCCTTCATGCACGTCGTCGTGCTGACGGGGCCGAGCCAGTCGATGTCGTTCTCGATCGAGAACAGGCCCCTGGGCGCCACCAGGGCCGCCAGGAAGTGGTGGTCGGCCGGGATGGCGGTCGTCTTGCTCGTGTACTGGTTGAACCTGGGCGAGAACCACGCGTTCTCGCCCACGATCTGCGACGCCGTCTGGATGTTCTTCCCCTTGGCCTTCTCCGAGTCGGACACGCGCCAGCACGCCGCGCCGCCGGACCCGGACTCCTGCGGGATCGTGAGGGCGATGCGCCGCTCGAGCGCCCCGACCACGAAGGCGCCCTTGCCGTTGCGGCTGCACCCCGTGACGCCCAGCCGGGTGGGGTCGATGCCCGTGGCGGAGGCGCCCACCTTCTCGAGCGCGTCCACGATGCGGCCCACGCACCAGGCCCACGCCGTCGTGGCTCCCGCGCTGTGGTCGCGCCCGTGTAGGTCGAAGAACCAGCCGGTGCCGTGGCTGCGCGGGTTGGCCTGCGCCGCGCACGCGTCGTTGCCAAAGTTGATGCGGCCCAGGCCCGCTGGCACGGGGATGGAGATGCCGCCGATGCCGATTATGGCGGCGCCTCCCGTCGTCCCGGCGCCGGACGGGCGGGTGAAGCCCACGGAAAGGGTCTTGGTGTTGCTGCCCACCTTGATCGTGATGCTCATGGTGGTGCCCGACACCGACGCCGTCAGGGAGCTGGGCGGCGGCGGCAGGTCGCCCAGCACGTACTGCTGCAGCTGCCGGCTCATCTCGTCCTGCCGGCACCCCCACTCGGCCTCGGACGCCACCGCCTTGCCGCTGCTCGAGAGCTTCCACGGGTCCGGCAGCTGCCGCTCGTTGACCGTCGGGTAGCTGGCCGCTACCGAGCACGTCTGCCGCCGCCACACGCCGCCGCCGCCGCCGAATATCTCCGACGCGGGGATAGCTGCCGCCGTGCCGGCCAGCACGAGGGCCACGAGGGGGGCGAGCATTTCCGGATGTGTGTTTGATATCTATTCGCTGAGGGCGAGTGGAATGGCTTTTTTTTTTTTTGCGCGACCTGCCAGATAGATAGTTAGGTACCAGTCTGGGTGACTTGGTAGTCTTGGGAATGAGCACCAGGGGGGTTGCCAGCTCGCTTTAAATACGAATATGCTTCCGCTTTAGCGAGCTGTCAACCACAACTCCCGCCTCGCCCCTGAGCGGCGGCAAGCAGGCCGAGCACTCGAGTTTGCGAGCCGCCACCCCAAGGCCAAAACCATTCAAGGGATATATACCCATGTCTTGGTATCAATATGGCTATTCTGGCACGGCAACTCGCGAGGCGAAGAGCGATAGTAACGCCTTCGCCCCCATCAATCCTAGCCAGTCACGCTTTTACCTTGTGCTATATGGCTGGAAATGGAAGCAATGGCGATCCCCACGTGCCTCTCCATCTCCGCAATCTTCACCAGGTTTGTTTTTTTTTATTCCCCCAAGCCTTGGCCACCTGTCTCCTCCTTCCCCCCGCATCGGCAAGGAAGTCTGGCGCTGCTCCATGCAGGGAAGCTGCCGGAACGCCAAGGGCCGGGATAAAATGCCGTCAGGCAAGTGGGGGGCACACTCCCGCCTAATACCCCGATGGGGCCAGTTGTGGTCGCCCACGGGCTTGCGCAAGGGCCTTCAAGGCCATTGAACTGTGTCAGCTGGGCATATTCTCCAGGTGCGCAGCTGGGAGCGTGGGTCTCGACATCTACCTACAGCGCCCAAGGCGGTCCACATCGAGGATCCAAAGGAACCGAGAACTAGCGCCGTCACTTGAGGAAAAACTCCAGCAACCCAGAATATATCACCGCCCGGCTGTCGGCACTACGGCAGTTGCGCAGGCCTCCCCCCACGAGCTGTCATCGGCCTCGAGGTAACCTCTCTCCGACGCGGGCGGGCCCCTCTTGACGCATCTACCGTATTTAGCCGCGCCGATCCATGTACTGCAACAGGGGCGAGCAGAATACCGTATCCGTCTGCGAACTCCATTGGGCCATCACCCCATCAGACGCCGCCGCTGGTGGTACGAGCAGACAAATTTCAAGGTCCATTACTAGCCAGTCAAAGAAGCCAAGGACAGCCTACGCAGCTGGACCTTGGTGCCCTTCGGTAACATGTTCCCGCGCCGCCTCCCACGAGACACGAGAAAATCGACAAAAACGCTATTTACCGCCCCCCAAGAAACGCCCGCTCTTGCTCCGTATGTGCCAAAAACAGAAGAATATGAAATCAGATAGCAACCCATGGAGAGAGGGAGACGTGTGTACAGGCAGAGAGGTCTAGGGTATCCAAGAAGATATAGATAGGACGGTAGATGAAGGAGCCGAGACAAAAATACATGGGACTAGACATCCGCCGTCGCGCGCCATGCCAAACATCACCAGCGCATCGGCCCACCGCTAGCGTCGTCGTCCTCGTGTATGGTGAACCCGACGGGCCCGACGGGCCCCGGGTCGCTGCGGCGCCCGCCACCGCCGAAGCCCGCCTCCTGCATGTGCCAGGCCCGCTGCGTGCTGGGGTACTCGGAGGGCTGGCTGCTCACGTCGCTGGCGGCGTCCTCGCCGAGGTTGTTCAGCTCGACCACGGCCGCGGCCTCGTCGCCCGAGGAGAGCCTGGCCGGGTCCACGTTCTCGCCGTCCGACATGATGTCCTCGATCCCTGGCCACGGCTCGTCCTCGGGGTTCAGCTGGGCCTCGGGCTGCTCCTGCGACTCGGGCGCGGCGCCCGACCGGCGTCGGCGGCTCGAGCCATCACCATTACCCCTGGCGTTCTCGTCGTTCTCTTCCTCGTCGCCGGAAAAGTCTTCGTACACGTTGACGTTCTCGTCACCAAAGAAATCGAAACCGTGGCTCATCATGTCGAGGTCCTCGGATCCGCTGCCGTGGTCGTCGTCGTAGTTGTTGTAGTCCATGTCGTCATCGTCATCGTCATCATTGTATGGCATGCCGGCGGGCCTGAGCCCAGCCTTGTGAGGGTGTGCAGACGGGCCAACTGAAGCTGCCCTCCCAGCGTAGTCGCCACCCCGCGGGTGGTTTGCAGGCACGGTGCTGTGCGGAGTCGCGTAGCAAAATGGCGTTGTCCCACGCATCCGCTGGTCCTCGGGCGCGGCCGACATCTCGCGGGGCATAACGCTGGGGCTTCTGCTGAAGCTTACAGTGCTCCACCGAGGCGTGTTTCGTTGCCGTACGCTTGGCGAGCGCCCCGCGCCGCTCGCACCGCCGCTGCGCCGACGCTTCGAGACCATGGCCGAGGCCATCTGCAATCGCGGGCTGGGCCTACTGGGGCCTGGGACGAACGGGGACGGCCGTCTCTCATGCTGGCTGGACTTGGATGCATTGGTATAAGACAATCCTCGGGCTTTTCTTGGCTGGCTGCCTGCACCTGGCGATGAGACCACCGGCACCCCGCCGGCCGGCACCGACGTCGTTCGCACATGAGGGGGCCGTGATCCCTTCCGCTGGTCTCTCGAAAGAGCCGGGCTTTTACCGCGCGCAGCATTCAGTGACTCTGCCGTAAAGAAGGCCTGAGACGACGAGGCCGCTGTTGACCGTGACTTGTTTACAACGACCGCGGCGCCTTGTCCATCTTGAGTATTGAGTTCCGGGGAGAGTGCTGATGGCGGCTCATCTAGTCTGTCGTGCCACTGCCAACACTCCTCGCTGGTCTCAAAAGACGCGTCCACGGTGTTGGCCGAGGAGCTTTGGGAGTCGGGGCAGACGCGCCCGAGCTCCCTCAGCCGCTGCCATGACCACGCGCCATCCCTCCCCATCTGTTGATCTTGCAGGTACGCCTCGGGCTGGGTGATGTACAGGCGGTGCATGCCCGTCGCCTTCATGACGACGCTGGAGGACAGAAAGCCCACATCCCAGAGTGTTGGGGTGAGCATCTCGGCCGGCGAAAGGAAACGCAGGCGCGAGTCCTTGTGCAGCTTCCGTAGGGGCACCCATGGCTGGCTCAGGCCCAGGAACCTGTCCAGCTTGGCGCCGGCCAACCGCGGCGAGGGGTGTGTGGCGGTGCCAGTGGCGAGGATCTGCAGCGCATTGCTGAAAGCGTCCACCACGGCGAGATGGACACTGCGGGCATCGGAGCCCTTGACTGATAGGGTCTTGATAAGCCCTCGGCTCCTGAGGCGATTATCGATAACGCGCCCAGGGGCACACGCGCGAGGCAGCAGCCACGTGGATGAAGACGATTGGTCTAGCCAATCCACCATGTACGGCGACGTAGGATCCGGCGTCTGCCTGCTCAGGGTATTGGGCATCTGTGTCCACTCGTCGCCGTTGGCGTCCCAGGGCGCAACACCCGACGGTCGCTGGCTTTGGAACTCGCGCGCCGGCATCCAAACACCCTTGAGGCAGAAGGGCAGGATGACGACCTCGAGCTCCCACGGCGAGTTGTATGTGGGGAGCGACGAGGCCTGGAGCCTGTTGACTTGTGCCTGGAGCTCCTGCAGCTGGCTGTAGAGTTGGCGGTGGGAGAAGGCAGGCGTGGACTCTGAAAGGACACTCGCGTTCCCGTCCTCGCGTCGCATGCTGACAACGGTGCTGTTGTCGTCGTTCAGGCGCTTCTCGACCTCATCCACGCGGGTTTCCAGCTCCGTCACCCTGAGATCCGTATGGTCGTGTCTGTCGCCACAGTCCTCGTGGCCCGCAATCGAGAAGGATGGGTTCTCGAGCTTGTCGAGGCGCTGCCCATGTCCGCACAGGGCATCCTTGAGGTCCCGCACCGCTTCGTTTTCCAGCCCGGGTGAGGAGTGCGGAGGCCTGGGGCTAAAGCTCTGCGACCAGGCTCCCTTTGGTGTTGGCGCGGTGGGCATGGGGATAAGCTCCCGGGGCGACGCCTGCGTGTTGGGTATGGTGGCGTCGGGGTCGGCGGGGGAAGAGCCATTCGAGTGATTGGCGTCGCCCGCAGGGGCCCTGAGTTCCGCGAGTTCCTTTCCTTTTAACGTATGTAGGCCCTTCCCGGCAAAAGGCCTCAGATACCTCAACTGGCTCGATGGGGCGGTTGACGGTTGAGACATGAGGCACTGGGATGGTATTGGCGGCAAGCCCGACGGGGCGCCATTGTTGGACTGAGGGGCATTTCCCCAGGCCAGCGTATCCGGCAAGGACGCCGGCGGGGCCTGGTGGTGAGCCGATATAGGAGGCTGGTTGGTACCATGGCCGTCGGAAGCAGGGGCGAACGCGCCGGGCGCGAAATCCATGGCGGCGGTGGTGAACGACGGGCCTCCAAGTTCAAATCCAGGCAGATCCGTCGACATGCCAAGGCCGGCCGCGGTGCTGGGCATCTGGAAGGGGACCAGGTCCTGGACTGGGGTCAGGGGCTCCCGGCCTCCCCTTGGCCTCTCGTTCTCCTGGCCGGCGGCGAAGACAGCGGACGGGGTGGCGGCGGCCGGGGCCACGACGGGCGTCTGGGCCGCCTGGGAGTCCTCATGGTAGCACGCGTGGTGCGAGCACATGCACCAGTAGGCCTGGTCCGGCCTGGCCGATTCCGGGAAAGCCCTCACCTGGGCGGCCGACGGCGGCCTGCTCCAGAAGCGGCGGCAGCCGCACCTGGCGCCGTTGGCCCCGGGCGTGAGGTCGACGAAGCCGCACGGCCCGCCAGGAAGGATGGGGGCCGGGACGGCGACGGCGCCATCGGTATATATGTCAAAGAACAAGGGGTTGTGCGAAAGGTTGGGGAAGGGGTTATCGAACGGAGTGGCGGCCATTGGTCCGGGACGGATGTCATTTCCTGGGATGGCGGTATAGTAGTGGCGTATATGATATGTGGCGTCGGGTCGCCGCAGGGGGAGCCTAGCCCAGGCTCACAACCTCCAGAGCGGCCGGCGACAGCCTCAGGGTACAGACCGGGAGCGACGCCGAGCATCCAGTAGAGTGAGCACGGCAGTCCGGGGTCGGGGCGCAACCAAGGCCAAGGCTGCTCTCTAACAGCGCATCAGGGGCTGCGCGAGCTGTCAGTAAAGCGCAATCCGGCCGGCACAGTCTCGAGCGATCCAGCGCGGGTATTCCATGGCCACGGAGATGTGCGCAAAAACAAGGACAAAAACAGAAAAGAAAGAGAAAAAAAGAAAACTGACCAGGCGCGCAGTGCCGTCGCAAAAAGAAGGCCAAGATGATTGCGAGCGACGGGATCAAGGGGGGCGGGGCAGCATTTATTTATACTCGACAATCATAGTCCCCCCTAGAAGCGAATTGGATGCGGATGACGGAAGCAAGCGACGAATTGTGCGGATCGCGGGTAGGTGACGACTGCCTCGCACAGGCAGGCAGGCGGGCGCGCTTGTTCGGTCGCTCAAGGACGGCGACGGCAGCTCAGCTCGTGTGGTTTGCGACAAATGGAGAGCGCGCCGGGGGGGGTTGATGCAGGAAAGTGAGGCGTCGGGCAACGAGGCGCCGACTCCAACAACACCTGAACCTAACTACGGGCTTTGGCTGCTTGCTGTGGAGTCGAGTTAGGGCCAGGGGGGACGACGCAATTGGGAAGAGAGGGGGGAGTTGATCAGCGATTGCAGAGAGCTGGACATGCTCTATGATTGGACCAATGACCATCCAGACCCCACCTATCCTGGTCTGTGACTAAGGGGAGAAGGAGAGACACCCAGTCCTGCTCCGCCTCAACGCGTCAAGGCGCTCCTCCCCCTCTGGTAGATTGGGCGCGCCGTCTCCCCATTGGCTCGCCAGGGTCCCCGTTCAAACCCCTCGGCGCCCACCCCGACGCGACGCGGCAGCTCAAGTCCCTCGGCGGGACTCTGCAGCGACTTTGACAGCGTGAGCGCCATACAAGACGCTCGAGCCGCCTCACGGCAGGTAACTTGGGATCCTGCGCGCCCCGTCCCCAGACCCGAGCCGCCTTCACGCACGGATGGGACGGTGTGAGTGTGTGTGTGTGCATGCGGTCGGGTCGTCGCCCCGTCTTTTTCCAGAATTTCGAGGAGGCGTGGAGCAGAAGAACCATGGACCGGGCTGGAAGCCTGTTTGCTTTCCTTATCGCCAGAGCCCACGCCCTCCACTCGTGCTTGCCCGCCTCGTTGCGTTGCCCATAATCGGGCCATAATCTCCCCCCGGCGGCGCGTCCGCCTCGCTTGTGCGCCTTGCCTGCGTGCTGTTTCGGAAACATGGCGTTTTGTCGCCGAGGCGCGCCCTACACAAACTGGCGCCGCGGCCATCCTGGCATGTATATGTTCACGCCCGCCCTCTGCCGCCGTGATACGCAACGAGGCCACCTGGCCTCCTCCAAGTTGTGGGACAGCACGCGCAATCCGACCCAGATGTGCAAGATGCTGTTGCGTCAGCTAGACACCACCTCAGTCGACATCGCCCTTCGGGACCAGGTGTAATAACCACGTCAGATATTGTGCATCGATTTACCTTTACCCAGGAAGAAATATCGCGCATGCTAGTAGTATACAGGAAGATGTCTTTACATGCCTGCCAGAGACGAGCAGCGTGTAAAATGCATTAAATGAGAGCGGATGAGTGGGTGTATAAGAAGAACACCAGATGTATGCGGCCTTGCGCCATGGCGACTTGCTAAAGGTATAGAGCAGAGATGTGCGGCAAGATAACAACCCCGAAAAAGAAATCCTGGAAGAGAGCGCGATACAAACCATGAGAAACACGATATAACAAAACCCATGCCGCCTCGACGACAGCATCGCCTCCCATCTACACTTCGCCCCAGCTGCCCATCGGCCCCGTGCTGGCAATGATGCTCCCGGTGCCCACGGACCCGCCAATGTCCCAGTAGTGCCGGCTCGAGTGTCGCGACGCCGCCGACGCGACGCTGAAGCTGCCGCTCCGCCTCGTCACCCCAGACCTGCGGGACCGCGGGCTCTGCTGGCTGGCACAGCTCGGCGACCGCTGCCGCGTGTGCAGCGCCGCCGTGACCGCGGGGCCGACTGCCGCGCCCGTGGTGGCTTGCGGGGCCGACGACATGGTCATGCCCGTCGTCGTCGTGGCCGTGCTGCTATTGTTCCTGCGCGGAGCGCTACGGCCCACGAGCGGGTGGTGCAGCCGGACCCGGGCGGCGCGCGCCGCGGTGTCCTGGCTCGTCAGCGACAGCGCGTGCGGCGAGGCGCCCGTCGAGAGGCCGGCCGCGGACGAGGACGAGGGCGTCGAGGACGAACCGAAGCGCGAGCGGAGGTACCGAAACACCAGGCCAATGTCGAGCTGCTGCTCCCATTCCTGCTGCGTGAACGTGGTCGGGTGTCCGCCGCTGCCCTCCACATGCTCTTGCTGCCCCTGTTGCCTGCCAGGTATCGCGATGGGCTGGGCGTGCCCGCCGGCACCGCCGTCGCCATGGTGATGCATATGCGGCGGGACGCTCGGCGTAAACTGCGGCATCATGACAGAAGGCATGCCACTACCCGTACCATCCATGTAGTCTTCGGCATTGACATTGTCGCCCATCGAATAGGCCCGCCGCCGCGACCGGACCTCGTCTCGGGTGGCAGACGCGACCTCAGCCTCCGGGATGACGGGCAGGCCGGCATAGGGCAGCGGGTCCTCGGTCAGGCGCGCGTAGGCGGCGAAGGCACCAGGGTGGTGAGTCGACATGCGGTGCACCAGGAGACCGAGCTCCCGCGCGATCCGGTCCAGCATCCGGAGCTGCCAAGACGAAGACGAAGAGTCATCTGGATGAGTCGTACCCGCTGACTCCTCACTACCCCGCAGGAGGGTGGAAAGGCCGGCCACGGATGCCTTGGGCGTCGACGAGAGGTCGTCGTCTTCCTGCGCATCCCCGCGAGACTTGCGTTGGCTTTCCCGACTCTCTACTTGCTCCTCTGCCAGGGCCTCTCCGAGCAGGACGGCAAGCAGATTGTCGTCGATTCCCAGCAAGTCACGGATGACTTTACGCGTGAACCGGCTCAGGTAGCCCTCCTGCTCTTTACCCTGTGCCTCCGCGCCGTCACCAGGAACCCCGGCGTCCTGCTCGTGCCACTCCGTTCCAGCCATGGGCATGTCGCCTGCGTGCGACGCAGCAGCAGAGTTCCCGAGCGATGCCAGCAGCTCATCGGCGGCGGGCACAGCAGCCACCGCGGCCGAGGCGTCCGACATGCCTCCAGAGTCGCGCCGGCGCAAGTGCGGCGCAGCCGTGTGCTGGCGCCTCCGCCTCGTCTCCCGCCGGATGGCCTCGAGCAGCAGCAAGCTCTGCTCCTGGCGCCAAGCCTCGATGCGGCGGTGACGCTCAGCCTCGGCGGACCCGCCCGCGGCAGCCGTCGCCGCCGCCATCTCGACCTCCAGCCGCGCCAAATCCAGGCTTTCGCGCCGCCGCTTCACCCGCCGCGGGTTGAACCGCTCAAAAGAGTATATGTGCTCCTGCATCTGCAAATCGTCCGCCCCGTCCCCGGCCGCAGGAGTGCCCAGCCTGAAAGACCCTAAGCCATCGTGGGTAGGAAGAACCGGGATCGGAGGCGGCGACGCCGTTGCCGCGTGTATGTAGCTACCGTCATGCCGGTTTTGATGCCGTAACCCATGCAAGCCCTGGCGGAACTCGGGCAAATGGCTATCAAGCACGTCGAGCTCCGCATCCTCCTCCTGAATCGACAGCGCCGAGCCCGACAGGACCGAGGGGACCGCCGAGTTTAGGGGGACCGAGTTGACATTAGATCGGGCGATGGTGTTGCCACTCCCCACCTCGCTGACGTGCGAGCGCCCGGGGGTGCGCTCTGCCGAGTCGCTTTGTAGAACAGAGCCGAGGTAGGAGGCCGACGTCGTCGTGGTCGCCGAGCCTTCGGCGGGCGAGAAAAGGACCCAGGTCTGGGATTCGGCAACGCCACCGCCGATGGTTGGTGAGGCGGCATGTTGTGGGGTTGCGTGCGCAGGCAGCCCACCGACCTGAGGGCTGTCGTCATGGAGGGCTGATGGGGCAGCTGGTGGCCTGTTGAGAGACTGCCGCGCGGTCGGCTGGTGGAACGCCATTTTGGTCGGGCTGCGGCGGCCCTCAAAGGGGAGAAGACGAGCTCCAGAAAGATTTGGATAAGTAAGGGCTTCGTCAAGTAAAACTAGATGTGTGCTTCTGCAAAGGTTGCTCCCAGACGTGGAAATGTAGACGTGTTCTGCGGCGACAAGACCCGAGGCTCGAATTAGGCAAATGGTCCGCAGACAACACGAGTTTGCCCAGTTGGGTGGTCGGGGTCTATCGTTGGTGGCGCCCGGCTTTGCTGTGCTTTGCTGTGCTTTGTCCAGACAGGCAGACTGTTCTGCCCTCGAGCGCTGTGCCTACTAGTTCTGACTGGCAAAATGACCTGGATGAACAATGCGCTCAAGAAGGAAGGGATACTTCGTAGGAGACGAAGTCGGAGGGATGATTCAATCTGGGCGCGCAGCGGTATCTCTTGACACCCTGGAAGCAAGGGGGGCGGGACGGCTGTTGCGGTGGTGGTGCTGCTGGTGGGTGCTCGACTTGGTGTGGGTGGTGGGGGGCGCCCAGGTTGCCAGGTCCAATTCTTGGTCGCCCAAAAGGAGGCAGGGATTCGCAGGGCCGCTCCCAGTGGCTGGCTCGTCGGCGATATCTGACAGCTCGCTGGCTGGGGCCATGCAACGCGCTGTCAATCCCATGCAATGCGGGCGGTAAGAGGATGTCGAGGGGGGATCCGAATGGCGGGCTGGGCCACGTCTCTGCGGCCTTTAGGTGCTGATTTGCATCACATATTAATAACACCACCTCGAATCAGCCTTGCAGTGCCCGCCTCGGATCGGCGGCCGCGGGAGGAGCGGCAGCACAGGTCTGCGTCTGGGTCTTGCTGGAGGAGGGAACGAGCGAGTGGGTGGGCAGATGAGATCAAAAAAAAAAAACAGCCAAGCCGCAGCCAAGGGTCCCGACAAAACGGCTGCGGTCGCGGTGCTACCGTGACCCCTTTGTCTCTCCTCGGGCGCGCCAAAAAGGTGGGAGCCCAGCGACATGAGCCGGCCAAGGACGTGACAACCTAGCTGCACGACGCGGGAGCAGAGGCACGGTCTGACGGCTGCACGAGCAACACCCACAACGGATTGGACTCTTGCGCTACTGCGCCCCCCGAATAAACAACCTGCCAGGTCGTCTAGTCATTCAGACGCCGCTCAAAGCTCCGTGCGTCCTTTTCTTGCACTAACCAATGGTGCAACCACCACGCCGATTCGACAATGAATGACATCAATGGCCGCGGCAAAGAGCCCCCCTCCAGCACATCACAAAGTGGACCTTGCCTTAGTCTCTGGCCCACAGAAACCCGGTCATGAGAGGTCTGTCCCGCTTGATGGTCTTGATAAGCGTCCGCCTAGGGCACCGTCATTCCACCAGCCAGCCATGGAGCCATTGGGCCAAAAGTCGGATGGTGAAATAGAAGAACCAAGATGATGACATGATGTCAGAATACACATCGTCTTTTTTTTTTTTTTGCTCTCCCTCTCTCTTTATTTGCTGCCCGTGTGAGATCGGCCCAAAGCCCTCTCAGGGTTCCGCCGGAGAACACTCCACAAAAACTCGAGCAGGGGGCCAAACCCGAACCAGGACCTAGCCTGTTCTGCTGCTGGAGGAGACAAACGCCACCCCCCCGCCGTCGGGCCTCTTCGGAGGCAAGGATTCGTTAGATGCCATGGCCGACTGTCGGAGGTAGATACCATATAACTGCACTCTGCACACTGGGCATTTATTTCCCTTTGCCACCACTACAGAGAGATTGAGCCATCGTGCCTGCCGGGTCGCTCTTGCAGGAGGGAACCATTCTATGCACTACCACCCCGCTAGTCATATTAGGCGCATGTAGGACAGACATGACAGAGGTGGTGTGCCATGAGATCCAAATTATCCTGGTCAGCCCCGGGTCACTGATGGTAGCCAAGATCACACAGTAGACTCTCGAAAATCGCATGCCAGGCTCAACTAGGTACGTAGGTATTGATAAGTAAAGCAGATAGGAGGGCACCGAGAAAGCCCAGTCACATAGGCTTCAAAGCCGCTCAAGACGCTACCGAGTCTACAGATCGGTCCAGTACTTGTCAAACGGGCAGTACGCATATTGCAGTAGGCTCCTGCTGGTGGGTTCTGGACGGCAGCGCTACGTGACATCAACGGGAGTTTCCACCAGATGTCTGCGGCAAAACAGCACCCTCATCACATGAGTCGGGCCCCGCGTGACGCCTTTTCCGCCAGCGTCATAACCGCCTTGAAGCGACGTCGGAACCACGCCCGACACACAAAATGACTGCGGCAGGATCACGTCCCTACCGAGGTCTGCCTGTCTTAAAGTAGCTTCATATCATCTGCAAGGGCAGAAATGACGAACATAATCGCACGGTGGTACCCTGGATACTCCCGACCAAATCTTGAGCACATCGGATCGGCGGGTCAAGCACGTATGCCACCTAGAGAAGACTGAGCTTGTTCGTAGGCTGTATCGAAATACCAACACATTCCTCAGATGCTCTCAGCCCGTTTTTACGTATGACCGATTACGCCACCCTGAAGAGAAAAAAGAAAACCCGAATCCCAAAAACATGCATGTGCCATTTCGTGCTCTGATCCCGTACCCCAGCCTCTCGTCGAACCACTGATCGCTTAAGCCTCGGTGAAAGCATCGGGGAAGCGCTTCATGTTGTTCTCCAGGTTGCCGTGGTTGGCGAGGAACTGGACGTAGGCACCGTCGACCTTGACGCGGCCAGCAGCCTTCTTCTCCAGGTACTCGTCGCGGCGCAGGGGGGTGAACCCCCAGTTCTTGGAGATAATGATCTTTTGGCGGCCGGGGAACTTGTACTGCGAGCGGCGAAGAGCCTCCAGGGCGAGACCGCGGTCTGTGAATTTGTTAGCTTTCTGCAAATCCCCTCGGCAGCACCGGGAAATCCAAAGGGTGGTAGTCCACATACTGGAGTCACGAGTGCGGACACTGAGGATGATCTGGCCGATGTTGACACGGGCGACAGTGCCGTTGGGCTTGCCCCAGGCACCACGCATACCAGTCTGCAGCCTATCGGCTCCGGCGCACGACAACATCTTGTTGATACGGACGACGTGGTACGGGTGGGCGCGCACACGGAGGTGGAAACCCTCCTTTCCGGTGTTCTTGACGAGGTACCTAGGAGTTCCGAATGTCAGCGCCCGTCTTCTCCCTTCACGAGGCGCAGCTGTCGGCCCCTTAGCGAGTCGCAAAGATGCGAGACGACCAGGCTGGATCGACCTGTCGGGTCACTCACTTGTTGGCGCAAATACGGGCAGCCTCAAGAGCCTCGGAGCTCAGCTGCTCGTACTCGTTCGAGACGAGGTGGATGCACAGAGGGAAGTCATCGACGGTGGCACGCTTGCGGCCCAGGTCGAAGATGCGGATCTTAGGGTCGGGGACACCACGGTTGAAGCGCGACTTGGGGTACGGCTTGTTCTTGCAGTAGCGGTAGCTGGACGGAAGGATAAAACGTCAGTCCATATTCAGATGTGTCTAGCAGAGACAAGAGTGTCGTTGCTTCCTCCATCTCCTCCTTCAATCATGGCTCGCGACGTAGCCAGACCTCACTCCAACACCAGTCGCCTACTTCCTCCTCTTTATCTTCATCCGCCGCACCCAGGAGCCAGAGCAGCCAGGGGGAGGAGTTAGAGAGGGTATTCTTACCATCTCGCCGGGCGACGGGCCATTTTGACGGTTTTCTGAGGGGATTCGTGGGGATCTCGAGTGTCGCTTCGTCGCTGATTGAGGTTTTTGGTGGTGTCCAGAAAATGGCGGGTGGTGACGGACCTGCGATAATATGGACCGCAAGCCAATTGCCACTGCGCCTGCTCTCCTGCTTTGAAATCAAAGGGAAGGAGCTGTGGGTCATTAGGGTTTGCAGAAGGCAATTGCCCCACCCTTGTGTCAGAAAGCAGTGGCCATCGGAGGTCGGGTCCAGCAACCCCGCGCCCAGCGAGGCCGGGTGCTGAAAAGTTGCCCAGGAAGGCTAACGAAGAGCCCTGACCCGTCCGAGCTGCCCGTCTCCTAGACCATGCCGTTCTCATATCGCATCGACTCTGATTCATCCACGTCTATACCTGTCCTAAAGGACACCCGCGGGCTTGTGTCGCAATGAATATTTGTCAGCGAGATACTGCCCACCCCTGACTTCAAGCCGGAGGGCGGGACACGGAGGCCGAGGAGGCCGACAAGGGGATCAAGCCGGCGCAACAACGTCAGAGTGTCGTGTGTCGGAATAACTCGCATGCACTCCTTAGACTTGGCGATGAGATGTGCCATAATGAATCAGGTCTAGTTGGCAATAGAGAGCCTTCGGTCTGCATGTGCAACAGGCACCACCTCGGTGACTTTCGTTTTTTCGGCTCACTTAGGTTGTACCACAATCGTCGCTTACACAGTACACGTTTAGATTCTATCACATTCCTCGCCTCACTGGTGTGATAGTCTTCCATTCCGACACTGCTCCATGGGTGTTGATAGGTCAAGCTGCCACCTGAATTCCCCAGGATAAAGCAGCAAGAAAAACGAAGTCAGGCCCTAGTTCTACATCCCCAGACCCCGGGTTTCTTCAGCAATGTCCTCGCGCAGAGCCAGAGACATCTCGTGATCACTGTCCATGAATCCCACAATCAAAGAATAAAATCTGCTTTCTCGATTCTGCCATATGACTCTACGCAATATCGGTTGTGCTGCGGTTATCATGTTGCCTCGTGAAGCCTCGGTCTGAGCTACTGGAGCACATATTGCCTCGACAAACTCGCCAACCAGTAGAGGACTATCTGGACAATAACTCGGGCATCTTGACATCCGATTTCACTCGTCTGGATTGCTCTGCAGATACCTCCCGGAGGCAACAATGTAATCCCAGCCGTGTCGTCGTTGGACAGCGAAGCTCGAATTCACGATGTGAGGTCGCTCCTCTCTATCCCAGAAATGGCCCCCGAGTCTTGGCGCTTGTGGCGGTGCACAGTGGCGCGTGGGCGAATGTGCACGGGCCGCCAACCCACAACCACGTTGGGATTGATTTTGACACACAAAACACAAAACCAAATATCTGCGCCGCTTCAGATTTTTGCTTGCTTCTCTTCCCAACAACAGCCTCTTGTCACCGTCACAAACCGCAGCAATGGCCCCCTCCAAGAAGAAGACCTCCGACAACATCAACTCGCGCCTGGCGCTTGTTATCAAGTCTGGAAAGGGTGAGAGCGTCTCCTCGCGGCCTTTCTAGTCTCGATCCGTTGGTGCACCCCTCAGAACACAGCTGACAGCCGGCATTCCTCACAGTCACCCTCGGCTACAAGTCGACTCTCAAGAGCCTGCGCTCCAACAAGGCCAAGCTTATCATCATCGCCGGCAACACCCCGCCGCTCCGCAAATCCGAGCTCGAGTACTACTCTATGCTGTCCAAGACGCCCGTCCACCACTTCAGCGGCAACAACGTATGACCTGTCTCCCCAGTTTACTTGTCTTCAAGCAGGGTCAACTGCCCATTGCGAATACTTGCTCTCGGCCGGGCGATGCAGACCTCGCGTTTGCGTTGACCCGTGCTCCTGCCCAGCGAAGAAGTCTTGTCATTAGACTTTGGAGGGAACACCACGAAGCTGACCGTTGCTCCTTTGCTCTTACCATAGATCGAGCTTGGCACTGCTTGCGGTAAGCTCTTCCGCTGCGGTACCATGGCCATCCTGGATGCCGGTGACTCGGACATCCTGAGCGATCAACAGGCGTAAGTCTGGTGGTTTGCCAGGACGAAATATCACATCAATTCAGCTTCCCGAGAAAACCCGATATGTGGGGGAACCTGTGGCATGCATGGCGTTACGGTTTATGGGCTCTCTCGGCAGAGAGAATTAAAAGCAAAGGGATTATGACAATGGGTTTTGGGTCTTCGATTTTACCTGGTCGTATCGCCGCGATACCTCCAAATGACACTGGGAAATGTGCCTGGCGTCATCCTTGCCATGTAGGCCCGATCTCGTGACAAGGTCTCTCGATTCCATGGACAGGCATCCCGTATCACCGACTGCTCAATGGAAGCACGAATTGCTTTGGTGGAAACTCTTGATCGAAATGGCCGACACACCCGTCCAAGCCACATGTTTACCCAACGTGCCGGCTCATCACCCAATCGCTTTTGCCCACTGTCTTTGTCTCCATCACTTACCGCAGCGCCGAGGAGTTGAAAGGTCTGGTAGCGACCGAACGCCCACCGCCGTTCCCCTGAGAAACAGGCGATTCTGGCCGCCCTTTGCAGAGCGAGAGAGCAACTCGACCGTGTGTGTGCGGGCTGAGAAGGCCTCTCAGGCTGCTCTCAGGCTGCTTCCTTGCAATGGTAGAGACAGGAGTTCAGACCAAATCTTTGACAGCATGTCCATCGTGTTTTTGAAGGCTCAACCGAAGGCGATGGGGCCGCCAAAGGAGGGGCCAAATGTCAATTCTGATCATCTGGTCGGGCAAATCTGTCCTGCCTGCACAGTATTAATCGTCGTGTGTGGGCTCGGAGCGGAGTCGGTGAGTGCACCAGTTCCGAGTGGTGGTCGTCCTTTGTGCCGCGCATGAAAGCTCAAATTGGAAACAATCAAACGTGGAATTGTCACGGCCGTCCGAGGGCCACCTTTGAATCTGCTGGAGCCGAAACCCCACGAGGCGGGAGGGTTCCGAGGGGTAGGATCGCATCTGCGTGGTGAGTCGGGGTACCTGCCCGCACGACGTGTCTAGTGGGCTCTCCGAGGTACTGGCAATTATAACGGCATAACATCGGGGCCACCAGAGCTGGGGAGGGATTGCCCTGGTTTCGGAGGCACAACAAAACGGGCAGCTCAGGATGCTGGCTTAATTTGCTCTGATCCCCGATTCCACGTTCCGCCATGACATGCACCTCTGCTCCTGACTGGACACCTGGCACCTAGGAACGGAGCCGCTCTCTTTAGATGCTGTTTTCGCCTGCGTTGGCGTGGGAAACGGCTGCAGTTGCCACGGCGGGCAATTGGAGGTACCTGGCAGCGGCAAGACTCGCTCTAGTCTGGCATGATGCCGGCATTCGAGCCTGCATCCGTTTCAGCGAGTGCGTCAAATACCGGGACTGTGCTAGACGACGAACGGGACGAGGGTCGCGGGCGAACTCCTTTGTTCCTGGTGCAGCTTTGTTTGACGAGGAAGAGCGAGATACAGCTCGAAGCTCTGTTGGGCAATTTATGTATTACCTTTTCGCTACTTCGAACGGCTCCAGCTATTTGGGCAAGAGGCGTCGTCCGTCCGTCCAGTGACGTCCATCTCCTCTAGAAACTCTGCCACAGCATCTCCTAGCTTGATGCAACATCATTGCCACAACATCACATCAGAAAAGGTAGTGCTAGTGCCGCCCTTCGTTGGCCAAATTAGCGTTACAGGCCGATTGCCGAGAAGCTGAAGCCAACTGGACCCGTCGTGGTAGGTAGCCAGCGGCCCTGTCGCGCGACACACAGAACCTGGCTAGACCACGCGCTTTTTGCTCCCTCCTGTGGTCTGAAACAAACGCCAACCTCAGCTTCCGCGATTCCCTGGCACAGCAGGATCGCCAGTCAAGCTCGCGGAAGCCCGGGTGGAAGGAGCGAGGCTGTGTGGCTGAGCGCGTCGAGGAGTGGTGCAAGTCGGTGGCGGCCACCCTCGCTGTTAGGTCTTACTAGCCTGTCCAGTCTAGTCCATCGCTCCACACACACTGGGCTGGGCATGCACGACAGTCACCACCCGCCCCGACCGCATCCCCTTTTTTCCCTCGCTAGCAGCCCGGACCCTTTTTTTTTTTTCTTCACGCGCCGCTTGAGGAAAACAGAGCCAGACCGACAGTCCGCCGGCCGAAAACCTGACCTGTAAAAAAGACATTCTCGGGCGATTGCGTCTGGTATTTCTTGGTTTCTCTTCCATTATTCCTTTCCATCCCTCAAAAACAAACATCTCAACCCATTTATTCTCTCATCCGTCGCTTAGGGAAAGGCGGTGTTAGCGAGCTCGGTCCTCCATTTCGGTTGGCTTGACGACACACCCCTTACCGACACCATTCCCTTCCCAGGCAACGTGTCGAGCACGTCCAAACGGCCCAGCCCGACGTTGCCAGCCGAGCGCGGGCATTCGCACCATAACTACCTTCGCGGACACCGCCAACAAAGACTGGGCTGACGAGAGGATCCTATCTCGCAACGAGGGAGCAAGTCTCCGGCGAAACAAAGGCCAAGCCTTACGCTCGCGATCGACACTTGCCAGGAAGCATCTCTTTGTTTTTGTTTTCTGTATCCTCAGCTAGCTCTTGCGGCATTTTATCTTGATCTCCTCGGTCACCTCGGTTGCCTCTGACGATCATCAATATGTCGGCAGTAGCGGCTAAGAAGCCGCCAGTGCCGTCGCGGGACGCCACCGCATCGCCCACCTCACGCTCGACACCGAGGACTGTGAACCCGGGCTCTCCCGCCTCGGTCCCGACCGTGCCACGCAGGGGCTCCGTCCGTGGTGCCGCCCCTGTGACGGCACGCGCGGCGGTGCAGTCGAGGAGGGAGTCCCCGCTCAGCAATGGTGTCAGCGGCAGCGGTCGCAACTCTCCCGCCCCCAGCACCCCCAACGCCGCAGCCACTGAGGCGGAGGAGACGGCTCGCGCCGAGGCTGTGGCGGCCATTGATGACCTCAAGGAGCGGCTGACACAAGCCCAAAACGCGGGTGAGTCGCAGAGGCGACAGGCCGAGGTGTTGCAGAGCCGCCTGGACGAGGCTGTGGCCGAGCAGGCCAAGCTTGAGGAGCGGGTGCACGAGCAGGAAGAGTTCGTCGAGACGCTGCGCAACGAGAAGCGCGAGGCTACCCGCCGCATCCACGAGCTCGAGGGCATCTACGAAGCCGAGAGGGGCGCCATGGTGCGCGAGAAGGAGGATTTCTCCAACCGGGAGGAGGAGATGCAGGCTGTCATCCAAAGACTCAAGGACAGCCTGGCCAACAGGACGAACGGAGAGGATGAGGCCAGACCATCGAGGCAATGTAAGTATTCTTGTCCATCGCCGTGACTTTCTCTCCTCACCAATCAAGTACTAACTCATCCGCACCCGCAGCAACCCACTCTCCTGTCGAAGGCGGCTTTGCCCCGCCTGCGTCCCTCCAGCGTAGCGATTCGCGGAACAACTCGAAGCTCCTGCTGCAGAAGGACAAGCTCATCGAGTCGTTGCGCCTGGAACTCGCCGAGGCCCAGATCAAGCTTGTCGAGTCGGAGAACCAGGGTGGCGGCAGACTGCAAGAGGTCGAGAGGCTGTTGATAGAGACTCGCATCGCAAACGCCCGCCTTCTGGAGGACAACGAGAGCTACCAGATGCTCCTGCAGGAGCGGACTCTCAGCGGCGATTTCAAGGGCGACTTTGGTCACTCCTCCGGCAACGGCGGTGCCTCGTCAAACCAGGATGCCCTCAACGCCCTGGAGGGCCGCGCCGGCGACGCCCCGGATGCAACTGGCACGAGCCTGGCAGATGAGCTCTCCGAGGCGAACGACAATGAGGCGGTCGACTACCGTAAACTGGAGCTCGAGCTGCGGTCGGCCAAGGACGAGAACAAGGCCCTCACGCTCTACATCAACAAGATCATCGGAAGGCTGTTGCAGAGGACTGACTTTGAGGACATCCTCCACGAGTCCCCCGATGCCCCTGACACCAAGCCATCAAATACCAACAAGGAGCTGCCGCCCCCGCCCCCTCCCCCGGGTCCCTCGTTTCTGCAGCGGGCCAAGACTATCGCCATGGGCCGTCCTGCGTCGGTGGCCAGCGAGCCTGTCAGGCCTCGGCCGCGGCCTATGTCGTTCATGCCGACTTCAACCAACTCTGCACACGCAAACCCGGAAACGGCCCCCTCGATCCCCATCGGGCTCACGCGTGGCACCTCCGTTAGGCGCGTGGGGCGGCCCATGTCGGACCAGTACACACCCGGCAGCGTTGTGCACCAGATGTACCGTGGCGACTCGGCCGGCGGCCCGCTGTCGCCCTCCTCCCGGACTAGCCAGACCTTCTTCAGCTCGGCCGGGTCGCCGGGCCCAAGGACGCCATCGGGCAGCCACCCTCAGATGTCGTCGTCCGGCAACTTTCCCGGCATGCGGAGCGAGACGTCGTCCACCAGTGGCGACAGCATCCTCGGCGGCACCCCGGGCACGGCGGGCACCGATGTGGCCAGCATCTACACCTCGAGCCAGAGCCCGCCGCGCGCCGGCTCCGAGAAGGCGACCACCTTCTCGGGCGGCGGGCCCAGGCCGCTCAGGCTCGTGCAGGAGAACCCGGACATCAAGAGCGCCGAGACTGCCAACAAGCGCGCCAGTTGGATAGGCTGGGCCTTCAGCAAGAAGGACGAGCCGACCACGCCCGCCTTCACTGGCGAGCCCCTGCGGGAGTAAAATCCGTCCAGTCTGCTCTTGAGTGATATTCTACTTATTCCTTGACAAGCTTCCCCATGACATTTTGAGATGAAACACACGGCCTTCTCCGCATGATGGATACCACTACACATACATGAGCCGGGGAATCGACCGCACCGCAACGCGACAATGCCCTGTTACGAATACGCGACGACGGAGACATGGCACGGCGAATGGGCCGCATTCAAAGCATTCAATCTCAGCATCGTCCCACCGGCATCCCTTTCTTCGCTTTCACTATACACCATTTCCTGACCGTCTTGGCTTTTTTTTCTTTTATCTTTCTCTTCACTGCCTTTCTTCTGCTTCTCCCTGGCCAAACACTGCCACATAAGCGGCCGTGGAGAGTTTACGTTTCTAATTCCTTGGAGGGAGGGTGCTTGGAGAAATGTGATCTGGATAAGTGGCATGCCTTTTTACCTGGAGAGATGACTACTGTTTGTATACGTTGCGCCCTTCGAAAATTGACCGAAGGGGCCTACCACTCTCCTGTGCCAGCTGGATAATAGTGTGGACGGACTAAGGGGACCGCTTGATCTCAACTCCACCAGCCGGACCCGATAGCTACTGTTATTCATCCTCTTTATCCTCTGATATTGTCTTCTTCCTGATTGCTTTATTGTGGCTGGTCGGTACCAAGGATGTCCTATTTCAAGCTCTCTTTTTCTGGAGCGTATATAGACCCCCCTCTTTGTTTGCTTTTTATAGTCGATGTTTGAACGAATCATCTTTCCCCTTGACGCGTCCCCCGGCTCCACTTGTCTACTTCCTGACTCCTTCGAGACCTTTCTGATACAGACCGTGTGTTTGGATTTTTCTGGTTCTCACTGTATTTTTATTTATTTATTTAAGGGTCGGTGTGATCTATCCGGTGATGCATCATTATTACATTAGGGTTTCGGCCAATAATCGACCTCAAGGGGTTCCCCGAGTCCCTTCCTGCATGCGCTTTCCCCATCCTACCCTAGACGGACGGGTCACGAGTGGGCTGATCAGCCTACTCACCGTACCCATCGGCCGACACGTGTTATATGTAGGCCGTGTAGCGTCGGGTTTTTGCTGTTCACGTCTGCACACCATACAGACATACATACACATAACTTACCTCCCTGGGGCGCGTATGTGCCACCTACAGAACTAAGGCACATATCGTTGTGCTCATGCCTGCCTAAAGGCTGGGGTCAGGGTTTGTCCATGGACGCACATAACATCTCTCTCTATCCTGCAGCCCTCAATAAAGCGCCCGCTCCAGAGGTGTGGGCACCACCGTGTTGGAAAGGCGGTCAACCTTTCTCGAGAAAAAGGGGGCGACCAAAGGACGGGTCTCGATCTTGGCAAAAACGGACCAATGAAGCGGGACGGAGGGGCTAGCAGGACATGGAGAGCGACCACAACAGGAAAAAAAGAAAAGAATGGAAAGGGTCATGCTTTCACTAGCGTCGTGACCATGATTGCAGGCAGGGACGGGGTGTTGGATGGCACGATGCCCAGAAGCTAGCGGGTTCAAAGGAGCCGGGCATGGATGGAGGTTACCCGAGAGAAGCACCTCGCGGAGGACCAAAGTGCTGATGTCATCCATGGCTGTTTTGGGGGGTTGAGTAAAAGTGTTAGTGGCTGCCATCCCATCGAGGCTGTCAGCTGCCGCCCGGCCGCCAACGCGTCTCAGTCACATCAGCCCAGGCAGCCATGATCCAGCCGTCATCGTCGCGAAGCGAGAAATCCTTTCATTTTTTTCTCTTGTCTTTCCTTATTTGGTACCAAGCCGCCAAGCCATCCAGACATCCCACGCTTTGAACGGCTCGGCCGTGGGGGGACGGTAGCCCAAAGATCAACATCAAAACAGGGTTGTAGATAGAGAGAGAATGTGCATGCGTGCATTTTGGGCCGATATGCTGACGTCTGCGATACATTGCCGATTTTTTTTCCCCCACACTCTCTCGTGAACCTGGTTTGGTTTGATGACCACTCTGCAGATTCTTTGTTCCGGTTTCCATTATGCTATTGGCAATCAAAAGCCAGCTCACCTATCGCAACCTCCCATGTTGTTGGGGGGACACAAAATGGGGTCCGTGAGCGCGGGCTGAGCCTATTGTAATGTCGGGTTCCTGCACAATGATCCGTACCACTTATTACTGCTGTGTGGGCTTGGATGACATGTCACGGACTGGGAAGGCATCACGAGATCAGGAATAAGATACGTAGCAGGCGATCTTCCATCCTGGTGACTGGGGTGGTCGGCTCGCTTGTCTAATCTGCGCAACCCTGGGGGGCAGTAAGGTATTTGTAACCGACTTCCATTTCTGGCGTGTACATTCCACGTACCTTTAATCGGAGATCTCCGCCTGTCCACCCGGAGGATCGGTGCGTGAGATTTTTTTCGTTCTTTTTTTTTCTTCGTTCCCGTCTTCTTGCGGCCACGCCGCTGGGAGGGGTGCACTCGGCTTTGTGGTGGGCAACCACGTGTCACGATGCCGTTGGTACCTTGCCGGGATATGGTGACTTTCGATCTCGGCTCCTTGACCGCCGAAGATTCCGGAACGCTGGAATTGCCGCACTAGTTGGGAAAGGGGCAAAATGAGGGGAATAAAAAACGCGCGAAAAAAACAGGCCGCAATTATGGGGGGTGGATGTGTCAACAGCTGCGAACATGGTGATGCAACAACGACAGACTGATGAACGAACGCGAGTGAGAAAATTGGCAAAATAACATTCGATATGACACTGGATCGATTGCCTAGATTGTAGTCTTTCTGTAATGCTCGTCTCGCGGCCTTGGACGGCTGCAGGCTGGACACGGATTTCCGTCGGTGTCAGACGCCCGCGTTCTGGGCTGGAATTAGCGTTCAGTCTGGCTCCTCGTGCCCCTGTCAAGGAGAAGTTGCGGTTGGTAAAGAAAACCATGTGTGTGCGAGGCCAGGCTCCCCAAGGTCGAGAGGCATAAAAAGCATAATTTTCCTCGGTGCCTCGGTGCTTCACATTTACATTGGCATCCATCATTCCCTCCCTGGCGCCTCGTTTGTCAACCGTCGAGTCACGGACGTCCCACGGCCGTGGAACCGACCACGGCACGACCGTGGGCGAGCCTTGTCCATGGCCCCTGGCCGACGGGACATGCTCGCTGCCGTTTGGTTGGCGGGCGGAAGGACGCTACAATTGCCGGTGGAAAGGTGGGGGAAGCAAGTGTGGTAGAACGGGCACACAATCCGGCGGAAGGAAGAGGCACACATTGGGCTGGAACAACTCGCGCAGCATTTCAAGTGCCAGGTGGTTGAATGAGCTTTGGCTAGAACCGCCGATTAACTCTTGGGGGAATGCGGAACAAAAAAAAGAGAAAAAAGGCCAACCAGTCATGCCCATCACTATTCGTTCTTGTTGGACTTTGTTCGATTTAACCTCTGTGTTATTTGTCAGTGTTCCACTTGCTTTGTGCTCTGCTGTAGAGGCACACATTTGTACATATCGTGCAACTACTAAGCAAGCGGCACAATTTTCACAAGCCCGGTGGGAAGTAGAATGTATGTATCACGTGCAATCGACCCGATGAGGTCCTTATTGTCGTGGAGGGCGGTAAAAAAACACTGAACGCAAGGTGCTGACATAATGATTAAGCCTGGAATGGGGGAAATACTTTGGCCGTCCCTGGGCAATGTCGCCCTGGGACTGGATCCTCGGCGAGCGACGAACCCCACTTCTCCAGGCCTTCCAAGCAAAAAAAGCCAGCTCCAGACGAAGTGACGCTGTGACTCCAGTCAGGTACAGGCTTGCGCTGTGAGCAACAGGGCCGCATTGGTTTTAGGGCCTAGGTGCCCCGAGACGCGGATTCGATACCAAGGAGAAAACTGACCAAAGGCCCATAATACCTTCTTGTTGCCGCACCGCACCGCCTGAGACTTATTCTGGGTTGGATTTTTATTTGATCATTTTCTCGTCGCCCACTCCCGTCTTCCCCACCGAGCCCGACCGGGGTTGAAGGAGGGACAGGGGGGTGAAGACAAAAAAAAAGCCCAAGCAAAAACACACAGCAAAGCATCAATAGTGGGGCAGGGCCAAGTGTTCCTGGCCCGCCCCCGAACCCCTGTCAGCACAGGTCCGTCAGGCTTCGCACGCCGCATCACCTCAGACGGCGCCCAACAGAGAGACCAGCGGAGAGCACACCCCTGTCGTCCACCCAGAGTTGCCTGCACGACGTTTTCTCCGCCTCCCGCCCTGCGATTGTGCGCAGAAGCGAGCAATTTAGTCCTTTGCAGCCCGACTGCTGCGCCCATCCAAGCACGCGTTGCACGCTGCCCACCACCACGACCAACACCACTGTCCATTTTCAGTGCTGGCTGACCACCTCTGGAGGAGCAAGCCCAGAACCCCAAACCCCGGACCCCCAGAAAAGGTGAGTTGCGCAGTGGGCATTTTCCAGCCACGACATCATTATCCCCCAGTCACACCCTCCGTCCGCTCCAGGCACATGTAAGCACCTGGTTGCTCCTCGGGCTGCTAAATCGAGCACCAAAGGCTGACGCCGCTGGCCACCCGTCTTGCCCAGCGCCTCGCCCCCCCCCCCCCTCCTCGGCCGTTCTGGTCCTGGGAAAGCACGCAGTGAGTGCCGACACATACGACCTGTCTTGCCAAGGCCCAGAGTTGTCAATCGGAGCAACAGTGACAATTAACCGGGGCGCGTCTTCGTCGTTCTCAGAGCCCTTTTTGGCACGTCTCGCCCACTCATCACTCTCCCGCCTCCTCCCGACATCCCGTTTGGGCCACGCGTGCTTTGGTGTTTTATTTCCACACCCATCGATTTTCCCATCCAGTTTGCCTCCGGCATCCTTTGGCGCATTCCAGACAGTTCCTTCCTTGCGCAGCGAGTCAGCGGGCGAACGAACGGCCCATCCCATTCATCCCATCCGTCCGTCACCAGCAAGCCCCGTCGCCGGCGCGAATCAACGCAACCCAAACAAGCAGCAGCCAAGACAAAGGCCCGAAAGTCAAGGAGAGGGAGGGAGACGAGCCGCCTCGTCCGTGGCCCCGACAGAGACGGGAAAGTACATGGCATTCCCGTCCAATATGGTAGTCCGGTTGCCGCGCCGAAATCGAGCCCCCACGAGTTGAGCAATCCCACGTCCTGGCATGCCGAATAGGTCGAGCCTTCATTCCTCCCAATTTTGCAATCACCATCGACCATGGACAGGTTAGCGACCGCCGCCGCTGGCAGTGGCGACGCGGACGCCAGCCGACAGCCTCCGTCAGGCTCCACCGCCTTCAATCCCGCGCGCCCAACCGCTGCGTCGGCTGCGCGCGAGGCATCCACAACCATCCCTTCAAAGTCGATGGTCCACTCTTCCGCCACGTCCTCGGCTGCCAGCTCACCCTTTGCTTCAAGGGAGCCGTCTCCGAGCAGGCCTCTGAGGGCATCCATCGCCGCCACCAGAAACTTCTCCTCTGGCCCCGGCAGCAGATCACGCAAAAACAGTTCGCAGGACCTCAGCCCTTCGCGCCCGGCCGCAAAGACCGCTGCTACCTCACCGATTCCGCCTCCCTTGACTCTACACCAGCCGGGGACCATTGCCGTCTCGTCGACCCCCACTCTCCCGCCTTCGATAGATCCCAGCATCAAGACTCCTCTCCCGCAGAAGTCGGCATCCACCGCCCTCCTCGATTCTCAACGCGACGCACCGCGGTGGCCCATCTCACCAAGACTCCGATCGCCTCCGCCGGTCCTCAACAAGCCAAATCCTGGCCTGCCCCGAAAGGGGTCAGATCAAGATCTCCCCAGCATTAATTTCCAGCGACCAACCCCGCCTGTGGCGTTTGATTCCGGGGTGTCGGACAACGAGGTGGACGATAGCAACTTGCAACCTGGCATGCGGACGCCCGCTCGCGGCAGCACATCAACCCTTGAGACCGTCCAGGAAGTCAGCCCGCTAGGCTCGCCGACCCCCGAAGGGATCGATGCCGCGTTGGAGAAACTGGCGGGAGAGAGACTCGTATCAGATTTAGCCTCCCAACCAGACGTAGCGGAAATATCAATCACCAAGGCGATGAAGGCCCGGGCAATCATGGCACAGAACGAGAGCGGGAGCGAAGCCGGTAGCATCAAGGCAGAACGCCGGCCGGCCATGACCTCAGCACCATCGGGCCTCGGTCTCAGGCAGCCTAGCTCGTCAACTCTCGCCAAGACGGGTCCTTCCGGAGCGAATAAGACCCCCAAGCCCAGCGAGGGCACGGTCAAGACGATGACGGTCGAGACGGAGACGGTGGCGTCTATTCCACAGGTTTCGGTAGCGCCTGCGGGTATGCAGGGCTCCAACGGGAGCCTCAGGACCAAGCCCAGCTCGGAGACGATTCGACCCAGGAAGGAGAAGAGGAAACCGAGCAGGAAACAGCAGATGGTCCAGTCCGGTGCCGGTGAGACTCTCGATCCGCAGTCGGCATCCACTGCATACGGTTCACGCGTACCGCCGCTTCTGCATCATCAATCGATCAGATCAAGCTCAGCGAGGGCCGAAGTCGCCTGCACCTCGCCGATCCGATCCATGAGCGGGCAAGGCCCGCCGATTGACGATGCAATGACCAGCCCAAGGCGGTGGTCATCAGCGCCGACTACGCGCAACCGCACGCTGGGGTTGCCTCTATCACAGATGAACAGCTTGCTAACTAGGTCGTCACTAAACACAGCATCCTCAAAAGCTGACAACTTCGAGGCTAAAATCGCCAGCGCGGTGGACGAGGCCGACACCTCGGACTCGGACGAGACGTTTGTGTACGATTCTAACCCACCAGATGCCCGCGATCGGCCGCACAATCGCTTCCATTCACGAACGCCGAGCGCCACGTCGATGGCTAGCCAGGTCGACCGGAACGGCATGCGATCTATACACGGTGTTATGGATGTTGGATATGGTCACCCTCTCCCCCCTGCCCCCGGCAGCGCTGTGGCGGCGAAGAAGAAGAAATTTTCCAACACGTACAATCCCGGCCTCGCGGCGGAAAACCTGGGTCTCCTTATCGATGAGGACGGTGGCTCTGCTAGAGGGAGCGCATCCGGATCAGGTCGTGGCGCAATGGTAGCACGTCACCCCCACCATATCGGGCTCTGGGGCCGACCCGGTAACGGACACACATATCTCTTCGATAACGACAGCTCTCCCTTCCTCGGGCCTCAGAGGCCGAGAATCTCGACTGCTGGCGGCAGCGCAAGGGACTCGCCGGCGCCGCCAAGCCCCCGTTTCGGGGGGTCCGTCTCATCAGCACGCGGGGCGGGCGGCGGGAAGCGGGGGCCGCACCTCACCCCCGCCGTGGGATACGACCTAGATGACACAACAACCGAGGCCGACAACGAGCGGACCCCGCTGATCCATACGATGCGCTCGCCCCGGACCCGCCGAGGAGGAAGTAGATATAACCACTCGCTCATAGCTGATCACCAGCAACGTGCGGCAGTCGCTGCATACCGGCAGCATCAGCGACGCCACCAGCCATCATTGCTGAACCGCATGGCCAGCTGCCTTGTGTTGACAGTGATGCTACTGCTGGTGGTGTCAGGCGCCATCGGGTTTATGTTTGCGACTTCGCAGCCATTGACGGGAATGGAGCTCGTCAAGATCACCAATGTCATCGCCAGCGAACAGGAGCTGATGTTTGACATGAGCGTCAAGGCTCAGAACCCCAACGTTGTGCTGGTTGTTGTGGACTCGTCCGATCTCGAGATCTTTGCCAAATCGCCATATACGGGGACCGATTCGTGGCGACCAAACACTAGGTCACGAGGGGCCTTGCCCCGTGGACCCCTGTCTTTTATTGCAAGGAGGGCGGGCAGGATAACTGCCAGTGACGACGAAACCGGGCATCACGTCTCGCCAGCTGCCAGGACCGGTCCGCCAGACGATCCGGATGACGATCCGCCCCCGGACGACATGGGCCCGCTCTGGAGGCTTGGCACGGTCCGTGAGCTGGACCAGCCGCTGCAGTTTGAGGGCTCCTTTTTCAACAAGGGCGCCTCGACTACAACTGGAGGCCTTAGGCTCGAGAAGCCTGGAAACAGCACCGAGCCGGGTGGGACACAGCGGTGGGCACGTGTTATCGAGGACGAGTTCGATTTGGTCGTCAAGGGCGTCCTCAAGTACTCTCTGCCCCTTAGTCAGCGTGTCCGCACTATAGCCATCTCCGGCAAGACGCGCGTCAAGCCCAACTCGGCCAGCGACCCTGGGGCGGTTGCTC
The DNA here is from genome assembly GCF_000145635.1 of Gaeumannomyces tritici R3-111a-1. Lineage (NCBI taxonomy): Eukaryota > Fungi > Ascomycota > Sordariomycetes > Magnaporthales > Magnaporthaceae > Gaeumannomyces > Gaeumannomyces tritici. The sequence continues at coordinate 4,841,798 of NW_008804547.1, read as the reverse complement.
CTGGGACGCCCGAGTCCCTCGCGATTCCTGCCAAAACCTAGGTTGATGGATGGCAGTGGCTGCTGCCCAGCGAGAGATGTCGAGCCCACTCCATCAATCACCCATGAACCACTTTTCTCATTTCTGCAGTCCATCATCGTCTCACCGCACGTGTTGGAGGCGATGATTTTCCTCTATGATTCCGATTCCCAGGGCGGGGGTTAGGCGTTTATTCTCATCATTATCGGGTCATATGACTACCAAGCATTCCAGCCCACAAACAAGGTCGCGACGATGGATCCGGTCAGGGAGCACTGCGCCAAAGCACATGCGACGAACAAAACCTCTGGGTATCAGCATCTTTTATCACTTTATCATCACGGTCATCAGCGAAAGGAGTTTATACTGCGCGTGCTCTCGACAGACATTTCACGTAACGAAACGACCAGATCCACCTTGCCAAAGAAATCCTTTCTTCACTTCCCGACTTTCATTAAGATCTCTCTTTTTTTTCCCCGTCCAGCTCGTTGCTCTCCTTCTGATTCCCCGTCTTTTACTGTCACCATCTCTGTGTTTCCTCGCCTCCAGCCACATTTATAGACAACACTCACCACCGAGCAAAGAACCAACGATTTGTGTCACTACCCCCCACCCATCGGACCCAACACAGGCGATATCAGCCGCATATATCATTTCCTTTTTCTTCTGATTTGCCTTCCGCGGCCCTTAGGACGATGCCCTTTGAAGCGCCGCCTGTGGCTTTACTGTATTTCCAGCACTTGCTTGCTCCTCGCTCTTGCTGCATTTGGATGGACGGGGCCAACTCGCGTGGATGGATTCAAAATGGAGGGCTCGACGAGAGCGGGAGGATTGGTGCAGCCGGGAGAAAGACGCGGAGAAGGAAGATAAGGAAGACAAAAAGAACAAAAAGTGAAACAAGAACAGGGCGTGGACAGCGAGATCTACCCATTAAGATTTACCTCAACTCAATCTGCCCCATCATTTGCTCGGCTGCTCAATCGGCACCAGAGATGTGTTGGGTGTGATAGATTTTAATGACAAGCAAAAGCTATCAACCGGTCGGAATGAAGTCGCTCTTATCAAGATAGCAGTCTATAAACGCTCTGGAAAACCTCGTGAAATGAGGGCTGAAAAGATTAGGATCCACGCGCCCCTCTGTGTGTTCTAGTGATTTTGCTGGTGTACAAGTGCGTGAAGGCAGGATCCAAGAAGCGGCTTCATGGCAGCCTTGTTCTCCTCCAGACCACCCTGTAGTGGGTCGAGAAATACCGGAGGGGGATAAGTACTGAATGGACGTGCGATATAGGGGCTCTAGCGCGGCGTCAGCGCGGCAGTCGATCCGCCCAGGTTGGAGGATGCGAGATATCGGAAAGGGACAGGAAGGAGGGGGTAGTTAGGTGCCATATACCCCCTGCTGCGAATGAACATGGCGAAGAAGAGGACCCACGAAACGATACAAAGGCGCTTGATATCTTCCGGGTCTTAGTTACTATGGGCACAATATGCCGGACTGGGTGGACAGTGGAGGTAAGTAGCATGCGTGCCCCGTGTCACCACCATCGGCTTTTACAGACATGTGCCGATGATGACGTAAAAGTACTTTTTGCCCCGGTGCATGACCCTGGAGTCCTGCGAGGGTCCTGGGAGTCACGAGAGAAAGTCATCGAACTTTGAGCGCTTGGAGTGCAAGCACGGGATCTCATCGCCTCGGGAGAGACCACACAGGTGCAAGATCAAATCTGCCGGTTTGAGATGTGTTGGGTTTTGGGGCTGTGTTGCTGCAAGGCCCGACGTTTTGTCGCTGTGGCAACACAAGAGGTGCCTCGGCCGGGTGTGTAAAGCCAGTTTAGATACTCGCGGGAGATGCAAAAAGGCAAGTTTGACGTCTTTTGTTTTTAATGTCCGCGTTTGCGAGACTGGGTTGAATGAGGAAACAGAACCAAGAACTCTATCGCCAGGCTCCCCATGACATAGCCCTGGTGGTACATGGTCCTGGATGGAAGGCTCGAGTGGGGGAGCGAGCGGGATTACGCAAGACTGCGACGGCTGTCGTGGCTTCCATGTTCCATGGAAATGATGGGGTCGACGATTCGGCGAGGCCACCGAAATGGAGCGGCCACTGGGCAGTGGGCACCCACACTACACACTGGGAAGCTGTCAGAACGGATTTGGACGTCGTAACACCACTAGCGCTGCATAGCCCGCCCCACCTCGCCAACGCTGAATGGGCTGGGGGATCCGACAAAGGTCCAATATCACGGGCCGGGTTTTGCCCTTTACGAGAATGCCAAGGCGCCCGTCAGCAAATCGTCCGCAGCGGCCGAATCGCTTGGCTGCTGGCCTGTCCTGTCTCAGCAATGGATCCTGCCCCGGCATGTCGTGCACTCTGCCGCATCACCTGTTTGCTGCCCCCCCCCAGCCAGGCAGCAGGAATATCGCTCATGGCTTTAACCGCCGCCGCTCGCCCTTTCGTCGTGCTCTAGCCCAGCCCCTTGGATGTCGTCGGCCGGTCTCCCGTCGCTACCCTCTACCGTCACTCGCTCAAAACCAAGGCCGCTTTTGCTTCCCAAGTGCTTGTCATTCGCTTGTCCTCCTGAGCCGTCGGGGATTGAGCCTCCACCACCAATCGAGGACGTCATCATCCCTGCAGGGCCCCAAGACTGACCGACGCCCGGCCAGCCTTTTCGACCAATCTGCCAAAAGGCGTGGTGGATTGAACAACAAACAAGCACGCCGGGCGCCTTGATCATGGCTCGGCGATGGGGCGCTACGGCGCTTCTGCTGCTTCATGCCACGGCGAGCATACAGGGGGTCGCCGCCCAAGCAAACGGCCCAAACTTTTACAAGATTAGCACCAAAGGTATGTAGAAGATCCCTACAAACGTGGTCAGTAGACCACGGTGATTAGCCTTTCGCATACGCGGACACAAGATGGCTAAAACTAGCCTACACCAGAGGAGGTCAAACAGTCGGCAAAGGACCTGGCATGGCATGTTATGACCCTGTACCCGGGTAACCAGACGGGCAAGGAGGTCGGGATTTTCCCGGGCCCGCCGTCGGAAGGTAAGGGGCCATACTACTGGTGGCAGGCCGGCGCCGTGTGGGGTGCCATGATAGATTATTGGCACTACACGGGCGACAGCACGTATAACAAGATCGTCACCGAGGGCATCATGAACCAGATCGGCGAGGACCAGGACTTCGAACCCAGAAACCACCGCGCATCGCTCGGCAACGACGACCAGGGCTTTTGGGGCATGACGGCAATGCTCGCCGCCGAGAACAAATTCCCGGACGCGCCGGGGTCCGGCTCCACGGTGCCCGGATGGCTGGGTCTCGCCCAGGCCGTCTGGGTCCGCCAGACCCTGCCCGAGCGCCAGGATTCCGAGTGCGGCGGCGGTCTGCGCTGGCAAGTCCCCGGCGCCGGCTGGGGCCCCGGCCAAACCTACAAGAACACCATCGCCAACGCTTGCTACTTCAACATTGGCGCCCGGCTGACCCGCTACACGGGCAACTCGACCTACGCCGAGCATGCCGAGAAGATCTGGGACTGGATGTGGGCGCTGGGCTACATTGACCACGAGTCATGGAGGGTTTACGACGGCGCCAACTCCAACCACAACTGCACCAACATCAACCATGTGCAATACATGTACAACCCCGGCATCCTCATGCAGGGCGCCGCGGCCATGTACGACCATGTAAGGTTTTTTTTATTTTTTTTATATATTTTATTTACTTATATTTTTTATACCCTTTGGAGAAAAGGTTGTAGCCCGAGAGCGAGCAGAATAACACTAACTTGTGACAAACCCCTCAACTGCAGACCAAAAAAGACAAATGGAAAAACATCGTCACCAACCTCGCCAAGGCCGCCATCGAGAGCTTTTTCGCCGACGGCGCCGCTTTGGAGGCCTCATGCGAGCCCTACGGGCCCACGAACTGCACGTCGGACATGGTCATGTTCAAGGGCTTCGTGCACCGTTGGATGGCCCAGACGACGCTGCTGGCCCCCTTCGTCAAGGACGAGATCCGGCCCGTGCTGCGCAAGTCGGCCGCCCAGGCCCTCAAGACGTGCACCGGCGCGCCCACGGGCCGCGCCTGCGGCTTCTTCTGGACCAAGGGCGAGTTCGTCGACCCGGCCCTCACCAGCGACACGCTGGGCGTCGGCACGCGCCTCGACGCCCTCTCGGCCGTCATGAGCCTGCTCGTCGAGTTCGACGACGCCCAGTCCCCCACCACCGGGAGCACCGGCGGCAACAGCGCCGGCGACACCGGCGCCGGGCTCAGGCACACGCCCGCCACTGGGTACTCGGACATCACGACGGGCGACCGCGCCGGCGCCGCAATCCTTACCACGGTAATAATCGGACTTGCACTAGGCACGTTTGGGTGGATCTTGTGGGAGAGATCAGAATGAACCATATAAGCGACTCTTTAATTCCAATCTTGTGTGCACAGCTGTTTCCTTCATCCAGCCACGTCTTCATGCTCGGTACCATCACGAATTTGCATCTGGCCCCCACGTCATGGGCTCCCGCCCGCCTCATGGCACCGGAAAGAACTGGATCTGGAGGACAGATGTAGCTTCTCACGACATTAACACAATATAAACAACCGCCTATGGACAAAAACCGCCTCTGGTCTGCATTCGAGACCTACTTCCTCGTCGCAAAGACGTCGCTGATCCCCGCGACGCCGAGCCCCAGCCCCTCGGCGCCGTCGCAGAGTACCTCCCACAGCCGCTCGACGGGGGCCCCGTCCTCAAAGTCGGCGCCATCCCCGTCCAGGAACCAGGGGGTGTCGCCCCTGAGGCTGCCCTCGACGAAAGAGAGCGCCAGCGAGACCCAGCCGACAGCCTGGCCCGCGCTGAGGCTGCCCGGTGGCTGGCGGAACTCGACGGTGCCCCGGGCCGAACACAGGCCCGTCAGGTCCCACTTGTACACCTTTCCGCGCACAAAGTCGTGCTTCTTGCGGTGCGCGCGCCCATAGGCCGACGACGCTGGGAACATGTTGAGCGCTGCCACGACGGCCTCGCGGCCCGCGTCGCCGCCGCTGTTGCTACTCCCGCCGTCTGACGAGGAAGAGGGCGACGACGATAGCGTCATGGCAGCCATGGCGGCGGCGGCCACGGCCTCGTCGACGGCCACGAAGCACTCGGCCAGCGTCCGCCGACCCTTGAGCACCGGGTTGGCCCGGTTTGACTGGCACCAGTAGGCCGTCGACCCCCGCCGCCCCTTGGGCACGAGCGCGTCCAAGGCCGGCTCGAAGTACAGGATGGCCTTGCCCAGCGTCGCCAGCTCGTCGGCTTCGAGGGGCGGGTACGTCGACACGTGCACGTGCGTGCTGCAATTGCCGGACTCGACCACGGTGAAGGACGAGTGCAGCACGCTAAAGATGACGTCGAGGTCTGCCGCCCACGTCCAGTCCGACGGGTAGACGGGGGAGACCAGCTCGAGTCCGTCTAGGAAAGAGGTGGGGTCCAAAGCGTTAGTGGGCCGCACAGCAAACGTCAACAAGACAGTTTCGTATGGGGAGCAGAGGGATATTACACAGCCCCTTGGCCGGCTGCCCGGGGATCGTGACCTCGGGGGCGATGGACCACTTGGTGTACACGTCAGGGGATTTGTCGCCGGATTCGTTGATGTGGTTGTCAATCCCGGCCTTGGCCAGCTTCTTGGCCACCTCGCTGGCCAGCGACTTCCACGTCGAGTGCTTGCTCTTCTTGCTCCCCATCAGCAACTCGATCTCGACACCAAAGTAAAAGAGCCTGGAGGAAGCCATGATGACGAGTTCTTGGAGCCCGCTGTCTCGACGAGAGAGGATCCGGGAAACGAGAGCAAGTGGAATCTGGCAAACAGGAGCAAAAAGAAAGGACCTGACAGCCGCGCCCTGTCATGATTCAACCTTGACATCGATCCGCACGACTCTTCAGGGTTTTTATACTTAGTCTGAGTGAGCCATGGACACTCCCACGAGACTGAGGTAGCTCCACCGTCCCTCGTTTGGCGAGACGGCACCACACTACCCTATCGGATTCATCATCGTCTCCGCCCTCCTCGACCGTACCACCACACCCACTCGGCTCGACCACGGATCGACCACGGAGCAGGTGACCATGGCCAAGTCGGGGAGACCAGAGAAAGGATGGATCACAGCCACTCGACTCATGATCCGTCACACCTTCACCTTGTCCGAAGACGAAAGTCCGCGTGAACACCTCCCCGGCCCAACAATGGAGGGCGCGCGGTCGTGGCCAGCGCTTGGAGCAAGGGGGGAAGAACCCCAGCCAGTCGAGTCAGGTGGCGACGCTTACTCCATAACGGGCCTGTTATCGAACTATCAGAAGACAGGCGAATCCCAAGCCGTGAAAGCCTCAAGGAGAGTCCGGAGGCGTCTCGGCCAGCGGCTGGCCTGGCCTTGTCTTAACGGAAGCCTTTGCTGGACCTATCGGCATCTGGGCAAGGACGAGATTTCCGGCAGCTAGGCGAGTCCCAGGCCACGAAAAGACCGAAGGAGGGGTCCTAGATGCCTCGGAGGCCTCTCGATACGCAGCCATGTCTCGACCGGCGCCTATCGACACAGGAAAAGACTGCTGCTCCGACACGGTGGTTGTGGGGATCACAGACGACGATGTGCCGTGGCTGCGAACAAAGGCGGCCGGCTCACCCAGGCCGGATCGTATAAGCCGCGCGCCCTAGTTGGTCTTGGGCCAGGTACTATCGACATGCGGAGCGCCTCCTGGTCAGGCCCGGCGGGTGCCCAGCTTGGCAGAAGACATTTGTCGGTATCAAAACCAGTGTCTCACTGCCCAGCCGCCCAGCGAGCTGCGGCGAGACGGGGAGAGCTTGGTGGGGGCGGCGGCGATCTTGGTGGGAATAACGATCAACAACCCCTCCCCTGGCGGCGGCCGCTGCGCAAACAAGTTCAGCAAGGACAAAAAGAAAAAGACGGACATCATCGAAACGCCGGGGGCGGAAAAGAGGGGCCGGGAGAATTGCAGAGCCTCGGGTAGGTGGCCCCACGGCGCTTGCGTCAGCTAGGACTGAGGAACTGAGGAACAGGAAAGATGGCCACTCGGGCTCAAGTTCACAGGCAAACCTCGTCCGGGAGGCCTGCGATTCCGGCGGTGAGAGCAGGGCCAGAACGGTAAGCTTCCAAGAATGGCTCACCGGATTGTCTCAAGATCCAGATCTTTCGGAGCTTATCAGCTCATCAGGTCCATATGCAGTGGTCTCGAGACCTGTGGCCTAGTGGGGTACTTCCAGGCCGGCTGGACAGAGTGCCCGAAAGGGGTGGGTGTGATGAGGTAGCACAATGGTAGAGGTACGGCGGGGATGCGTCTCTCCGGCCTTGCGGCAAATGTGATGTTGGGGGTGGACATCAGCACAGCCGATCCCTGCAGGCTGTTTCCCCTTTCTCTGGGGCTGCCAGACCGGGCCAGGCCAATCATAGTGGGTGAAAGTCCAGATTCGGACGGCCTGACTGATAAAGCCTCGATCGCCGGGATCGAGGGAGACCAGAAAGGGGAAAGGCGGCGCATGTGCAGGGCTGAGACATCGGGTTAAGCGCCGGGCGGCGTGTTAGAAATCGAGACAGGTTCCGAGAGGTGAAGCCAGCCAATTGTGCAAGAAGCCGGGAGTGAGTGGGCGTGGTGTGTTATTCCCGCACAAAAATAACAAATGATGGAGGCCCCTGGAAGGCGGCGCCAACGGCGTGTATGGCGTCAATACGAGCAGTTCCCACCGAGGCATTCTCGAATTGAAGTCCCGAGCTCAGGAGCAGCAGCGTTCTGGGAATGGAGGGTAGCAGTTGCCGGCCAAGAATGGAACAGACTGGGCATGTACCTAGGTTCCTCGCTGCAGGCGATTGATTGATTGCATGGAACTGAACTGAGAGCTCCCGGCGCGTCGGCAACTTCTAGAACAAAAAACCCCCAGAAAAGAGGGTGTGCTCACGCCTAGGTTTTAGCCGCGCCCACATGGTGGTCCTGCACGTACCATGCATGCCATGGCCACGGCCTGGGCGGCCGCCGCCACTGGCCGGGTCGCTGGGGGCTGGTCGGGGCAGAGTAGGGTGAAGGACGGTGTGATGGGCCTTGTCCAAGGGGAGCCCGGCGGGGGGGATGGGGAGGGGAGAGAGGGGAGTTCAGCCAGCCTCCAAAGTGGTGCTGGAACACGCCGACAAGGCCTCGGGGGCAGGGGAAACCTGTCAAGGTGAGCGCGGCCTTGTCGGCAGAGGGGAAAAGCAAGGAAAAGTCGGTCACGCAAAGAGCGGCCTGCCGCAGGTGCTCGGCTGCCCAAATCGGGACAGCAGAGGCGGGTTTGGGTGAGCTAAGGCTTCTCCTGCGCGCGTTACGCCTGGCACCAAGATGAACTGAGGAAGGCCCGGCTCAATCGCATCCAGACCTTTCGCGGGTACCATCTCCGGTAGACAGCCCGCCCAGCTCCTTCCTGTGCATTTCGCATCCAAGCCCCACTGTGACATCAATCGAAATACCACCAACGGACCTACCCCCACCACAAAAATATGGCGGTTCCTTCGAGGAACGGGAACAGGAATAGGTGTAGAAATAATAACAAGATTAAAATAAAAATACGAATAACAATAGGGATAATAACAGGAAACGAAAATAAGAAGCGGAAAGTGTACGGACTCGATCTTTGGGACCTCCTGTAAGACTGCGGTTTTTTTTTTGTGGTAGGCGTGCCTACCAAATGCCGCTATAATAATTATTCAATTTCTGCAGTGCACAACAGCGGCGGAACCCAATTGTGCATCTCGGACGGATGGTTTCCCCCGATGCGGCGGCCGGGAGGAGGACCTCCATCGGAACAGCGCCCTTGACTGGGCCATGCGGAGAAATGGCGTGTAGGTACCTCCCTATATGCGGGGGGAAACCAGAGGCCTTGGATATAACTCGGATTAATCGCTGGGGCTTGTACGAAATGCTGCTCCAGCTCGCAACTTGCCATTAGGTACGGGAGGCATTTCCAAGTAGGTAGGCACTCCGACGAAAAAAAAAACGAAAAAAAAAACAAGTCGCCATGCTTCTCGACACCCTAGCCCGCGCCCTGCTCTCGCTGCCGCTGCTCGCCGGCACGGCACGGGGGCTGGCGTACAAGGGCGTGGACTGGTCGTCGGTCGAGGTGGAGGAGAAGGCCGGGATCAAGTACCAGGCCGCCGATGGCAGCACGCAGCCGCTGGAGCGCATCCTGGCCGCCAGCGGCGTCAACATGGTGCGGCAGCGCGTGTGGGTGAACCCGCGCGACGGCAACTACAACCTCGACTACAACGTCCGCCTGGCCCGGCGCGCGGCGGCGGCCGGCATGCGGCTGTACGTCAACCTGCACCTGTCGGACACGTGGGCCGACCCGGCGCACCAGGCCATCCCGGCGGGGTGGCCGTCCGACATCGACGGCCTGTCGTGGCGGCTGTACAACTACACCAAGCAGGTGGGCGACGCGTTTGGGAGCGCCGGCATCGCGCCGGCCATCGTGTCCATCGGGAACGAGATCAGGGGCGGGCTGCTGTTCCCGACGGGCCAGTACACCAACTTTTACAACATCGCCCGCCTGCTGCACTCGGCCTCGGCCGGCATCCGCGACAGCAGGCTCGGCAGGGGGCCCAAGATCATGGTGCACCTGGACGACGGCTGGAACTGGGACACGCAAAAGTGGTTCTACGAGAGCTTGCTCAAGCAGGGGCCGTTTGTGTCGTCGGATTATGACATTATGGGCGTCAGCTACTACCCGTTCTAGTGAGTGTTGAATGCTAAATTCCCCTGTCCCTCTATAAAAACGGGTTCGGAAAACGCGCAAATCTTTAACACGTCCCCTCCCCGCAGCAACGCCGACGCCACGCTCGCGCGCCTCAAGACGTGCCTCACAAACATGGCCAACACCTGGGGCAAGGAGATCGTGGTGGCCGAGGTCAACTGGCCGACGTCGTGCCCGTCGCCGCGGTACCAGTTCCCGGCCGACGTGCGCTCCATCCCCTTCTCGGCCGACGGCCAGGTCCAGTTCCTCCGGCGCGTGGCCCAGACGGTGGCGGGCGTCCGCAACGGCAACGGCATCTTCTACTGGGAGCCGGCCTGGGTCAACAACGCTGGCCTGGGCTCGTCGTGCTCCTCCAACACCATGTTCGCCTGGCCGGGGAAGGCGCTCTCGAGCTTGTCTGTGTTTCGCGAGCTATGAGGAGAGGGGATTGTGTCGGATTGTGAATGATGTCGGGTTGTATTGTTTGTTCTCAAAGTGTAGATACTGTCTCGTCTTGTACATGGAGGAAATGAAAGTTCATATGGGGGTTTGACCGGGTATCTAGCGGAGTTCCTGTTTACGGTGCTTCGAGAGCCCCTCGGGTGAGCAAGGCTCCGGGGTTGCCGCTTTGAGTCTTGCCATGAGCCCCTGGATCTGTTCCCAGGTGACGGCTTCGTCAGGCCGGGTCCACCCTTCAAGATATGGGAGGCGCTCTTGCTCTGTAGGGCATAATCCGACAAGTCAGTTCATATGTTCCGGAAACAAGCCTCAGTCCACTTTTTGGCAACGCCTCACTTACCAAACAGTACCTTGACAAAATCCCTCCTCGCCGTGCCCCGAGTCCCACGGCCCATGAACAGCATGTAAATCGTGGTCTCGGTAAAGGACAGCTCCATCTGGAGGTCACTCAGGTGAAACTCGGGGTTCGCAGCAGCAGCAGCGCACAGGCGGTGGGCGCGCGCGGCCGCGGCCTGCTCTAGCGTGACGACGGGGTCGACAAAGTGGCTGGCGATCGTCTCGGCCCAGACGGAGGCGTTGAAGGTCAGGACGTCGCCGCCGCCGTGGCGGTCGGGGCGGCTGAGGCTGCCGTCGTGCTCCGTCACGGGGCTGGCCAGGTCGTCCAGGTTCAAGGTCCCCGGCACGCCCGTGGTCGAGACGGACAGGGCGGCGCGGATGAAGCCGTCGAGGACCGGAGAGTCGACGTTGGTCCCCGCCACGAAGCCGGCGCGGAGCTCGTCGCCGCTGACGTTGAGGCCGCTGTGCGGGATGAGGCCGTGGTTGGCGAGAGAGTTCATCATGGGGCAGGGGCCGCGGCCTGGGGAGGTTGACGCGAGATGGGGTTGTCAGTGATCTTTATACGTATATGGGCCTGCCGTGGGAGCGCAGTGGGCAGTCGGTCACATACGGTCGTCTGGGGAGGGGGCTTTCCAGGGCGGTGGTGGACTGGCCTTGCCCATTGCCAAGGGCAGCAGCAAAAGCTGCAGTAGGACAGTAGCGGTGATGCGTGCTATCATTTTGGACCTGATGCTGATATGCCTAATGGATTCTATAGCGGTAAGTGAGTTCGACTAGAGGTGAGCGGTAGGGAACTCAATGCAACCCGCACGCGGAAAAGAGGGAGTTCCAACCCAAACATATAAAAACCCAATAGCCCCGATGACTGCCCAGGCAGGCTGAGGATTATGCCGACTCGGCGCCACAGTGAGATCACAGGGAATATTACACAACGATTCGGGGCAGTCTTACATCCACCCAAGCCGGGCGACACTTGATGCTCATTCTAGGCATATGGAACTTCAGCCCCAAGCCTCGTTCGGGCTTCTTGCACTTCTTGTAGCCGAATGGGGCAATGCGGATGACGACACTCGCGCCTGATAGGTTGAGCGGTGCGGCCAACAACGCCACATGCACACCACTCGTCTTCCCCGCGGGATGCGACCGTAGTTCTGTGTCCCGACTGGTCATGTCTGTGTCTGGTGGTGCGGCAGTTTGGCCCAATGCTCCTGGTCCCGATGCGGGCGCTGTCTGGGGACGGCCAGACTTGCCTACGTGAGCTAGGCTCCGAGGAGGACAAAGGCTGGCGTTTGGTGGCCGGCCAAGTGACTCTAGCCTCGAGCCAAATTGCATTGGTCTCAAAGGATGGGGGCCCTTTGCGAGATTACAGAGTTATTTCTTCGATTGTCAAGGCTTTGGCTCCTCTCTCGGGAGAGTACTGACAGAGAAAGGGGGTTTAAAAATAGCTACAAAGAGTTGTTGGGAGAAGGAAGGCTCTCTCACTATAAAAGCTGCCTTGGGTCCGCCGAAATGGTAGGATGTGACGGTTGGTAACAAATCAAGCCAAAACAACGAGAAGATGCCAAAGCAACCAAAGTCAGAAAGAAGCGATGTCATACAACGCACAAAACCGGATCTTTGTTTGCGGATTCCCTCAATGCAAGTTCTGCAGGAAGCGACTGTCTGGCGACAAGCCCTGCAAGAACAAGGACTGCAAGAAGAAGGTCCGCAAGGCCAAGCTCGACAAAATCGCGAATGTTATGGTGTTTTGTGTTGTTTGCCCCTTTTATCTTCTGATGGGGGGCGGATTTTGAATTGAACATGTTTTAGATTGATTATTTCCGCGCGTATAATAAGGGATGATGGTATGCATGTGCACATGGCACACAGTACTGTGTAATGCAAGTGTTGGGGAGTGGATTGCCTAAAAAGGCATGGCCCGGTGCCTGCGCTACTGTAGGCGCACGTGCGCTGGTCCGGTCTGCTTTCGCGATGCACGCCAAGACGGCGTGGGAACCCAGGCAGAGTGGAGGCGCTGGAGGATGCACCGAATCTGGCCTGGATGGAAACTCTGTAGGATGGGGGACGACCACTCCACGCCGCAATCAAAGCAAAGGCTCTGTGCGCGGCCCTATTGCGGCCTCTCCGACCCTTCTGTCCGCTCAGTCGAGGCAGGCACGCAGGCTCCTCCTGCCCTGTGCTGCGACTTCTCAAAAGGGTCCAGCCTCCACCTAGGGGCGGGCGTGGCAGGCACGCCGTTTGGGCGATCGCCATTGCCCCGAGCGATCACGACAAAAGAGCGTCCTTCCACAGCCTTGGGATCACGCAACTAGAGGGGGGCACAGACGGCCAACAAAAGCTCAGACGCTAGGAGACGGGCGCCGGCAGCCCGCCCTGCTCTAGCCCAGCCGCCTTTTTACCCTTTACACCAACACCACGCCCTAGCTCCAAGCTCCAGGCTCCATCACGGGCCCGTCCTGGAGCGGGGAATAGACCAACAGACGCTCGACTCGCAGCCATCCATCTTTAGGTCCGATCACAGTTCCCACCACAGTTGGCCCCCGGCACAGACGGCACTTGTTCCGCCGTCGCTGTCCCCGTCGCTTGTCCCTCTCGCTCCCGTTCTGTCTATCCCCTTACCCGTCGTGTAAAGTCCCGTTCCCGAGGTGGCCAGCCAAGCCCGCAAGGACGAGGGCCCTAGGAGATTTCGTGTCACCCACCCCCGGACGACAGGGACGCCGAGCGGGATCCGCGGCATTGGGGCCCTGGCTGCGTTTCAAATACGGAGAGAACAAATGGAAGAAAATGGTGCTGCCACTGCTGCTGCCACTGCCAGTGCCACTGCCACCATCCTCCCGAAGCCCGCCGCCCATCCTTGACCCTGACAACCTTCTCCCAACGTCACCACTTCCATCATTACCCTGGCGACGTCGACGGCGGGCGGCGTCGCGAGAAACCCCATACGGCTTTCTGCTAGGCCAGGTCGCGATTCCGGCTAGTACTTTTGGGCTCGAGTTGTTGCCCACCTGCCCTCAGCTTGCCAGATACAGCGTCTCCAAGTCCGCGCCGAGGCGGCTGCACCCTCGCTGCATCTCAGGCCGCCGCCGCCCCGACTCAGGCACGCAGTCAATGTCGACGTCAGTGGCAGAGCCAGCCAGGACAAGTCAGCCAGGACAAGTCAGCGGGCATGGTCGTCCAACCGGTTCAGCTGAAGATGGCGAACCCATTCTCGCGCATGGCCGAGACCTACGAGACCATATTTCCCGCCATGCGTCTTTTTGCTGCCGACGCCGTCTCGCTCGCGCCGCCAATCACCAATAAGTCGGTGGTTCACGACAACGGCTGCGGGCCCGGCATTGTCACGGCCGAGATATTGTCTCGGCACCAACGCCGGGCCAGCATCGACCACCAGCCCCAGACGTGGCAGCAGCGGAGGCGACGTTTCCAGTCACAAGGCCATCACCAGCCGAGCCACCCACCAGAAGCACCCCACATCGAGGCGACCGACATCTCTCCCGTCATGGTCAGCGCTGCCGCCCGCAGAGGAGCCACGGTGCGCTCGCAGGTTATGGACTCGCGAGAGCTGCTCGGCTTCGATGACGCCATATTCACCCATTCCTTCTCCAACTTTGTCGTCCTCGGCATGTCGGAAGTCGACACAGCGCGCGTCATCTCCGAGATGCGGCGCACCTTGAAGCTTGGGGGCGTGGCTATTTTGACTGCGTGGCGCGCCCTCGGCTACCTCGACGTTTTCGAGCAGGTGGCCCTCCCGATAGCCGCGGGCAGCGAAGCCAAGAGCAACATCAGTAGCAACCACGACAGGAGCCCACCTCCCACCCACGCCAGCATCGACACCAGAGAGGCTGTGCTGACGGAGCGGCAGCTGCTGTTAGCTCTAGAGCGGGGCGGGTTCGCCATGGGCAACAAGGCGCCGGGACCTGTCGAGCTGCGGAGCATCACACGTGTGCTCCCCTGGGCACTCTGGACGAACGAGGCGTACGCGCCCATCCGCCGGAGCATGTGCGATGGCTACACCCGCGGCTGGTCCAGGGCTGACACAGATCGGCTCGACGTCGCTTTTGCCGAACGCGTTGCTCACCTGGCCGAGGAAGGGGCGTCGTACCGTGTAACGGCCTGGGTTGCCATCATGAAGAAAGTATGATTTCGCTTGCTGTCCAAAGATGGCACACTGGGCTACCTACCTTGGTGGTAAATATTAGTCGTAATACGTCGGCATACTGGACGACTTCTGGAATGGGTGTCACGTCAGATAGCCAATTCTTGTTGTTGTGCGCTAGGTCCTAGATTCGGACATTAAACGCTGCTGTCCCTGGCCCAAATCGGACTAGATTGTGTCGGCACATTGGCTCGGTGGCGCACTTGGGCACGTGTTCTGACCATACAGAAAATTTGGGTGGTGGTACTTGCTTGTTCATAATAGGCTAGAGGAACTGTACATATGCTACATAGTGAATAGCGTCATACAAGGACCGCGATGATTTCACGTGCATTGGGAATTTCAGCGTGGGATTTATTTCGTCATATATTCCACGTCCAGCTTAAATATGGGTATTCTAGCTGGCCTCGATGCGCCTGCAATAGTCGCGCCCGTGGCGGACCTGATAGTCGCACAGCCAGACTTCCATGGCCATGCCGATGACGCTGGCGAGGCAGATGCCGCCGCTGTCGCTGACCGAGGTGGCGCCGAGGCTGAACTCGCGGTCGGCGGGCGGGACGCGGTCCATGATCTCGGCAAACGTGTTGACGTAGACGGCGCCGCCGAGCAGGCCCTCCCAAAACACGACGAGGAAGACCAGATAGACGGAGGGGATGAAGTCGAAGAGGGCGTGCAGCGTCAGCAGGGCCAGGTTGGCGACCTGCAGGAGCGAGGGCAGGTACAGGTCGTGCAGGCGCACAAAGGGCGTCGACGAGCGCGACACGAAGACGCCGAGCTGGTACAGGAAGCCGTAGAAGGGGTAGAAGGACCGGAACTCGGAGAAGGGCGAGCGCTCGAGCGGGAAGAGCAGCGTCGGCGACACGCCCTGGTTGATGGCGTACTCGGCCACGTAGACGAGCAGGAGCGGGAGCATGTAGGGGAAGAAGAGGCGGCGCGCCCGCCGCAGGTTGGCCGCCAGCGTCGGCTGCTTGCTGGCTGTTCTCGGTGGTGGTGGTGGTGGTGGTGGTGGTGTGGTGGCGGAAAGGGGCCGCAGCTCGTCGTCAGAGTCTTTATCGTCGTCGTCGTTGTCGTCGTTCTTGGCGCGGCGACCACCGTCCCGGACCGAATAGGCCGTCGCGGCGACAGACGGGCCGGGCGCCAGCAGGCCGGCGGACGCGCTGCTGGCCGACATGTGCTCGACGTCGTCGTCCTCGAGGTCGCGGGCGGGCACGGCCGCGTAGGCGCCATTTTCGCGCCCCCCGGCGGCGGCCGACGACGACGACGACGACGCCCTGAGCGGGGCGCGCGGCAGCACGACGAAAAAGCTCAGCAGCATGACGGCGGGCAGCGCGGCCGACGCCAGCAGGCTCGCGCGGGCCGACAAGCCCGCCCAGCCCGTCAGGACGACATACAGACCCGAACCCACGAGCCCGGCGCCCCCCGTCCCGCTGCCCCAGGCGGCCAGGCTGAGGGGGCCGTAGTGGTGCGTCAGGCCCAGGAAGCTGAGCTCGCCGGCGCCGCTGCTGAGGCTGGCGAGGGCGACGCCGGCCAGGCGGGTCGCCACGGGCCTGTCGGCCGGGGTCAGGGCGACGAGGAGCATGCCGGCGGTCGAGGTGGCGGCGAGGGCGGCGACGCGGGCCGAGTATGGGACGCGGTGGATGAAGTAGGGCGCCACCAGCTTGGTGAGGAAGGACGGGAGCACGTCGGCCAGCAGCACGACGCCCTTGGGCACGTTGGTGCCGACCAGGTCCTGCGCGGCCGAGAGGATGATGACGTAGAGGACGTTGTTGATGAGGCCTGGGAGGGAGGGTGTGTGTGTGTGTTAGTCGGCGGGTTAGATGGGCAAAATGGGGAGGGAGTGAACCGACCAAACAGCCAAAAGGCAAGCAGCACCGAGCTGTCGGCGCCCCGAAACACGGACGCGAGCTTGGCGCGGTACACAGCCCACGACGCCGACGCCGTACCCGGCATCGGGAGCAGGCCCGATGACGAGGGCGTCCTGTTCATGGCGGCCGCTGGAAGCCGAGGTTGGATGAACCCCTAGGTTTACGTTTTGCGACGGACGTCGGTGGCGGGTCGGCGATGACGCCTTCTTTTTGGGATTACACGCACAAGATTCTATAAAGTTCGAGTGGCGGGTGGTTGGATCAAAGAAAAAGACGGCAAGTCTGGACGCCCCTCGAGACGGTCGGGGGCGACGTCAGCGGGTTCCCGAGGGTGCATGATCGCCCGCCCTCGGCTGTGTGGGCTGTCACGGTTTCACAGCGCGTTTGTTTTAGCGTCGGTGGGGGGCCCTGCGCCGGTGTGACCCCAGTACGTGCCGCTAAGAAGCGCTATAAACATGTGCTGCGGTTGATGAGGGTAATTACATGTATTTGATATTAGGTTATTCTTGCTAGAGACAAAACTTGATGCTGATTGACCTCATTCGCAATCCGTCCATTCACTAACCCAAGACAGCCTAACCCTCACTCCCCCCTCCTCCTACATCCAACCCGCCAGTCCAACAAACACAGCAGCCGCCGCGACGCCAACAACCCCCGTCCCCACAACCCTCCCGGCCCCGGACCTCGACGTGCCGGACTGGGCCGCGCCCGTGCCGCTCGCCGTCGAGGAGCCAGTGGTGCTAGAGGTGGCGGTGGTGCTCGTGACCAAGCTGCTGCCGGACCTGCTGCGCGTCGCTGTCTTGGACTGGCACGACTGGCGCGACAGCACGCGGCTGCTCAGCATCGCCAGGGCCGACGTCTGCTGGGCCCTGGCGAAGTCGCTGCAGCGGCTCAGGTAGCTGCTGATGTCGGCCGCGTGCGCGGACCCCCACGACTCCTGCGCCGCGCGCGCGCTGCTCTCGGCCGCGTAGAGCGACGTGGGCACCACGAAGCCCTGCGGCATGCACTCGCTCGACAGCGACGGCGTCGCCGCCAGCGCCGACGACCGCGACGCCTGCTGCTCGCTGTACCACGACTCCACGGCCGGGTGGTCGTTGGGCTGCTGCGTGGCGAGCGAGTAGAAGATGGACAAGCACGCCGTCGTGTCGGCCCCCGCGGGCGGCGTCGTCGTCGGGGGCGGGGTGGTGGTGGTCTGGCCCAGAACGGGCGCGGCCGCGAGGGCGAGGGCGGTTATGATTATTGTAGGGTGCATGTTTTTTTTGTTGGTATTGTTTTTTTTTTATCGACGTGGGGTAAGTTGAGTGCCGGGCTGCCTAACAACTCCTTCAGTTTCTCATCGTAAGTGAGGGCAGGCCATTTCTTTATATCACTAGGCCGCAGGGCTACCAATCCTCATTTCGCGGAGTTATGCCGACCCCATCGGGGCTTGTCAAAACAACTCGAAATGGACCTTTTTCCATGTGGACACGGGCTTTTACAACAGATCCTCGCTTCCGTTGAACGCGTGTCGCCAACAACTTGCCTGGCTCAGCCACATTCGAAATCCTGCTGCCGTCACCTGAGGGCGTCGCCAGCCGACACCTCACTCCCCCCACCGTAGCCCAGCCGTGCCAATGACAACGGGAGGCCGCCGGCCTTGGCTCCCGCATCAATGTAACCCAATAAGGGCGGTGCATGCACAAGGCTAAATCCCTCCGCCTTTAGGTCAGATAAGGGTTGTACACCGTCTCGTTCTGCACTGCCCGCCTGTACAGCTTCTTGTTGGACCGGCCGAGGTATAGCTTCAGTCCCATGGCGCTCATGATGGCGATGATGGCCATGACCATCATCAGGATGAACGCGAGCCGGTACACGGGCTCCTCCGACTCGACAAAGAAGTAGGGCGCGATGAGGTTGCCGATCTGGCCAAGCACGTTGACCAGCGCCACCGAGATGGCTCGCTTCTCGGGCGTGCGGCCCATGGTGTTGGAAGTCCATGTGCTGATGAGGGGGTTGCTCTAAATTATGGGCATGCCTCGGTTAGCTTTCCTTCTTCCTCGGGCACAGCAAGGAGCCGTCAACAGCGCCGCCACTTACAAAGTACATGCCGCCGACGTAGATAAAGGACGCCGCATAACGCGCGTTCCTGTTCTCCGTCGCCAGGCAGATGATGTAGCCGATGCAGCCAAAGGCGATGGGCCCCGCAAAGTGGAAGCCGCGCTCCTTGGTCTTGTCCGAGTGCCAGGCGTTGACGAGCGAACCGATGGCGGCGAAGATGTAGGGCGGCGCCGTCAGCACGAGCGTGATGATGCACGAGTAGCCAAAGCCCCTGACGATGGACGGGAAGAAGTTTGAGAAGCCGTAGGCGGCCGAGATGCCAATGTTCATACCCACGAGCAGCCAGAACTTGTAGTCGAACACGGTCATCCTGAGGCCCTGCCACACGCCCGCCTTGGCCTCCGACGTCGACACGCGGTCCGCGAGGATGCGCGCCGCCGCCACCCGGCGCATGTCCTCCGTCATGAACCACCGCGCCGCGCTGCCCGTGTCCGAGTCCGGGTAGTCGGGCAGGATCCAGAAGCAGATCAGGGCCAGGCCCGCGCCCGCGGTCGCGAGCACGATGAACAGCCACTGCCAGCCCGCCAGCCCGTACGAGCCCTCGAGCGTGCCGAACACGGCCGCCGCGATTAGGCCCGCCACGCAAAATGCCAGCGTCTGTCCGGTGTAGAGGATGGAGCACCGGAGGGCCATCTCCTTGCGCGTGTACCAGCAGGACATGACGTAGATAGCCTGCAGACATAAGTCGACGTTAGGAAGTCTGCGCAGATCATTGTCGTCAAGGGCAAAACGGGGCCTTACACCAGGGAACAGAGGAGCCTCGACCACGCCCAGGAAGAACCGAACGGCAATGAGCCCTTGGTAGTTCCTTACACCGCACGTGGCGGCCGACACGCCGGACCAAACCATGGCCATGGCGCAAAGGTACACACTAGGCCGCACTTTTCCGATGATCATATTGGAAAGGACCTGACCAAGAACGTAGCTGTGGAACACCTCATGTTAGCTTTGAGTGACACGTGAGTGCAAGACTGGCCACACTCCTCCGACCCAGACATACCCGAGACTGAGAATAGACACGGCGGTGCCAAACTGGTACCCTTCGAGCTTGAGGTCCTCGTCCAGTGTGCTGAGCCGGGCCTGTGCGATGGAGGCCCGATCGAGGTAGTTGAAAAGGTAGAGCACCCAGAGACACGGGAGCAGTGTCATGTCGAGTGTCTTGACCACCTTTCTCTCGAGCTCCTTCCAGTTGGGAATGCCGAGAGCCTCTATCTGCTCGTCTGCGCTCGGTAGGTGTTCCGGTTTCTTGAGCCCATCGTTGGCCTCGAGCACCGATGGCTCCTTTGTCACCCGGTCGCCCGCAGCGTTGCCAGTGGCGACATTGTCGACCGGCTGTGCCGAGGGCTTCTCTCCCGTACTCATCGTGTGCGAGGCGGGTAGGAGCGGTGCTGATATACCGGGGAGGGGCAAGAAAGGGTGAGAAGGAGAGATGATGGCTGCTCGTCCAAACGGGAGATGAACGAGTTCATAGCGCCTCCTTTATACGCAGGAGAGTAGAGAGCAGAAAAATTCTGCACCCTAGACCGCGAGATCGGTGTGCAAGTGGAGGTTTGGTTCCGTCGGCCGGCCCAGAGTGTGTGGGCGTCGTTGATCCGGTACACGGGGGCAAGGGGAGGGTCTTCTTCTCCAGCAACCGAGGTTCCCCTTGACGTCTCGATGGGCTACACGGTCCTTCTCTGGCCCGGGGCTGGCTGACAGCCGACGCCGGGCACTGTATCCTACACCTGCAGGAGCGCTGTTACGACGTGGCCAAAAACAGGGTGTTGCGCGCGCATCGATGAAATTACCCAAGTATCGCCACCCACCTGCCCCGCGCAGAAACGAGCTGGGAGCAAGACCCCGGAGTAAGAAACATGGAATCCACGCGCCTCCGGTCCACGCATCTCCGGGGACCCCATGGGAACAGAGGCGGGGGAGAACCCACGAGTCTGTTTCCTGGGCCCTTGTCATCTCGACCTGCCAGCCAGTCGGTGATACTGGCCGCATTGGTACTGTGCAAGTATAAACATCACATCGTCGGTGCGCATCCATCGTCACCGCGACCAAGTCCGGCGTCCTGCACCACGAGACGCGGCTCACCGGAGACTTGGCATGCATCATGGAGTGGCAAGGGCCGGGCAGCTGTCGCACTTCATGGTGCTATATAGGGCGTGCCGGACCGGAAGTCGGAAGCACCACGGCAGCCTTCGGCTCCGTACCAAGAAGGGAAAGTCTTGGGCTTGTTGCCTGAAAGAGAATCGGCGTCTGTGAACTCGAATCAAAGGTTCAAAAGGTCCAGTCGATGTGGGCTGGGACCGCAATTTTCCAAGAGAGCAGAGCGGGGAGTTCGTAATAGCCAAGATGTCCCAAGAGTCTGTCGTCCCCATTTATGTAACCCCAAGATAATAACCCGGATAGTGAACGTGGAATCCAGCGGCGATGAGAGGCGGGAGACGCTAGACATGGGAAAAGATTCCGGGTTATGGCAGGGGCGGAAAAACGAATAGACGCGCTGTGGCATGCCCAGCGCCAAGGGGTCTAATCATGGAATCTAACGTGTCGGGGACACAGTGTAGGAGACCTCCACGTTGACTCATAAAGACAACTGGATCTCAGTCCTAGAAAGAGCTCAGATTGACGGCAAAATGGGTATCTGCCTTATCGAAGCCGGATACTCTTTTGGGACGGACACCTCTTCCACGCGTGAGGCTGGCACGTGGCTGGGCAAGCAATAGAAGGGGTGGGTTGAATGTGGAGCAGGCGTTCCTCAGCTTAACCCTGGTTTAAGTCTCAGCCTTCCACGTGCCTTTGTCGATGCTCGCGATGGAGGATATGGGACGATGTAACCTCACATGGCGACCAGAAGAGGGTGTATGGGGTTAACGTTGGTTTGACAAGCCAGCTTAGGGAAGGACTGGTAGGCTTCTGCCACGGGATCAACGCAGTGCTCCTCCTGGCAAGGTGTCCATGACCCCGTTGTGGGGGAAGCTACTAGTGGGAAGCTCCTAGGGCTGTTGCTGGGGTTCGAGGCTTGTGGGGGAGTCCGCAGCTTCCGGGTGCAGGACGAAGAGTCCGGAGCAATGCGGGGGTCTCACAGGAGGTTCAAGAACGGGCCCGAACGTCCCGCTCCCGGAACTCAGCACCGAGCCTGCGCCGCGTTTTTCCGGGCCTGGCATTGGCATCAGTGGGGCGGTACGGCCCGACAACAGCAGCTTTTGCCGCTGAAGCGGATATATGTAGGGCATTCTGGCAGCTGTACCGGCCAAGACTTCTAGGCAGCCCAAGTTGGAGTAGCTTCTTGACAGACGAGGGATTGGGTTTTGCTGGGTTGGTTGCCAAGGGTTCGACCATTGCATAATAGTGAGCTGACATTAGCGCGAGGCATGTCGAGGATGGAGAGCCATTCAAATGATCTCTGCTCCAAACGTTCGAGTCCTGTTCGCTGCCATTGAAAATTGGGCGGTGGCGGGACGTTGCAGAGGAACGTTACATCAGTGGAGATGAGCGAGGGATCAATGGATGGGGGTCAAAACACGATCGAGTGACCTCCCCCGCAGTGCGAACTGGCTGGGGTTGGGAGGGAAGGCGCCCCCTGCCAGAGGCTCGAAGCCAATGGCGGTTGCGCAGTGAGAGATTGAGAGTGGGCCCCGGTTCCGTGCCTTCGTGTTGTCCCAGCCCTCAAAGCTAACCACTGGCCGCCCATTCGGCCCGGCCTTATCGCGTGCCACCACCAAAAAAGCCCCTTCAATCGCTTTCCTCGGCTTCCATGCTGATTGCTGAGTGCGGGACGAGTCCGGCTTGCAATGAGAACATTGCGCACAGTAGGTAGGTGCTACTAGCAATAGCCCGAGCGGGAGATGCGAGGAGAATTAATGGGAAACACCAAACAAGCATGGCAATGCGAGAAGAAAAGCACTTCTCCATCTCTCATGGCAACCCCATTTTGGTGGAGTTTGCTGCATTTTCTCCTCCTCCTGGACCTCATCGACGATATGCTGTGGGGTTTTCATACTGCGTTCCCATGCTGCGTTCCCACTCATTCCCCAAGCCATGGGATCGGATATCTGTGGATATCTCGGACCTGAGACCACCAGCTTTACGACCCCATCGGCCGAGCTGTCCTATCTTGAGGGCAGTAGATGCTTCTGGCCCGAGCTGCACGTTGGTTCTGCGCATCACATCTGGGCCACGCGACCTGTCTCGTCAAGGCACACTGTGAATGCAAAAATGTTACATTGCCATAAGCCGGCACTAGCTGTTACGGCCTGCAGGTGTCATGTTGTACGCGCATACGAGCGCGCAGGCAGACGCACAGACGGACGGCTCCGTAGAATTGGAGGAGGGGGGGCTCGGGGGACCACTACCAACCTGCCTCTTGCCGCCAGACGTTGAAGTGCCATCCGCCTGCAGATCTGTGCTAGCCGGGAATGGGCGAGGTTGCTTGACTTGGTTTACAGTCTGGTCTGTTTCCCTTCCTGAGCGAGGCTTACTTTAAGCTTGTGCCGTACCCTCTTTTTAATTCACCCCCGCAGGGCCACTTTCAGTTCCTCCTTCATTTCGACGCTCGAGCGCGAACCCAGAGCCGCAAGCCCGACTTGGAATTTTCTTCCCGTCAGGCTTCTCTCCCTGCTTTAAGAAGGAAGGCACTGGCCAGCCGCCAACGCCCGCGCCCGGCATCTTCTCGCAGCTGAGCCCTGCACGAGCTGTCCACCCACACCACTCCGGCTCTGTTGTCGCTGACGAGTTCAGCCCGCCAAGAAAGAGGCTGCCCAACAGCGCTGAACTGCCGGCGCTATCGATTGACCGACTGTTTTAGCCGCGGTCGAGAGAATCTCCCGACTGGCGCGCGTGCTTTCTGTAAGGGGATTGAGGGTCCAAGTAAATTCGGAGGAGCTTTCTCTTGAACAAAAACAGCTGCAATGTCGGACGCCAAGGAGCAAGCACCGCAAGGTGTGGCCGACGAGCCACCCGTCGATAACGCCGCCAAGCCCGCCCCAGCGGAGCCCACGGCGGCCCCCGTGGTAGCGTCGGGACCCGGGTTCGAGCGGCCTGGGGGCTGGATGTACAAGCGGTGGAAGGTGGCGGGGCGCAAGTTCAACATCTGGTACGCGTCGCCCAAGGCGCAGCTGCTCGTGGTGTCGATGGTGTGCTTCCTGTGCCCCGGCATGTTCAACGCCCTCACGGGCCTGGGCGACGGCGGGCTCAGCGACAACGCGAGCGTGCAGGCAAAGGCAAACACGGCCCTCTACTCGACCTTTGCCGTCGTCGGCTTCTTTTCGGGCACCTTCGCCAACCGGCTCGGCATCAAGGCCACCACGGCCCTCGGCGGCCTCGGCTACTGCATCTACGCCGCCAGCCTCCTGACGTACAAGCACACGCAGAACGGCGGCTTCTGCATATTCGCCGGCGCCTTCCTCGGCGTCTGCGCCGGCCTGCTGTGGTGCGCCCAGGGCGCCATCATGATGTCGTACCCGCCCGAGTCGCAAAAGGGCCGCTACATCAGCTGGTTCTGGGTCATCTTCAACCTCGGCGCCGTCGTCGGCGCCTTCATCCCGCTCGGCCAGAACGTCAACAACATCACGGGCCCCGCCACCGACGGCACCTACATCGGCTTCATCGTGCTCATGGTGCTCGGCGCCACCCTGGCCCTCTTCCTCTGCAACAGCACCGACGTGGTGCGCGAGGACGGGTCCAAGGTCATCGTCATGAAGAACCCGTCGTGGCAGTCCGAGATCTGGGGGCTCTGGGAGGTGCTGATCGAGGCGCCCTGGATCGTCGCCCTCTTCCCCATGTTCTTCTCGTCCAACATCTTCTACGCCTACCAGCTCAACAACATGAATGGTGCCCTCTTCAACACCCGCACCCGCTCTCTCAATAACCTGCTCTACTGGCTCGGCCAGATCTTCGGCGCCATCTTCATGGGCTACGCCCTCGACTTCCCGGGCGTCCGCCGCTCCATGCGCGCAAAGATCAGCTTCGGCGTCCTCTTCGCCCTCACCTTTATCATCTGGGGCGGCGGCTGGGCCTTCCAGAGCAAGCAGCCGACGCGCGCCTTCGTCAAGGCCAAGGACAGCCCCTACGTGCACATTGACTGGACCGACGGCGGCGAGCACTACATCGGCCCGGCCTTCCTGCTCATCTTCTACGCCGTCTACGACGCCGTCTTCCAGACCTCCATCTACTGGTACATGGGCGCCCTGTCCAACTCGGGACGCAAGACGGCCAACATGGCCGGATTCTACAAGGGCATCCAGTCTGCCGGCGCCGCCGTCTTTTGGAGCCTGGACGGCGTCAACCAGCTCGAGTTTAACACCATCTTTGGTGCTACTGTAAGTCTTTTTGCTCCCGGCAGCTGTCGCATTCCCTTGTCGTTTGAATCATTGTGCTGACGAGGCTTGGCTCGTGTTTTTGAAGTGGGGTCTCCTGGCGGCCAGCATTCTCATCGCCGCCCCCATCATCTTCCTCAAGATCAAGGACACGGTCCCGGTCGAGGAGGATCTGAAGAACACGGACGAGAACATCGAGGACGTCGTTGCGCCGGGAGCGGTCGCTGAGAAGAAGGTCGATGTCTAAGGAATTTTTGCGAGGCCCTGTACATCGCCGCATTAATTGTTCTCATACCGATTCCATCGCGGCCTTGACGATCCATATACCTTAATAGTCTGTAGCTACGCGCCCCGGCGCTGATTTCTCATGTCTACTCGTGTCTAGGAACCGGATCGCGGGCTTGAATAGCCTGGAGTGGCGTGGGCTGTAGGGCTGTAGGCAGTTACAATACCAGGCAGACGTATCGAAATGTCTCGAAGAGAGGTCATGATATGTGTGTTCTGTTGAGAAGTGCCCCGGTTCTGATTGAGATCTAATGCGGGGTTTGGTGTTTTACTGCAGCACAGGTGCAAGCTAGGGTTGTTGTTGTTGTCGTTGTTGTTGTGACACGTGGGAACCCCTCGTGAAAAGTAGTTGTTGGGAAGTCGGCGATCGAGGGAGAGGTGTAATATGTATCGAAACGGGCAGTCGGCATTCCATGTCGCAGATGTATGATTTCGACGTCTGGAAGTGATCTGTGGCGAAGGCCGTTGGTGATGCCTGAAAATGGAAAAAAGGCTGCGACGCGCCGAGTACACGCGTCTGTCGCAGGGGAGGGCCGGCTATCGAAGCGCAAAGGTCACTGCCGCGGGCAACTCCCATCTGGACAATTCCAGACGCAGTTCTGCCAAGGTTGGACAGCAGGCGGTCTCGTGAACCAGAAATTAGAAGCAACCCCGCGTCGAGGCGCGAGAGGTTTGCTTTATTAGCCGGTGGGCCAAACGGGTGCGCGCGCATTGTCGACAAGCCTTGGCCCTCCACAAGCTTGGCTGAACGGCAGATGGGACACGGCCGGGCCAGCGGAGTCCAGTATAGCCGAGCCTGCCGGCCGACCGAAGCTCTGGATTTGTGGTGGGGGGCAGCTTCCTGCAGTGGGTGGTCCGCTGTTGACTAGGTGAACCCAGAGGTCGCCCACAAAGAATCGTAGGCGACAATGGGACAAGCGGGTGGTAGCATGACGGCCGAAATCATGCAGGTGGTCAATTGATGTCCGACAACATGTACACTCGCCCACCCAGGAAACCGGCGCAATTATATCCATTTTTCTTTCCCTCATCGTTCGAGAATCATGATAAAAATCGAGTGGTCGCCTTGGCCGGCGGAGCGGAATGACGTGTGGCTCGCGCGATGCCTGATTGGCGGAAGCTGGCCGAGCTCGCCAGGGTTGAGGCTGAAGTTGCCGCCTGTTGACGTCGGCCGGCTGGGATTTGGGCGGGGCTGAGTCAGGGGGTGCGACCACACAGCGCAGCGTTTCTCCACCAGGAGGGGCATGAGCCCATCCTGCGCACCGTTTGCACCTCCAATCCAATGATGGCCTCCAATGATGGGACGGATGGGGAGCGGAGCAGGAGCAAGCCGACTTCTTCCCAGCATGCAAATCACCTTAGCTGCGCCCGTGGAATGGTGGGTGGGTTACGCCTGCCCGGCCTGGTGGTGTGAGGCTACTTAAGCCCACGCCCGCTGCTGCTGCTTCTTGGTTCCAAGGCCTCGGCCTCGTCTTCTGCCTCTTTTTCTTTATGCTATATCCTCCACATCCGCCCAGCCTGATCCAGCCCCGACGCACTGCCTAGTACCGCATCACTCCCCCAGAAGCTTCCCGAAGGGCCCACGCCCCTCGTAGCCAGCTCGGCAAACCCGCCAACATGTCGAGCCAGATCTCGGCGGCGCTCAAGTCCCGCATTAAGCGGCCGTCGATGCTGAACAAGATCTGCAAGCCTGAGGATCTGCTCCACCACTTCCCCAACGGCGCCTACATCGGCTGGTCGGGATTCACCGGCGTTGGATATCCCAAGTGAGTGAGCCAGCAAGTTGCGGGACCCCTTGGCGCCGCTCAATGGCTTTGACTTGTCTCGTGGTGCTGACCCCCGACGTTTTCGCAACCCGTAGAAAGACCCCCACGTTCCTGGCAAACCATGTCGAGCAGAACAACCTGCAGGGCAAGCTCAGGTACTCCCTCTTCGTGGGAGCCTCGTCGGGCGCCGAGACGGAGGACAGGTGGGCGTCTCTCGACATGATCGAGAGGCGGAGCCCCCACCAGGTTGGCAAGTCCATCGCCAAGGGGATCAACGAGGGCAGGATAAACTTCTTCGACAAGCACCTGTCCATGTTCCCCACCGATCTAGTATACGTAAGACGACCAGGAAACAAGCACCCCATCCGGTGGCGCTCTCTGTGCTTTGTGCAGGCTGATGCTGACGTTACTTGTTGGTGCTTCTAAGGGATACTACACAAAGGATAGGCCAAAGAACAGCCTCGATGTTACAGTGGTGGAGGCGACCGAGATTCTGGAGGATGGCAGCATCGTGCCAGGAGCTTCAGTTGGTGCCACGCCAGAGCTCGTCCAGATGGCAGACAAGGTACGGCCGCATTTTTGACGCGTTTGCAGGTTCTACACTGCGTGTGAGGGAGTAGCCGGGCAGCTGACCAACGACTTACTACGCTCTGTATAGATCATCATCGAGGTCAACACTTCGCTGCCCAAGATGGAGGGTCTCCATGATATCACCATGACGGACCTGCCGCCAAACCGGAAACCGTACCTGGTTATGGCTGTCGAGGACCGTATTGGCCGGACGTCGATCCCCATTGATACCGACAAGGTTGTCGGCGTGGTGCACTCGGATTACCAGGACCAGACCATGCCCAACTCGGCCGAGGACGAGGCCTCGCGCGCGATCGCGAGCAACCTGATCGAGTTCCTAGAGCACGAGGTCTCCCATGGCCGTCTGCCCAAGAACCTGCTCCCACTTCAGTCCGGTATCGGCAACATCGCCAACGCCGTCGTCGGCGGATTGGCCAACTCGCAGTTCCAGAACCTCAAGGTGTGGACCGAGGTCATCCAGGATACCTTCCTGGACCTGTTTGATAGCGGTAAGCTCGACTTCGCGACGGCAACCTCGGTGCGCTTCTCCCCCGAAGGCTTCAAGCGCTTCTACGAACAGTGGGACACGTACAAGGGCAAGCTGCTGCTGCGGTCGCAATCGGTCTCCAATAGCCCCGAGATCATCAGGCGGCTGGGCGTCATCGGCATGAACACTCCCGTCGAGGTGGACATCTACGCGCACGCCAACAGTACGTGCGTCATGGGTTCGCGCATGCTCAACGGCCTCGGCGGCTCGGCCGACTTCCTGCGCTCGTCCAAGTACAGCATCATGCACACCCCCGCGACGCGCCCGACAAAGACGGACCCGCACGGCGTCTCGTGCATCGTGCCCATGTGCACACACATCGACCAGACCGAGCACGACCTCGACGTGGTGGTGACGGAGCATGGCCTTGCCGACGTCCGGGGGCTGAGCCCGCGCGAGCGCGCCAGGGTCATCATCAAGCAGTGCGCGCACCCCATCTACCAGCCCATCCTGCAAGGCTACTTTGACAAGGCCGAATTTGAGTGCCTGCGCAAGGGCATGGGCCACGAGCCCCACCTGCTCTTCAACTCGTTTGACATGCACAAGGCGCTCGTGGAAGAGGGCAGCATGCAAAAGGTCAAGAGCTGGTAAGGGCAGACTGGCCACTGAAGGCGTTGGTGGCGTGGGCTGGGAAGCTATGTTAAGCCACGGAAAAGTGGTTGAGGGAAAGAAATGCGATGCATCGCTGTTTAGCCGCCATATACCATATTCTATAAATAATTTTCCTCAAGTGCGCCTTTCGAGTCCTTCTTGCTTTCCCCTGGCGCACCAAACCGTCCACCTTGGCACGCGGCGTTCCTGGCAGCTAATGCGTGGTGCACGCTAGTTTAGCCTCCTGACATTCTTACAACATGGTTGTTTACTCTTCCAACCTAACAAACCTCGGTTGGGTCGAAGCATATGTGGACATGAAGCAGAGATCTGTTGAGATCGCCACCAGCCTGACAGTTCACCAGGGCTTGTTCGCTCCAATGAGCAGGCAACCGAAGTAAATGCATCATCTAAGCTGTCATTATGCAAGTTCATACTTCAGGTTTGAAGTGAAGGAAGCTTTGCCAGACGTTCTTGGCTTTGGCATATAATGGATAGATATTCGCCCTGCTATGGATCATATTTCTATCTCCGTTTCGTTCCACTTCGGTCATCCGTATCGCATCTGTGTTGCTTGACATACCGCCATCATCCATACTACTCACCCCATATTATTTCCCAGTCGGCTTGGCCATATATGGGCAGAATGGCGAGGGCGCAGGCGAGGGATCCGGAGAGAGGGGAGCGCGGCGACGGCGAGCCGAGGGACAGCGTGTGGTCGACCATCGGCCTAATCTTTATCGTGGCCGTGGCTTTGGCCATGTGCGCGCTCATGGGCGTGGCACTCGCCCAGATCATCATGACGGCCCTCGGCAACGGCAACGGCCCGACGAAGCGCGACGTCGTCGTCCCCACCAACCCCGGCTTGCTGGTGCACGGCTTCCCCGCCCCCGCCGCCCTCCTCGCCAACCATACGGGCGGCAGCCGCACGCATGCCGTCGTCCAGGTCCGCAGCGCGCCGCGCGTGGAGGAGGACGAGGGCGCCGAGGCCGAGCAGGCCGAGGCCGAATCGGCCGCCGACCTCGACCTCGACCTCGACTCCGAGGCGGCCGCCGACGCGGCCGAGGCCGGCGAGGCCACCCCCACCAAGGCCAAGACGGCCGCGGCCGCGGCGCAACGGCTGCCGACCATGGCGCCCCTGACCATCGTCGAGGTGTACGAGCCCCAGACCCGGACGGCCACCATCAGCTACTGGCCCGACATGGCGGAGCCGACGTCGGTCATGATCCAGCCCGCGCGGCCCACCATCAAGCTCCGCCCGGGCATCGGCGGTCTGCAGCCGTGGTGGCACCGGCCCCAGGTGACGCCCAAGATCCCCAGCGGCGAGCCCAAGGCCACGGCCCAGGCGACGGCGGCGGCGGCGGCGGCGGCCAAGGCCACGGCCCAGCAGACCACCAGCACCGCCACCACCACCACTACCAGCGCCCGCCACGACATGTGGGGCACCCCCGTGTCGTCGTCGGTCACGGCCTTCATGCAGGCGGGGGCGGCCGCGACACACAAGACCACGTCCGTCTTCTACACGGTGTCGCGCCGCCCGGGCCGCGGCCGCGTGGTGCCGGTCAAGTGGCCGACGGCCGTGCCCGCCGCCAAGAACGCGACGACGGCGGTCGGCAGCGTCGCCAGGCCGGCCTCCGCCCCCGCCGCCGCTGGTGGTGGTGGTGGTGGTGACGTGCCGACGACGGCGGCGTCGGACAAGAGCGCGGCCGGGTTCGAAAAGGCCAACGAAAACCACACGTCGTCGTCGTCGTCGTGGGACGTGGTCGCGTCGCTCGACGACCCGCGCGCCAAGGGCAGGCTGGTGGTCACGTACGCAAAGGACGAGCGCATCCTCGAGGACTGGGCCGCCAGGGGCGTCGACTTTGTGGACGGCCGGACTGTAGAGGCGGCCGCCAAGGACGACGACGACGATGACGGCGACGATGCCAAGCCTCCCGCCTCCACGGCGCCGGCCAAGGTTGTCGGCCGCCCCGCCATGGTGCTCGCCGACGGCACCGTGGTTGTGCACCGGCGGCCCAGCGGCGGCAACAAGACGGCAGGGAGCAGCAGCAGCAGCAGTAGCAGCAGCCCGTTCAAGGACGCGGCCCGGGGCGGGCCCGCGCCCTTCAGGGGGGTCGCCGGGCCGGGTCCCGTGGTGGCGAGCAGCGGGGACCGGGCCCTGTTGAACGTCACGCGCGCTGCCGCAAGCGTGGCCGCGGCGCACCAGTCGGGGGAGATTACGTCTGCGGCCGTCTAACAGCTTGGTTGGAGGGGGGGAGTGTGCCCTGGGTGTTTATTAGGTTGATAGCTTGCTCGAAAAGGCCAACCTTGGATCTAGGAACCACATCCAAGTGGAATTTGTGATTCGGCGTCTGCTTTGTGACTGCGACTGCGACTTCTCTAGTGTTTTGACCCGCGCAGTGATGTTGCAGAGCGTCGATGTCCTTCCCCGCTCCGATAGGCGGCCAAGTGCGACTTTGCCCGTCGCAGCTCGGCTAGGAAGGCGGGGGATCTCCAATCACGCAATCCGTTCCGACTATTAGTTCAGTTGGAGCTTAGAGTTAGCAACGGGTGATTTTGAAGGACGCAGGAAGTGCATAAAAGGGCTGCACGGAAATTGAATGCGTAAACCAGCAAATCTGGACACCAAGAAACAATCGCCGGCCACTTTATCACTAACACGGGGTGAGAGACACTTTTGGAAACACAAAGTCAAGACAGCTATCAGAAACAAAACATGGCCGCCGCCGCCGTCCAAACGCCAGCTGCACCTCGCCCGCCGGGCCAGCCGGACATCACATACGCGCCGGACATGGTAAAGTACCAGCAGCGGACGGCCAGGAGGCTCAGGGACGAGGTGCTCAGCAGGGAACTCCCCGAGGGCTTCCCGGCCGAGCTCAAGGGCGACCTCGTGTGGGACGGCGAGACCCTCACCGCGAGCTCCGACTGGACCTATGTGCTGTCGCCCGAGCAGCTGGCCGAGATTGACGCGGCGGTCAAGCATTTCAAGTGTACGTGATCTTTTTTTTTTCTATAGACGGAAACCACCACATACTCACCATACCGCCCATCAGCACTGGGCCTCCCACTCGGCCACGTCGACGCCACCACCTTCCCGCTGCCCAACCTACGCCCCGAGCTGCGGCGGCTGTCGCGCGAGTTGCACCTGGGCCGGGGCTTCTTTGTGATCCGGGGCGTGCCCGTCGACGCCTACACGCGCGAGGAAAACGTCGTGATATACGCGGGCGTGTCGTCGCACGTGGCTGCGATCCGGGGCCGGCAGGACCACGTCTACGAGGGCAAGGCGGCCGACGTGACGCTGACGCACATCGTGGACCTGTCTAGCCGCCGCAGCGGAACCGGGACCGGGTCTGGTTCCGTCATTGGCAGCCCGGCCTACACGGCGGACAAGCAGGTGTTCCACACGGACTCGGGCGACGTCGTCTCGCTCTTCGCGCTCGGCGAGGCGGCCAGCGGCGGCGCGAGCAAGCTGGCCAGCACGTGGCGCGTCTACAACGAGCTGGCGCGGACGAGGCCGGACCTGGTGCGGACGCTGACCGAGGACTGGCCGGTTGAGAAGTAGGCCGTTTTTTTCTTCTTTTTTTTCTTTCTTTTTTGTCTTCATCTGCTTGTGGTGCCAGGGGGGTAGGGGGTTAACGGTTTGCTACCAACATAGCTTCGGCAAGTCTCACAACAGCCGCTTCTTCCTCCGGCCGCTCATCTACCACCAGCCGGCCCGGGCAGACGGGACAGCGCCGGAGCGGGTGCTGCTGCAGTACGCGCGGCGCAACTTCGTCGGGTTCGGGGCGCTCCCGCGCGGGGCCGACGTGCCGGCGCTGACCGAGGCGCAAGCCGAGGCGCTGGACGCGCTGCACTTTTTGGGCGAGCGCTTCCACGTCGCCACCGACTTCCGCAAGGGCGACATGCAGTACGTCAACAACGTGGCCGTGTTTCACGCGCGCGACGGCTTTACGGATACGCCTGAGAAGCAGTTGAGTTTTCCTTTGCTTCTTCTTCTTTTTTTTTTTTTGTTAATGCCGATACCATCACCTGGAAGCTGACTGTCACTTTTGCGAATAAAAACAAGACGCCACCTGGTCAGGCTCTGGCTGCGAGACCCCGAGTACGCGTGGGATACGCCCGAGAAGCTCCGCCAGCGCTGGGATGGCGTCTATGCCGGCATCACGGCCGAGGCGCAGGTTCTCCCGCTGGAGCCGTTTGTGCGCGGGGCGGCCAACGGGGGTGCGAGGAAGGCGTAGAGGAAATGTATGTCTAGGGTGCGTATGTTGCCTTTGAATGGCGCAATGTATTGGGTTTTGGGCGCAACTGCCCTTGTCGCTGCTCGAGATGCATTTGAACTTGGTCTTTGTATAACCAACAGCCCAGTCTGTGAGGGCAAGCTGTAGTTGTGCAAGTGCAAACCAAGACGTGCTCTACTGTTTCTATATGCTGTCCGTGGCTCATTTGGCCGCCGTCCTGAGGACAAAAATCGTCCATCTCTTGGTACCGTCACTCTCCCAAGACAGACCAAAAGCGGCCCAATCAGGCGACCGAAGCATGTCGCAGGATTATCGCGTTTACTTTTTGATCGGCACGACTTGCATGGGCGAGGTGACGTGCTGGCTTGGCCCACACCAACAAGGAAGGTCCTCCTGCCACGCAAACCCCCGATCCAGCCCCGACACGGCTTGAAGCCTATGCATGGGCCTTTGAGGGAGGACGGCCGTGTGGACGGCTCTCTGGGCATGCAGCCGCTCCCAAGACGACGAAATAGATTGTGCCATCGCGCCAAGCAATACGCTTATCGCTCGGACCAGACAGCTCCATCCATCTCCCGCGTGGGATGCGAGGATGCCTGCTGGGGTGAGGGAGGCCGATAAGGCTTTTTCTTGTCTCACATGAACCTAACCTACCTAGTTTGGTACGGTACTCCTCCGGGGAGCACAGGAGAAAGGTAGTGGCACCCAAGCACAAGCTCGCCACCCTCCATGGCGCCAGATTTCTCCATCTTGTCCGGCCAGCCATACAAAAAGCGTGCCCGGTCGCCCTCTTGCCTCCAGCCTAGCTTCCAATGTAGTCTCCTTAGCTCCGGGGAATCTGCCCGCCTATTAGACCGTGGTGTTACGCGGACGTCCTGACCCAACGGTCCTGACCCAACGCCGCTCAGCTCGGCCCTGCCGCAAGCTTACAAGCACCGAGCTCCATGGCGTTCTGGAAGGGCAACACCACGGCCGCCACGGCCCACGGCCCCGGCTACAGCTCCGACTCGGAGCCGTCGGTGATCCACGACGGCGACCTCGCCTACACGCACGCAAAGGGCGGCAATGGCTCCCGGGCCGCCTACCAGGAGGCCGTCGGCGCCCCCGTCGAGACCAAGTCGCCGCTCGGCTACCACGTCGGCTGGCTGACCATCATCTTCCTCAACGTCAACCAGATGATTGGGACGGGCATCTTTTCGACTCCGTAAGGTCGGCCTCTTTCCTTGATCAAATCCAATTTGCTTGCCAGGATGCACTACTAATACTAACCCAACCCTTCTCGACAGCGGCTCCATCCTCGGCCGGACTGGGTCTCCCGGCCTCGCGTTGATCTACTGGTTCATCGGGACGCTGATGGCCATGGCCGGCTTCGCCGTCTACCTCGAGCTGGCCAGCTACTTCCCGAACCGCAGCGGCTCCGAGGTGGTGTACCTGGAGCAGTCGTACCCGCGGCCCAAGCACTTCTTCCCCATCGCCTTTGCCGTGCAGTCGGTGATCCTGTCCTTCAGCAGCAGCAACGCCATCGTGCTGTCGCGCTACGTCTGGCGCCTGGCCGACAGGACCCCGACCGAGTGGGAGATGCGCGGCGTGGCCATCGCGGCCTACACGCTCGCCGTCGTGTGCGTCGTGGCGCACAACAAGTACTCGCTCTGGGCCACCAACGCCATCGGAGCCCTCAAGATCGGCACGCTCGTCTTCATCAGCATACTGGGCTTCGTCATTCTCGGCGGCAACGTCAGCCGCGTCCCTGACCCGGGCCGCAACTTCCGCGACGCCTTCGCCGGCACCACCACGCAGGGCAACAGCCTCGCCAGCGCCCTCGTCAGCATCGTCTTCTCGTACACGGGCTACGCCAACGCCTTCAACGTCGTCAACGAGATCAAGAACCCGATCCCGAAGCTGAAAGTCTACGGCTCCGTCTCGGTCCTGATCGTGGCGGTGCTGTACATGCTCTGCAACGTCGCCTACTTCTCGGCCGTGTCCAGGGCCGAGTTCGCGGCGTCCAAGGAGATCGCGGCCTCGGTCTTCTTCGTCACCGTCTTCGGCGAGGGCGGCGCCGTCACGGCGCTCAACGTGCTCGTGCTGCTCAGCGCCTTTGGCAACCTGCTCGCCACCCTCATCGGCTCGTCGCGCATGATCCGCGAGATCGGGCGCCAGGGCGTGCTCCCTTACCCCTGGTTCTGGGTCTCCACCAGGCCCTTCGGCACCCCGATCGGCCCTTACCTGCTCAAGTGGGCCATGACCTTCCTCATGATCGTCGTGCCGCCCGCCGGCGACGCCTTCCAGTTCGTCGTCAGCCTCAAGACGTACCCGGACGGCGTCTTTCACTTTGCGATGGCCGTCGGCGTCTACCTCATCCGCCACCGCCGCGCGCGCGCCGGCATCCCCGCGAGCGAGTTTCGGGCATGGGACGTCGCCGTCGTCTTCTTCATCCTGATCCAGGTCTACATCCTCGCCATGCCGTGGTGGCCGCCCGCGGGCGGCATCTACGCCGGTGACGTTTCCTTTTTTTACGCGACCTACTGCCTGGTCGGTATTGCAATGTACGTTGCCAAACATCCCATCTGGCCGCCATTTTCTGCCATTACGTCCTTTTCATTACCCCCCAACACTGTTCACCCCAGCTAACCCACTCTCTTCCCCCCAAAGCCTGGTCGTCTGCTACCTCTACTACTACCTGTGGATCACGCTCCTGCCCAAGTGGAAGGGCTACCGCATCCGGCCCGAGATCCTCGACGTCGACGAGGGCTCGGGCGCCAACACGCACCGGCTGATCAAGGTGCCGCTCGCCGAGCTGGACGAGTGGGACGCGACGCACGACGACGCCGGCTTCCTGCGCCGCCGCACGCGGGTCCCAGGCGCCAGCGCTGGCGGCAACGAGCTGTCGGAGAATTCATCCAACGCCGACGGCGCCGAGCGCGTGGCGGTCGACGAAAAGCCCAAGGCCTGAGGGTTTACTGTTTGGTAAAGGGATTCTCGACGCGGTCTTTTTAAGTTTGGTTGTGCGCCAGGTTCTGGTCTTGACGTTTTGCCAGTGAAGCAGGCTTATTGGTTAGATGCCTTGTTGATGTTACATGACACTGGCGTTTGCTCTGTTTCCAACGAATGCGACCTCGATATCCAGTCTCTGCCAACCATGATTCGCGTAGAGGCGGTGCTGCTGAGCTTACCAAATACAGTGACATTGGACGTTTGACTGACAAGGACGAGAAATAAGCTCCCGGCCCTCGGCACAGATGCAGTGCGATGTCGGAGGCAATCAAATTATTATCTAGGTAGGGTGGTAGGTACCTACGCAGGTACCAAAAGTCTCGTGTGCTACAACCAACTCGAGCCACAACCAACGCAGACCGCAATGCAAGACCCCGAAACCACCCCAGCCCCGGCCCCGGCCTCCTCGCCCTCCCCCACCGACAAGTACGACCCGGCCCGGCTCTTCCGCGTCCCGGGCCTGGTCGCCGTCGTGACGGGCGGCGGTACCGGCATCGGGCGTACTATGGCCCTGGCCCTGGCCCACAACGGCGCCCGCCGCGTCTACGTCCTGGGCCGCCGGCTCGACAAGCTGCACGAGACGGCGCTGCTGGGGCCCCGCCGCCCTTCTCCGAGCCAACCCGGCGACGGCGACGAACCCGTCATCGTGCCCATCCAGACCGACGTGACCAGCAAGGCCCAGCTGGCCGCGGCGGCGGCGCGCGTGGCGGCCGAGGTCGGGCACGTCAACCTCGTGCTGGCCAACGCGGGCGCGACGGGGCCGGACCTGGTCGGGGTGCTGCCGGCGACGGCGGACGGGCCGAAGCCGACGCCGGCGGAGCTGCAGCGGCACGTGTTCGAGCACTGGACCGAGGAGCGGTTCGGGCGCGTGCTCGAGGTCAACGCGACGGCGCCCTTCTTCACCGCCGTCGCCTTCCTGGAGCTGCTGGACCGCGGCAACAAGGCGGGCAACACGCCCGGCGTGCCCAGCCAGGTCGTCGTCACGGCCAGCGTGGGCTCGTACGTGCGCGCCGTGCTGGGGAAGGGGGGGATCCCGTACAATGCGAGCAAGGCGGCCGCGAACCACATCTTCAAGATGCTGGGGAATCTGTTCCTGGGGTACGGCATCAGGGCCAACATTCTGAACCCGGGCGTGTTTCCGAGTGAGTTGCCTTCCTTGTGTGTTGCGGCCGGTGACATATGTCGTATATGCACGTAACCAGATGGCTAAACCCGGAAACAGGCGAAATAAGCGAAAAGTTCGTCTTTGACGCCAAGACGTTCCCGTCCGCCTTCATCCCCGCCGGGCGGTTCGGGGACGAGACCGACATTGCGGGCGCCACCCTGTTTCTCTGTTCCAGGGCGGGGGCATATCTCAACGGCCTGTCGCTGCTGATGGACGGCGGCGTGCTCACAATGGTGCCGTCGACATACTAAAAAAGGTAAAACGGTAGGAAGCACGGATACCAGGGAAGCTTATGTATTTGACACCCAAAGCAAATGCCATGTGAGCATCACACATCTGGCTCTATTATCTCATTATGGAAAACATTAACCGGGGACTTGTCTTCCCCTTCGTCCATCCCTCTTTGGAATGTTCCGTCTCGGCCGTCACAAAAACAGTTCATATAACCTTTCCTTCGGAGTGCGCGCCCCCACAACAAAAGCGCATCTAACCAAGGCGGGCAGGGGTGTAGCTCTGGTCCGGGCTGACCGCCTTGCCGTTGACGAGCTGCTTGTCCGTGTACGCGGGCCAGGCGATGAGGCGCTTGACGTTGTTGACGACGGCGAGCGTCGTGAAGCCCTGGCCCTCGCCGAACTGGCCGCTCCAGCCCGAGGTCACGGTGTAGTCGCCGCAGGTGGCGCCCGTCTGGGGGGCCCGCGACGCCTGCTTGCCGGCGGCCACCTTGTAGGCGCACGCCGTGGCGGAGCCGCTGCCGGCGTCGATGGCGAAGCTGACGGCGCACGACGTGTCGGCGTCGTTGCAGGTGCGCTTGAAGTCGACAATCGTCCACTGCGAGCCCTCGGCCATCTTGGAGACGGCGGCGAGCTTGCCGGCGGCCGGGGCCGGGGCGGCCGAGGCGGCGGCGGCCAGGAGGGTGATGAGGGTGGTGGTGGTGAACTGCATTTTGATGGTGGTGTGGTTGAAGACTCGACGGAGTTGTGTTGTAGGGAGGAAAGAAGGAGAGTGTTGGATTAATGGTTTTTGTTTTGTAGAGATAGTATTAAGTGAGTCCTGATGGTGTTGGATCGGGATGAGGACAGAAAGAATAACATGTCTGTCCTGGGCGAGGAAGCCATCGTCTTTATACTCAGTCCTTGCCTCCCCCTGCTACCCCTTTTTCCTCTCCTATGGACAGCTGCAGAGCCGCGCCATCATCATGGCATTGAGCCTCCTCCCCTTCTCCCGCCCAGCTCCACGGGCCGAATGCCAAGTGCCCCAGACCCCGGCCCGGGAGCCCCGGCCACAGTGCCGGCAGTTCCACTCCCGCGGCTCGTGTCCAACGGTGGTGCTTGAACACGATGGGGTTGGGGGAAATTGGCTAGCGGTGTGAACAAGCCTCTACGGCAAGCCTTGGTTCTGTAGTGGAGCACTCGTATCCAAAAAAAAAAAAAAAAAAAATACGGATGGGCTAGGGGTGGGGCTGCTGGGATGCGCTAGCATCGAACACTTGCTTTCCCCTAGCGGAGCCGCCAAACGTCACTGCCCCAGAGATTTTGAACATCCTTGGAGATTTTTGGGGGAAGGGTCGTAGCGTCGTCGGCTTTTCCGTAAAACACTCCTGTCT
The DNA here is from genome assembly GCF_000145635.1 of Gaeumannomyces tritici R3-111a-1. NCBI lineage: Eukaryota > Fungi > Ascomycota > Sordariomycetes > Magnaporthales > Magnaporthaceae > Gaeumannomyces > Gaeumannomyces tritici. The sequence continues at coordinate 4,803,066 of NW_008804547.1, read as the reverse complement.
ATTTGGTAATCCCATCCACTCAACTCGCACGGCTGCTTGGAAGAGGCAAGCCGAAGCCTCGGTTACGGCGGGTTTTCCTCGTCTTCTTCCAGAAATTTCCCCGTCGAGTGTCGTATTGGCTGTGATGCAAGACAGTGTTTTCTACACACGCCCTGAAATCCAAACCATGCATCCAAAAGGCTTGGAGGGCATCTGACTTCTCCAATCCTCCCATACGATAAAATTCCCACATGACAAAGAAGTGAAACAGAACGGGCAGCGGTCTATAACCGCGTACATATACCTCTACACTTTTTTGCTCGAGACAAACGTGACGAGACAAACCCGCCAAAGGACTCGTCCCACGTTGCAGCCAGTCGCAGCTTAGGGGTAGTCCCTCCTGGCAGCCACGATGGCGTTGAGCAGGGCCGAGCCGTGTGACAGTATCGTGTTCTGGGAGCTGCCGCCGACCAGCACGGCGTACTGGTAGCGCCCGTCGGACTCGGGGATCCAGATGGGCCCGCCGGACTGGCCGCCCGCGGCGTCGACGTCAGACAGCAGCGCGCCCCCCTCACTGCTGCCGCAGCCGGGGTTCTTGCGGACCTTGAAGCCTGCAAGAGGTCGGACAGAGTCTAGAGTTAGTCTGACATGTTCTTGCTGAGAGGAGACAGCAAAAAGAATATAAAAAAAAGGAAAGAAAAATAAAAAGCACATACGGTTCTGCGCATAGGGCCCCGACGGCGACTTATCCCCCGGGTAGCCGTAGTTCCACCAGTCGGCGCTGGCCCCCGACAGCCTGTCGGGGAAGGTTTTGAACCCGAGGTAGCCGTTACCCGGGTTCCTGTTGAGGATAAAGAGCGCCCAGTCGTCCTTCCAGCCGCACCCGCCATTGTCCTCGTTCTTGCCGGGGATGCGGATGACGAGGGTCGCGAACGCCGTCGGCAACCGGTCGCCGTTGTAGTAGGCCGGCGAGAAGGTGTACGACGCCCCGTCCACGACGCAGTGCCGCGCCGCCAGCAGCACGCGCGCGCCCACCATGGACCCCGAGCAGATGTAGTTGCCGTTGGGCGACTGGATCAGCAGCCGGCCCATGGCGGACCAGGGGTACGTCGTGTCCGTCTTGAGGACGCGGTCGTCGGCCCCGAAGACGTCGCGCCGCCCCAGCACCTCCGCGGGGGCTGGGGCTGCTGCCATCTCGGGCGAGGGGGCCGCCACGGTGGCGTTGCCGCCCTTCTCCATCACCTCGGCCACCGACAGGGTCAGCACCTCGGGCGCGGCCACGCGCAGGCGGCCGTTGTCGGCGGGGAAGGGGCCGGCCATCCAGTTGTGGATCCCGCTGCTGCCGGGTGCGGCGGCGGCCGCCTCCTGGCGGGCCACGGCGGCCGCGCTGCAGGCGGCTGCCAGGGGGAGGAGGGAGAGGAGATGCATCGCCGGGGAGGGGTAAGGGGGTTGGTTGATGATGCGTGGGGGGGCTTTGGTGCTGCCGCTGCTGGGGAGGTCAGAGGAGAGCTGCGGGCCTGTCTTTTAGAGCAGACATCTTGGGAATATTAGAGAGCCGTTCCAGTCTCTCTTTATAGGAAACCTGAGAAGCCGACTCAACACCATAATGTCATGAAACAGCCCAGGCACGCACTTCCAGGCAGACACACACACGCCCGCGAGCAGACGGATGTGCCGCACACACCAAAGTGATGGCGTCCTGGGGCCTTGTCATCAAGTCACAAGGTGCAACTATTCCCAGTCCTCGGTCGCACATGGGCTGCCATGTCTTGGCCTACATGGCAATATTGGCCCGGGCCAGAATCCTGCCTGCGTGGTGGTCAGAGGTTCTAACCACCTCCGGCGCCGTGCAGGATGACCAAGGGGCATCCTTCAAATGCTACCTAGCAGAGGCTGATCAGAATCAAGGCTTTTTTTTAATTTGCCCGTGGTGTCTCGTTGGTCCGGCGGCTTAGGCCCCAATGTCTCCGTCGACTGTTGGCCGTGAAGGGGGAGAGGGTGGCCCATCGGACTCGGACTCGCACTTCCTAGATCTAACTGCCTATTCCGGACCCCAAAAACAATAGTCTTCCAATAGCGCTCCGTCAGCTGCCGGCCCTGTCTCATTTGAGTGTGCTTACTTATGGTCCAGACCCCTGATACGTTTTGTTCCTGCCATGGTCGCATTCCTTTTGAGACCAAAACCACGTGAGAGGCAGTTTTTTTCCCCCCGAAACCAATAGCACTGCAGCCACGGCGTGAGTCCGATCCAGTTAACCTGGACCGCCAACGGGGCTTAATGTCATCAATACAAAAGATCGTACATGTTGGTGGACCAATATGCCCCTGAGCCGTGCTGCACAACACAAGAAAATCGAGGCGGCTCTGTCAGCTCAGCAGCGCCAAGTTTCCTGAAGCTTAATTGGGAATCACTGTAAAGATATACGCATAAGTTTAACGAAAAAGATTGTTCACTACCAACGTAACGAGCAATAAAAAAATCTCGGCGGCAACCAACCAGATTCGATGCCACACCTCCTTATACGAAATATCCATGCCAACTCGGCGCAGCAAAATGCAAAACGTTATGACAAGAGTGGGATTCGAACCCACGCCACTTGCGTGACTAGCAAATCCCTCAGATCTCGAGATCCTCCTGAAGCTAGCGCCTTAGACCGCTCGGCCATCTTGCCTGTGTTGATTGGATGGACGGCCGGTTGTGGATGCGATCCCAAGAGAGAAGTGACTCAGGCGTATGGGGGTAGGCGGGTAGATATGTGCTCCGCTGCCCGTCAGATGCAAGCCACAAGGCTTCGTTGGTTGATCATGCAGTAGATATGGAAGTCAACGGGCATTATGCCCTCATTTCCAAAGGCGAGCCCTTCCTTCCCCGACTCCATAGGTCTGTCTCTCTTGTCAGCCTTGCACATCACCAACGCGAACAGGGCAACCCCACCACCACCTGCCTGCTGGGTAGACCTGGATTCATAGAATCGTTGCCAGGAAGGTTATGATACGTAATGGCATAACTACAAAGTATATCGAAAACGAATTCCCGATGACCCGTGACGGCCCCAGCCAAGAGTGCCCTGTATGCGACAGTCGCGCCGTGCTTTCCGGTTCCGGAAACAAAGAAAAGAAGATTAAAATAATGAAAAAAAAAAGGTATATGTACATCAACCCGTGTGCTCGCCTGGATTATCGCGCTTGGGCGCTACCGCCCCTCTTGATATTTGCTCGTCCACAGCACGGGCAGGTCCCCCGCCGCAACGCCCCTCGGAGCCGCCCCCACCACCGGCCCAGCGGCGCGTCCTAGCGCTTCCTGGCGGCCGGCGACGCCACCGGCGCGGCGCCGTCCTGGGCCGGGGCCGGCGAGCCGCACTTTGCGCACACGAACCGCTGCTGGCGCGCCACGCCCGAGCGCTTGGCCTTGAACTCGCGCCCGCCGCAGCGCCGGCACGCCATGTCGTCGTCGGAGCCAATTGACGCCACGTCCGAGCTCATGCGGCTGACCATGGACAGCCGCGACGCGCTGGGGATCGAGGGGAGGAGGCTGTGTCGCCGCTGGTGCTGCTGCTGGTGCTGCTGCTGGTGCTGCTGCTGCTGCTGCGGCCGGCCATCCGTGCTGCCGACGTCTCCCGTGGACGCCTCTGCCGGGCCCGACTTTGGCGCCGTCCCGCACGCCCGATCCGTGGGCGCCGACGCCAGAACCTCCCTGGCGCCTGCGGCGCTGTCGGCGCTGTCGCCAAGAGCAAACTCAACAGACTTTAGGGGAGGCGTCACAGCAGGTGACGATTTTTGCCGCAATCTCCCGCCTCCAAGAATGCCTTGCCTGTCCCCTGGCGTGTTCGAGAGCGGAGTGCGAGACTTCTTGTCCGAGGTTCCGTTTGCGTCCCTGTCCTGGTCCTTGTGCTTGACATCGCCCTCCGTGTCCCCTTTTGCCGTCATGTCGCTGCTATCCCGACCATGGCCGCCTGGACCAGGACTGCCGCCGTCCTTGCCTGAGCCACCGCCTCCCATCCCGGGAATGTTGCCAATAGACATGCGCAGATTGGGCATACGAGGCCACTTGATGCTCCACAACCCAGTTGCTGACATCAGACCAGTACCGCCTTCAGCCTGTTCTTTCGTACCCTTGGTAGGAGGACCTGCCTCGGTGACAGGGGTCTGCTCCTCACCAGCCTCATTTGCAGCGTTGCTACTCTGCTGTTCATGTTTCGCCATCGGAGCGGCGCGGTCTGCGTCATTGCTGTCGTCTCCGATAACAAACGAGAATGCAGGGGTTGGCGGTTCCGTTGGGGTTTGATTCGTGTCCGCTTCGTCTGGCTTCTGGTCATGGCCATCGCGCTGCTTGTCTCTGAGAAATATAGCAGGGGGGCCGCCGGGGACGCGAGCGCCGCTGAACGTGCTAGACGCCGGGCTGTTCAGAACGAGATCCTTCTTTCTGTCCTTGGGCACCAGAGGCGAGCTGTGGATGTAGAGCTCCCGCCTCCGCTCGCTCGCAAGGTTCGCGTTGGGGCTCCCGCTATTGCTCTTAGATGGGCTGATGCTGCGTTCGCTTCTCGGAGCCCTGTCGCTAAGCGCCGGCGACCCGGCCACACTGCTGACGCTACCCGCTCTGTCGTCAGACTCGACCCCACTTCGCCACGAAAGGATATGATCCGAGCTAGCAACAAAGCCGCTTCCTGGCGCAATGGGAGTGGACATGGAGCCGTGCCGCGAGCGTGGGCCGCCGCTGGAAGCACTAGTCCGCGTCAGAATACTCGCGCTACGGCCAACGAGGCTGCCAGTCCGGCGGCTCAGGACCGAGGCTGTATCAAAGCCGTCAGTGCGCCGCCTGAAGGCGCAGTCCTGCCGGAACACCTTGATAATGCCTGCATCGTCTGACGTGACGATAATATTGCCGTCGTAATGTGTTGATCGCGCAAGGTACGCTGGCGACTGTTCCGCCTTCCTCGCTTTGGCCATGCTGCCCATTGTCTGCCCCGCCTCGGACAGGGCCGTTTGGCTGTGGTTGTGAGCGGCGGCTTCGTGAGACACAACAGACGGCGGCGGAGAGCGCGCGGCGGCGGCTGCCTCCTCTGCCTCACCCATCGACACCAACGTCACTGGCGGCGGGTTGCACAAATCATAAACCGGATCGCCGCTATTCCCCAGCAGCTGCCGCGTCCGTGTCGGCGCGAATATGGCCGTCGTGACGACGGCGGCATGTGCCGAGAAGCACTCGCATGGCCCTTTATCACCCTTCAGGTTGTCCACCCCTCCTCCACCCGTCTGCGAACCGTTTTGACCCCCACTCGCGCCGTCCTCGGCCCCAGCAGCACCAGGAGGCGGCCGGCCGAGGCTCCATATAAAAGTCTTGCGATCTTCGCTGGGGCAGATTACATAGCTGCCGTCGTCGCTGAAGCTCGCGCAAAGCTGCCCAACAGCGTGGTCGTGTCCCTTGAACTTGGCGTCCAGCGTCTTGTCGCGCAGATTGTAGATGCGCACACGCGCATCAGTTGACGTTATCAGCACCTTGACCTTGTCGCCCGTGCTGCTCCCGGAGAGCTCCGCCGTCTGGATGCCCGTGATCTTGCTGCCCTTGGCGTTCTTGCCGCGCGACGAGCGTACGTGCAGCTGCGACTGCAGCTTGAGACCTTGGGTCTCGTAGAAGTTGCAGATGCCGCTGAGCATTCCCGCCATGGCCACCGAGCCGTCGGGCGAGAAGGCCACGGCGGTGATGAGGTCCGCCGTCTCGGCCGAAAACGCCACCGCCTTGTCGGGGATGCTCCATAACCTCAGGGTGGCATCGAGGCAGCCGGCGAGGAAGAAGCGGTCGTCGAGCGGGTGGAAGGCGACCTTGCTGACGAATTCGCTGTGGCGGAAGCTGCACAGGCATTCGCGGCGGCTGACGTGCCACAGGCGCACTGTTCGGTCCATCGACGTCGACAGCAGGAAGTTGTTCTTGCTCCAGCTCAGGTCCAGGATCTCGCCCGTGTGGCCCTCGAACTCGCGCACAGGCTTCTCCCGAAACACGGGCGCGCTAAGCCTCTCCCCGCCAGCGGCGCCGCGAGTCGCCTCCTCGTCTTCCTCGTGCATGCGCCGCTCCTCGTGCGTCGAGATCACCGCCCATACCCGCACCACCATGTCCCGGCCTGCTGCTGCCAGGAACCTGCCGTCTCGGCTGAACTCGGTCGCCCAGATGGCCCCGCCCGTTTTCGCCACCGTCCTGCCCATACCGTCGGCCGACGAGACTGTGACGAGGGGTGTCTTAGCCGCGTCCACCGTGGCCGGGTTCGGTCCGCCGCTATCCTTGGGCGGTCTTGTGCCGATCAGCTCCTGTGCCAAAAACATGCGGTTGAACTCTCGGTTTTTCTTGTTGTGAGCCTTCGTGCGGATGTAGCGAGGAGGCTCCTTATGATGCGGTATGAAGCCGCCGGCACCGACGGTCGAAAATACTCGGGCATTGTTACCGTCGGGTCGCTGGTCGCTAGGCTCCGAGCCGTTGTCGTCGCCGTCGCGGTCGCCCTTCTTCTTGCTTCCGCGCATGCTGAGCCGACTGAGAAAGGAGACACGGGTCCTGTGCAAGGCCTCAAGTCAGCCTGGATACTCGAGTGTCACACCGGGCCAACCACGACAATGACCCCAACCCCCTCCGGACGGATCACGTACTTCTTCTTCTCTGGGGCATCGGAGTTTGGGGGCCTAAGCTGGCCGTCGCCGCTCGATCCAAGACCTTCGGACGCAGATGAATTATCGGGTCGCAGGGTTTGGCTCCGTAGCCTCGAGGAGATTGTGCGATCCGTGTTGGTTCGGAGGACGATGTGCTGTCGGCGACAGCCTTGCGTTAGCGTGGTTCAGCCTGCAAGCCACCAGCACACTCAATCTCGGTACTGCTGCGGCTGGGATTGTTGCGGCGTTGCCCCTGCGCCAGAAGGCAGCCAGGAGAGTTTCTAGAGGGAGAAGGGGCAGAGCCGTGTGATGAAGCCCCTGGGGACAGCGCAGTCGTACCTGTGACAAGGGATCTATGGTCGAGCTGCTACGTGCTGGGGTGACGGGGAGCGACGGTCTGGACGGGACCTCGACCTGGCCGTTCTGGGCGCCCTTCGGCCGGCTGTCTTCGTCGGCAGCATCCTTGGCGGAAGACGGGGTGACGGCACCCGGGGAGTAGTGAAATTCGTCGGATCGTGGGGCCTTTGTAGTCGCTTTCGTGGGCGTCTTGGGGAGGGAGACGGATTTAGAGTTGTCAGGGTGTGTGCCTGCAGGAGAGTGTCAAGCCCGTCAGCTTAAGGTTTTGCGCCATTGCCGGAGAGCAAAGACAAAAAAGCCAGCACGTGGGCATCCATGCTACTTTTCTCGGCACATCCTCCCAGTACGCAGCACGTTGCGACGACTTAGCTAGGTCGCGATCCATGCGCGCCCTTCTTTGCCTTTCGAGCGCGATGGGATGGCGTGAGGGGATGGGACAGGGCGACTGACCATCGAGGTTCGCGGGGGGTAGATGACCCGAATCGGCGAGCGGCGGCGTCTCGCTTGGGGATGGCGAGGTGACAAAGACCTGCGGCGGCTGCTGGAGAGCATGGCCGTTCACCTCGACTCGAGGGTCCTCCGCCGTCAGGGCCATCTTGACATTGTGGTGGGCGCGCCCGCCCAAGTTGGCCATGGAGAAACGGCTAAGGAGATGGGCGAGTTGATCTCGCCGACACAAGGCGCACGCGAGTCTATCCAAGCCGCGCCTCCAGCGGAGAAAATTAAATCAAACTCGATCAGCAGAGCAAAAAAAAAAAAAAAAAGGGATGGTCGGAGCAAATGCGACAGCAACCAGCAAGGCAGCACAGCAGCGAGTTCGATGCGCAAACATGCGCATGCGAGCCCGGTTGGGTTTCTTACTCTAGTGAAGGAGCGCTCGGGTGTCCCCTGCAGCCGAGAGGCTCCGTCTGGTCTCTGTCGCAACCGGAGCTGGTGAGATTGATTTTGCGGCGCCAAGACCTAGCGTCTAGCGACGTCATTGACATCCATGGAAGGATTGATTGACGACAACCGAGGCGCAACGCTCGAGCAGTAGCATTGTCGCCAGCCCTACAGCCTGCAGTAGCTCCCAGTGGACAGAACGAGCGGGCGAGGAGTCGATCAATCGACTAGCCCTAGGTAGGTCGCCTGTTAGGATTTGAGCCATTGCAAACGGCGGGCACGGAGCAGGTCGATATCCATCATCAACGCAGTCTTACGAAACTTCCCAGAATTACGTCGCATTGGATCTGATCGCATCTATTGAGGCTTGGCGGCCGACTTTCTCCACAAGTTGTTCTGTTCGTCGGCGTCAGTGCACCTTGCCAAGGCACAACTTGGGTCAGTGGAGCTCATCAAGCGACATCATCCACCACAACTTTGCTTGTCCATGCCATAACGTTGTCCTGCCTGTACACAGCACTGGCATACGCTAGTCGTTGAAGTAAAAATGCGAAATGTATTGGAGGTATCTCGAGAAAAGAACTGCACCCAACTTTCCCACCCGTTCTAGAGTCAAATAATAGCTGCCCCGTTCCCATCTGCACCTCCGCCATCTTCCGCCCCTGCCTCACCCTCGCCTTCCTCGTCCAGATCGAATATTGGGTAGGTCAAAGTAGCGGCGATGCCGCCGAGGGCATCTAGGCGCTGCCCACTTTCGTGATCGCTGCTCAGTATCCTCGCCTCGCCTCCATCCTCCTTGACCTTGTCCACGAGCGCGACATAGCGCCGCCTCGTCGCGATGTCCAGGCTGCGGAACAGCGCGTTGTTGACGAGCAGCACGCCGCCGCCCCGGCCCACGGCGCCCTCGCGCACCGCCTTCTCCACCGGGCCGGTCCCGTACCACGCGCGGCCGTCGTCGCGCCGCATCCGCGTGAAGAAGTCGTCCATGTAGCCCGTCTCGTGGCTGAACTTCTTGTCCCGCATCAGCGCCTGCACCTCGGCGCTCTTGAGCACCTCGTTGAGCGAGTGCAGGTGGCCCGAGCTCGAGTGCACCACCACGGCCTCCCGCGCCAGCCGCTGCAGCATCTTGTCGGCGCGCCGCGCCCCCTCCTCGCTTATGTACTTTTTGAAGTCCTGCGCCACGAAGCCCGGCGACGCGAGCAGCAGCGGCCTCGACTCGCCCCCGAACTCGACGGCGCGCAGCAGCGTCGACAGCGTCTTCTCGTAGAACCTGCGCATCCCGCCCTCGGTCTCGCTGCTCGCGGCGCGCTTGCGCGGCACACTGCTCTCGACGCGCTGCTTGAGCAGGGTCTGGAAGTCGGTGATGAGGCAGATGTTGGCGAGCCCCTCCTGCATGACCACGGCCGCGACGGCGCCGTCCTTGTCCTGGTTGAGCGCGTTGCGCAGCGTCTCGACCGCGACTGAGTCCCAGCCGTGCCGCTTCCACAGCGTGAAGGGCCGGTTGAGCTCCAGGTCGAGCGTGTGGTACTGGCCCAGGGCCACGAAGCTGTTCTCCGAAGTCACCGTGCCCGACACGTGCAGCGCCGACGCAGCCGGGTCGAAGAAGGTCGACGTCACCTTTATGGTGAGCTCCGTGTGTACCCGCTGCGACGACGTGCTGCCCGTCTTGCTCTCGACCACTACCTTGCGCACCGCGTGCGCCTTGAGGACATCGTCGGCCGCGATCAGGTTATTTGCGTGCCACTATGGGAATGGGAAGGGCACATTAGCATTTTCTTCCAGAGTCATTGTTGCCTTATTGTCAATACTGACACGTTATCTTGCAAAAGGGGCCAACGTAGATTGAACACGGCTTACCATGTCTTCTGGCTCCGTCGGCAGGAGCGCTACGCCTCCTTCACCAATCGAATCAAACGCGAGAGACTTTTTTGACCCTGCCAGCAGCATGGTGGTTGATTGGTAGCTTCTTCTGTATTTGAGCCGTGAAGATTGAAGGTTGAACGACGTTTCTTGTCGCAACTTTCAATTGTCCGATTTTCGCCGTGACGTAGCTGTGCGGGGCGGGAAATAGCAATTGGAAGGCGGGGTCCAAGGGTGGCTGCACCCTACTAGTATTCAACATGTGCTGGGCGGTACGTAACTCCGGTACGTTCCTGTCTTCCACCTTTGGGGTTCCTCGCTCACTAGTGAGTTGAGCGTAGACAGTAGCCCCGCTATGTCCGTGTGTTCTTATGTTCCGTGTTCCTTCCCATATGCACAGGGGGGCTGAGCTGTCGCGAGTATCCCAATCAAGGTCGTACTTTCTTGACCGTGCGCCATGCAGACTGTCTGATGGGCGATTGAAGCTAACCCAGTCGATGAGGAAGAAAAACCAATCAGGGGGGGAGTCTGATAGCTTGCATGGGGCTTTCCGCCCGTTTTTCTGTGGGGTGCTAAAGGTGGCTTGGCCATTCAATTCGGGTGTGTGTGTCTCCTTCTGGGAGTACGCGCCTTCCCGGCTGAAAGAGCCAACATATAAATGAACGGGCAGACGGTAGCAGAATGTCCAAACACACCCAGAATATCTCATTTCATAAAAGAGTGATACTATCTGTTTGTCGTTGCATCTCAAGCTCCCAAAGCGGATATATTTAGCAAAATGGCATTCAATATCCTTCGCCGGGATAATATCCCTGATACCCGCACCTCCCAAGCTGCCGCACAGCAAAGTGGACAGTCTTTGGATCCCAACATCCTTGCACTCGCCTTTGGAATTCTTGGGATCCTGCTCGCCATTACCAGCATCGTTGTCGCATATAAGCAGCTCCGGCTTTCGCGACATCAGAGGGTGGCAGCTCAGCCGAATCGTTCCTCGGTAACTCTCGCAGAAGTCCCCAGCACATCGCTCCCATACCCGCAACCACCACCAACTGTTATTATCTCGCCAGCTGAGGACCATCTCCCTCATGGTTCTACATCGCAACTGCTTCCTCCCACTCCTATTCTACGAAGTCACCAGGAACTTTCCACAACGCGAGTAGGCATGCATAGTCAATTCTCGGTTTCGGTGTAAGTGGCACCCAACTCCCGTCGTGCCCACAATACCTAGCTGACGAGAGGACGTCCGCTCCAGACAGCCTCGGGTTGGGGTGCCATACCGACCAGCTCCACCTTTACTCGCCAACCGTGCGACCCCCAGCGCCATTGGACAAACCCATTCCCCCAGAAGAGCTCCAGCAACGTAGGTCTCCACTACTAGTAAGTTGCGCCACAGTTATGTACCCGAGGTCCCCGAGGTACCCAAAGCAGTCCTTCTTTGGCTGACCATCTGTGGTAAATATGGAAGCTGATAGTCTCAAAGCACCAATGGCTCATAGGCTCGTAGTTGATGCGAGCTAGCCCATTGCAGGAACCGAATGAAACTAGACGTCCGTGTTGAGGGCTATTGGTGAAGCATATCAGGGGAGGAGTTTTCCGGTAGAGGTATGTGTATTAACCGGGCTGGATAAACCGTTCCCCTGTGTTCCAAGATATAGGTATCGATATTAGATAGGAGCGTGGCGTGGGGCTAATGAAAGTTTCAAGTAGCCCGGGTAGCATCCAGTCTCTCTGGGGTCCATTGAGGCGTTGGTGGCGTGCGAGGTTGAGCATGGGGCTTTTTCATCGCTGGATAATTGCTTTTACCCATGGGAAGGGATAGGTTTTTTTTCGTGGCCAGGGTTTAGAATTGAGGTTTAATTCGATGGCATTTGTGTCTCGCGGACAGCATGTTTTGTCGCGTTAATTTTCTATGTAAGCGGGAATCGACGATGAGCCAAGCGTTTACATCACATTGACTCGCCGCCAGATTTGGTAGCTCGACACAGAGCTGTCAGCAGCGGGGGCAGCTCACCCTGATTTGTTGCGCAGGGATTGGTAGAAGAAATGGCAGCAGAAATACCGCATCATGGCCTTGTTTCGTTATCTTTAGCCGGTAGGTAGGCCATCGCCGCTGTTATTGTTCTTGCTTTTTCGCAAAAGACTCTAGGCGTGTCCGTGGCCTGCCGTGCCTATTAACATCTCGCTTGACCGAAGCACGGCTGGCTCTCTGTTTGGGCCCTTGCAGATAAGCAGGCGTGTTGGGCAAAATAGGTGCCTACGTAGGTAGGTACGTAGGTATCTGGATCCGAAAGCTCCGCTCCTGGACGATCCAGAGTGCAAGTAATGGGACCTCTTTGCCCAACGGGAGTAGTCGTGACACTAAAACGACGTGCTTGTCTTGGGGGCGACCCTGAATCCTGATCGATTCCGAGTCCCTAACTGCAACGCTAAAACCCGACTGTCATCTCGGCAAGAATTGAGCGATGTTGCGCGCGCGTGCTTCTTCTGGGTGCTGGGACTAGCAATTGACATGCTGAGACCGCATCTTTGACAGGGACATGTCAATGGGAAAGCACTAACAAGCGTTTAGGTGGACAGGCGGGCGGGCAGGTACGTGTCAGACAGCCTGACCAACGGGAGGTCGAGCCCTAGTGTCAAAAAGAGCCCGCGGTAAACGCTTCAGGGGTAGCTCAAAGGGCGATGCTCATACTTCAAATCTACCGTCGCGATTTCGCGACATTAGGTGTCCTGATCTCGGCGTCAAGTTCTTGCACCTCTGGCCGGTGAAGAGAGTCAAAGACAGCGCCTGCGGTCAGAAACAGAAGGGATTTAGTGGCTAGGTCACTCGAAAACCATGGAACATAAAGTAGGCCGGTGAGCGTTTTGGTATTTGCTTTTTGGCCCCTCCTGAGCAAAACTAGCGTGCCCCTAACGCGATGAGGAAGGATTTCGTGTCGGTGTACGATGAGTGGCCGCAGGAAGGCTTGAGGCTGTGAGCTGAGGTCTCACCAATGGGGATCTGGCTACTCCAGGCACCGCAGCGCCATCAGAGACACAGCCACCGGCCATTGGCGCTTTTGGATCGTTGGGGGCCACAGGGCAGACTGGACTGTCTGGGCTCTGTCTCTATTTATCTTCGGTCCAGCCGGCCCAACAAAGAGCATCGTTGATATCTGGCCTGATACGTCATGAGCGTGCACAGGGCCTTGTCTGTGTAACCAGACTGCCTGCTTATATGTACTGGGCGTGTTCCACCTCGCCCCTCGAGCCTGCTGAGCGCGGCTAGAACAATTACACCACTCCGAGCTCCGACATTTCTCGAGTAACCGAAGCCGAGTAGGAAGTTAGGAAGTCAGGTTAACCTGATGATTGTCCGCACTTTCGTCAAGGGCGTCATCGCCGATCGTTCCATAATCGAAACCCTGCCCCAAGGGACCGGACCGTCCAACCCGAACGCTCAGATTGACCCAGGCCTCGTGGCAACCATCGTGTTCGGTAGCCTGGCCACTATCATTGGCGTTGTCGGTCTTGTCTTCACATATCAGGCGAAAAAAAAGAAACGTTGTTGGCCGATATGCGGATGATAACAAGGTAGGTCCAGCCCAAGTCAGAGGGTCGACACGCCACATATTTGTTCTGCCTATCCCGCATCACCACTCCCTCTTCTGTCCATCATACTGAAAGAAGCCGCCATTGTCCGCATCCCCCAGACCGCCGATAAGTTTCAACATCCCCCCGACGCTCTGTTCCGGCGTCAGCGCCGCCTCGGACCCTCCCATCCGAGTCTGGACCCACCCGGGGTCCACGGCTGCGACGACGGCTCCCTTCAGCCCGCCCCGGTGCCGCAGGTCGTAGCCCTGCTGCACCGACAGCATGTTGAGCGCCGCCTTGGACACGCGGTACGCGCAGCTGGGCTGGTCCGAGTCGTCGCCCTCGGCCCTCGCCTCGGAGATGGACCCGAGCCCGGACGAGATGTTGACGACGCGGACGCCGCCGGCCAGCAGGCCCGCCGCGTGCAGCCGCGCCACCGTCTGCAGCGGCCCGGCCACGTTGACGCGCAGCGTCTCGGCCAGCACCGGCGCCGCGAGGTCCAGCGACGAGTGCTCCACGTGCAGGTTGACGGCCGCGTTGTTGACGAGGCAGTCGATCTTGGCGGGCTGCGCGCCGCCGGCGCCCGAGAGGGCCTTGGCGGCCGCTGTGGCGAAGGCGGCAACGGACTGCTCGTCGCCCGTGTCGCACTCGAGCACGTGCACGGTCGCGGCCGACGGCGCCGCGGCGGCCCGGAGGTCGGTGAGGTCAGACCCGAGAGAGCGGGTGCAGGCCAGAATGGTGTTGGACCCTTGGAGAGCGAGCTGGCGGACAAATTCGAGGCCAAGGCCCCGGTTCGCACCGGTCACGCAGTACACTGGCATGGTGAACGTAATGTCTAATGGATAATGTGTAATATTTGCAGACGAGGTTTTTTTTTTTTTTGAGGTTGCGGTTGAGAGAAGGTTGGACCAATGTTTGGACTGCCAAAGGTTTCATATATACGTGGGAGAGCTGCATGTATTACAAAGCATGCAGGTCTGACTAGCACCCCGTCCTGTTTCGAAACAGAGGCTGTTCGTCACGATCAAGAACCCCGCGAAGCAGACGCCCTGGTCAATCAACCGCTCGAGACGCCGTGACGATTGCGGGTGCGGGGAAAGGCCAGGAACGGCTGGCGTCGGCTTCAGCAGCAGATCCCGGCAGACTTGGATGATGCCCGAAGCGCCGGTGCGGGATATTCGGGCTCCGATGAGCGGACTCAAACGGGGTCGTCTTGTGCATGATAGGCCATCCAGTGGGGTCCGCGGAGCTAAGTATTCCCAATCTCGTCGTGATCGCCATTTCCATACCGCCCGACCTCCTACATCGGCCGGATTCCAGAAAATTTTGTTTGCTGGGATAGTGGTTGATATCGTATCCAAAGCGGGCTGGTTGGTGTCTTTGAACGTGAGCAGATCATTGATCGGCCTTGGAATCTCTGGTTAGCTTGAGCGGCATATATTTTGAAGTCTTCGGGAAGATTGTAGCTCGGACCTCACCCATGAGTATATATTCCCGCCGTTAGATGGGTCCTCATATTACCGAATACGAGATCGGAGCTGGATATGGCATCTCAGGGAGCGGAGTTACTCATGAGCTGATGGAAAGTGCCTTTGCCTGGGCAACCAGGCTGTGGTACCGAGAGAGGTCGATGATTGCCCGCTGTGACGCGTCGTCATTGTCGTCAAGAGCCGCATCAAGTTCTTGCACATCTCCAGGCTCTTCAGCTGGCAACAACTGCAGCCTCTGCATGATGTCGGCGATATCGTTCACCGCCCGCTCCTTTCGCACCGCCTCTTCGAACAGCCCGATAAGCCACTGTTGCGCTCCGTCGCCACCTTTATCGACGCCCTCCATCTGCACACCGTGGTTGGCACTGCGGCTGCGCTCTGCGGCTGCCTGAGCGGCGACGAGCGATGACCTGGCCCGAATGCACCGGCCATGACGCCAATGGTTGACCAGGTCCTGTGGTGTTGAGAAGGCGTCGCCGCAACCAAGAGGACATCGGACAGTTTCGTGGTTTTGGCGGATGTGGGCGCGGAGCTTCCGGAGCTTCTGAAACGCCTCGAGGCAGATGGGGCAAGAGTGCTGAGACATCAAGGCGGCCTTTTCCGCCGCCGACGTGTCCGCTGCATGCTTGGGGTCAGTGGCAAGATGGTTGTTGAGGCCCACCTCGGCGCGGTAGACCTTGTCGCAGCTGCAGCAGTGGTAGCGCAGCATGTTTGCGTCAGGGTAGTCGTGGTGGCATTTGCCGCACTCGTGGTCGCCGTGGCCGCGCCAGGTCGCCGGCACTGAGCCCGGGCCCGATTCCTCGGCCTCAGCTTGTGTGGCCCGAAACTCCTGGTACGCCTTGGGCGGTTGGCGGAGGTGCGCGACGTGTTTATCCCTGGTCTTGAAGTAGAGGTCGCATCCTGGGCAGTGGCAATGGCTGACAGTGCGCTGGTGAGCCATCAGCTTGGCCTGGTTGCCGAACGTCTGCAAGCAAGTGTCGCATTTGTGATGTGCTCTTGCATGCACTTTGGGACTGACGCCTTTCGGGACTGTCGTCTTGCATATCTTGCAGCCCCATTCACGGCCGATAGCCTGCCCGCCGCCTTTTTTGGCCATGCCTTCGAGTTCCTGGAGAGTCGTGATGTGCCAGGGTAGACGACCAGGGTGGATGCAGCAGTGGTTGAAATTTGATAAGCCCTGTGGGCAGCCCGTGGTATTACATAAGCTACGCAAACTCATCCGGCATCAGGTTCTAGTTCCTCAGGCACTAAAAGTACTTGCCTAATCCGGCAAGTCGCCTCCTGTCAACAACACGCAGGAACCCGTTATCAAAGACCACCTCAATTGGATATTGAATCCCATAGATGGTCGGTGAAATGAGCAGCGAGTCACAAGATGGACCTATCCACCGTAAAGCGTATTTCTCCAAGGACCCTCCCCCGCACCGCCGTAATGGCTGTCTCCTTTCCGAGGCGCGAAGGCATTTAACAAGCCAGGCATTGGGCAAAAGCGTCGATCGCCAAGCCCTCTAGCGGTCCTTCAATGTAACCCCCGCACCAATCAAGTGGGCCTCTACTCCATGCTTTCATGACGATGGGTTCGACAATTCCTGTGTGTCGGCTCCACCCGTGAGCTTTTTTTTTTGCCGTGAACAAGACCAAGACCTGGATGCGTGATATTGCCATACGTTCCCCATACCCACCGCCGCTTGACGTAACATCTGCCCACCGCATACTGTCCCGCCTTGGCAACTTGCTTTACGCTGAGCGTCGTACAATGAAGAAGCCGCGGCTGCGACGCTGCCTTGGGCAAGCTCGAGGTGCAACACCAGCTCACGAGGCACCGTGTCCCTGCAGCAGCTCCACCGCCGTCACCACCCTCTATATTTTTCGTACGGCTCGTGGCTGCTTATATTTCCGTGCTCCATGCCTTTTTTCCTCGGTGACCCCTCCGTGTCCTCCTCTTTCCTCTCATCCCCTTGCGGCCTGACCACCTCACCACTCTTGCGTCAAGCAGGAGAGAGAGAGAGCCGCATCCACAGGCAAGATGTTGTCCCTCGCCTCCGTCCTCACGTCGGCCCTCGCCCTAGGCGGGGCCGCCTCGGCCTTCGAGTGGAACACGTTCGACGGCCCCGGTTACCCGTCGTGCCACAACGTCTCCGAGGTGCACAACGCCACCAGCGTCGAGAACATGGCGGCTCTAGTCAAGCAGGCCGTCTCGGCCGGTAAGCGCGTGCGCGCCGCCGGCAAGGGTCATATGTGGTATGACACGCAGTGCAGCGACGAGGACACCGTCATCATCCGCACCGAGGAGGTCTCGCGCATCTACGACCTCGACCTCGAAGGCGGCTCCGTCATGATCGAGGGCGGCGTCACCTTCTTCCAGCTCGCTGAGTTCCTCCACAACCGGGGCGCGGTGAGTCGAAGCAAGGAGACAGCACTCCTTTACGGATCAGTTACTGATGTCCACTTGTCGGTTCGTCTAGTCTGTGAACTACGCCCTCGTGAACTGGAACATCTCCCTCGGCGGTAGCATTGCTATGGGTGCCCACAGGTCCTCCATCAGGGAGGACGCCATGGTTGGTGCCGCGGCCATCGAACTGCACATCATCGACGGCAATGGAAAGATCCGCGTCGTCAAGCGTGAGCAGCAGGACGACGAGTGGTTTGCTGCTTCGACCTCCCTGGGCCTGCTCGGCATCATTGCGAGGATCAAGATGCGTGTCTACCCCGACAGCAAGCTTTATGCCATGCAAAAGACGTATGTATTGACGTTTCAAAAACTCCCTTCGCTCTATCTTTCACTATTTATGCTAATCATGATGCTCGATCCAGCCTGAGCGAGGATGAGGTTTTGAACGGCGACATCTACGGACTCATCGCCCCCTACGCAACTGCTAACCTCTGGGTAAGCGACATCCAAGCGACATTACCGCTTCGCAAGCTTCCGTACACAGCTAACATAACTCTCCCATTCAGTGGTGGCCGTACAAGCGCAAGTTCCATCAGCGCTACTACGACGTCGTACCGATCAACTCGACCGAGCAGCAGGGTTTCCAAAATACCTTTTCTATCACGGATATCGAGGCCGTCGCCGCCAAGACCATCCTGGAGAGCGGCAAGATCTTTCCCACTTCCAACATGCTGGCCGAGGAGATCTTCTTTGGCCAGTGGGAGAAGCCCAACTTCCGCGAGAAGACTACCAACAAGGCCATCACCCAGTGGCCTGTGTACGGATGGAACTACGACGTCCTGATCGGCGGCCTCTACGAGGGTCAGAAGCCGCAGTGGGAGCACGGCATACGCGGCCTGACCCTGGAGCTGGCCGCGCCCATGACCATGGCCAACCAGTTCCTGAAGCGCGCGCGCGAGCTCTTCGACGCCGAGCTCAAGAAGGGCATCGTCATGACGTCAACGTATCGCAGCGGCATCAACATCAAGTTCGGTAAGCCCTACTTCGACCTCCTGGGCCAGGGCACCTACAACACCTCGGACGGCGCCGACTGGTCCAAGGGCGTCATCATGTTAGACTTCCCCTCGTTCCAGCCCAGCTGGGGCGACAAGAAGCGCTTCAACGAGCCCTTCTACGACAAGTTGGCCAGGACCCTGATCGAGGAGTTCCCCGTCCGGCCCCACTGGACCAAGAACACGCGCGACGTTCTGAGGCAGTCGGTCAAGCACCTTGACCCCGACGTAAGACACTATCCCTTCCAGTCGCTTTTAAAAATATAATGTGCTCCAGGCACCAGATAGTGACACAGGCGCTAACTCTTATCCCGCCTCTAGCACCTCCGTCGCTTCAAGGCCATTAGGGAAAAGTTTGACCCCAACGGCGTTTACCGCAGCGTCGTGGGTGAGATTATCGGAGTCTACTAGGTAATAAACAAGGACCAGGTCAAGACAAACAGGCCACACGTGTACAATTATCTTTTTTGTCTCTTAGGTAGTCTGGCCATATGATAAACTCTCGCCAATCGGTGATCTACGCCAAGCAATCTTTATTTGGGTGTCTGTGATTATTGTAGCCAAGCCAAGGCGTAGGATTATGCCCCCGTCATCCCACAGGCGATCAAGTTAGCACCGGGCTTGTAAAGGCTAAATAGAGTGAGAACCACCTGAGTAAGCTATCAATTCCAGTCATCTACCAAACGACCTTCCAACTCAATTCTTCGTCATTGGGCGGAGCTGGGCCAACGCAGAACTGCTATGCCCGCCAAAACACATCCTGAATGCAGAGTTCACAATGAGCAAGCACAGAAAACGCAGGGCCCAATGTCCTGTTTGGATTTCGCTACTTGTACTACCAACAACCGAGGAAGCCCCCAACCCGGCTGCGGTGTGGTCCGCAGCATCTTGACTCCAGCCATAAACTGACCACCAAACTTCCAAAATACGCACCAACCTCCGTGCCAACTACCGACCAGCTGAGGAACGAGAAAAGAGGGAAAAGAGCAAAAAAGAGGCAAGTGATTAAGACAGATTGACCGTCACAAAAATAAAAAGACGAGGAAGAGGAGATCGGCCACGCATGCGACAATGGCCGGAATCCAGCCAGAGCCGGCGTCCGCTTAGATGGCGACGCCGCGACGGGTAGCCTTAGCCTTCTTAGCCTTCTTGCGGCGCTTCTTCTTCTGGGGGTCCCGGGCCTCGAGGTCGCCTCCCTCCTCCTCAGTGGAAGCGGCCGTGATATCGTGGTCGTGATCGTGGTCGAGGGCAGAGACATCGCGGGCCTCGAGCTTGGTGGCGGCGGACCCGCTGGTAAGATCGCGACGGGTAGCCTTAGCCTTCTTAGCCTTCTTGCGGCGCTTCTTCTTCTGGGGGTCCCGGGCCTCGAGATCACCGCCCTCGGCCTCAACCTCGTCGTGGTCCAGAGCGGAAACGTCGCTAGCGACCGCGGCCTCTTCGGTCACATCGCGGCGCGCGACGGCCTTTTTGGCCTTGACGTTAGTAGCCTTAGCCTTCTTAGCCTTCTTGCGACGCTTCTTCTTCTGGGGATCCCGGGCTTCGAGGTCGCCACCCTCATCCTCGCCGGCGCTCGCGGCAGCCTCGCGGATGCCAACGGTGGGGCCTTCAGAACCCGACGCATGGGCGGCCAGGTCACTGGCGACCGCGGCCTCTTCGGTCACATCGCGGCGCGCGACGGCCTTCTTGGCCTTGACGTTAGTAGCCTTAGCCTTCTTAGCCTTCTTGCGACGCTTCTTCTTCTGGGGGTCCCTGACTTCGAGATCGGCCTCCTCCTCCTCCTCCACGGCACGGATCTCGACATCGGCCTTGGTGGGGCCGACATTAGGGGCAGCTAGGGCCGGGGCGACGAGAACAGCAAGAGCACCCTGCGGTTATCCGATGTTAGCTGATGTGGACTTGGCGGCAGAGCGGAAACGACGGGGCGGTAACCTACAACATGGCGGAGGGCAAGCCCGGAGGGGCTGCTCAGACCAAAGCTGGCAACGGTCGAGGTGGCGACCAGACCAGCGGCAATGAGCTGGATAAACGAAGGAGTGTGCATTTTGAAAGTCTGATGACTGCTGACCGGCAGCGAGCGAATGGTGGGGTGAAACCCAAAAAAGAAAGACAAAAAGTGGGAAAAGAAGAAAAGAAGGTATCCGTGCTCGGCAGGACTGGGCGGGAGGCTTGGAGAGAAGAGGGTCCAGATGATGCAGAGATGGGAGGAAACTCTACACTCTTATAGACCTTGGCTCCATCGCGGCTACAGGGCGGCGGCCGCACCAACATGGTCGCGTCGAGCCTTCTCTCGTTAGCTCAACCGCCCCCATGGTAGGGCATGTGACATTTCGACGGGGACGATAGAGTCTGGCGGCATCATGAACTGGCAAAAGGCAGTCTCACACACACCCCCTTCCCCCTGCCTCATGCCACACGTACGACCCCCTCAACGAGGAGCACCCCCCGATGGCGGCGAGCTGCCCTATCAGCCATCGGCCAGGCGTTTCCAGGAGACCCAGCCGCGCGGCGGGTGCAGTTACAGGCATATCCCGCCAATGGGCAGACCGGATGGGCCAGCCCTCGGAGCAGGCCGCACCTGGGAGCCGCGGAAGGCCGCCACGCCCCACCCCCACCCCTGCCAGTCGGCGAGGAGGTGTGGCCAGGCTGGGGGACGACAAACCACAGGGCCCTCCAGGGCCTGGACTTTAGCGGAACATGGGGTAAGCTGACGAGTCAGGCCTTTTCGAAGTTAGCAAGTAAGGCCCGCGGGCGGCCGTGGGAAATACCACTGAAACGATCTTCGGCTGTTGAGCCGCAGTCTTGGCTGACTATTGCGTGGTTTAGTCTTCTGTGATTTTCCTTGTCCCGTCGCCAAGCACAGCGATCTTTGGTCGCACGGGGCAAGGGGGAGCAGATCCACCGCCACGGTCTAGACTCTTTTGGAATGCGAGATGCACCCATGGACGGGGTATTGTGAAAGTGGTTCGTGAACCGTCTACTCTGTCGGTTCCCTTTCTGGCAGACAGTTAGTCAGTCCGCCAGCCAGTCAGATCCCACCTAGGTATTTTTAATTCTGCCTCCCGCAAGGAACCCATGCGAAATGCACCTCCCCTTTGGTGTCGACTCGTGTATTATCAAACGGTGAAGGCGGCTCAAGTGACGCGCGTCGGCTCATGGATGGGACGGAAACCAAGGTTCCGCTGCCTACCCGACCAACCTTCCTTCTCTTTGAACCGCGCAATAATGGCAACAGTGGCACCTGTCTATGCGGCACCTTGAGCGTGGTCAGGGGCATCCTGACCTCGCTTCTGGCCTATAGGCACGATATTCGAGACAGAAGAATTAGCCCTCGTGCGTGTCATGATATGGATCCCGTCGTGGAGCGAAGGCTACCCTGTCACGACACAGTTGGGAAGTCCAAGTCTGGCGCGCGGATCGCCTCCAGCTTGCAATGCACATTATAGGAGGACGCATTGGCCAGTGAAAAGAGAGGACGTAGGTATCACGCACCCTGCCCACCTCGCTGGCTGCCACAGCAAGTAACAATGTCCATTGCAGATCGGCACGATAGCCCGACCACCCAGCCGTCAGGGCAAAGAAGCAGGGAAAAGGAAAAGGGGGGGCCAATGAAACGTCCGCACTCCCTCGGCGTCTCGCTGGAGGGGTGCTGTGGCGGCGCCAGCAGAGCGATAGTACCAAAGCTACGACCCAAACAGCACAGGCTGAAACAATTTGCATGCAAACGTGGGACGGCGCCTTCCTGATCGGGGGTTCGGCTGGGGTCGCCTTGCAGTCGTAACGGGCAATCCAAAAACAAGCTTTTTGGGTTCCACTGATGCACTGGGCCCGGCCCGTCTGGATTGCCAAGACGCCGGTTCAGGTGGTCACAACGCGGATCTCAGCCGTCACCCAATGTCAATGATCTCCAGATAAACCCCAACGACAGGCGGCGATCCATCACTTGGCAATATCGATCTACGGCTTGGTAGGGCAAAATCAACACGCGACAACAGCAGCTCGACTCCAGCACCAAGCTTTGCGCTGAATCGCTGATTATCTTCCCAGGTGCATATTTAAACGTAATTCAAGGCAGTGTTTACATTTTACTCAGATTGCGATTCCACACCCCCGAACACTTTGGAGGCCGCAGGTTCCTCTCGGGCGATCAAGCTTGAGATGGCTATCTCTTGAACCTCTCCCGTCTTTGTGGAGAGCCGATCAAGGTTGAGCTGACGTGGACACTTGGGACACGAGACTGGACATCAGACGCCCCAACGGCCGGATATCTAGGGCGGGGGAGGGGCGGCAGGTCCAGACGCTTAGAGACCAAACATCCCGACCGACAGGACTGTTTTGGCATACATGCGTGCCTGGCACCTCGGGTATCTACTGGTGGGGTCCTGAGTGCCTACCGCCTTTGCACATATCTAAGCGAGGCTCGGGCTGCGACGCACGCATGAGACGTGGGCGGTGAGAAGAGCCCTCGCATAGACAAGCTTGTCGCCAGGTCGGTACGATTTGAAAGGGAGAAGAAAGCATCAATGCCCTGGGGTAGTTAGCGTAGATCGTCTGCAGCAACTTCGGTCGCGGACGCCGACACAGAACGGAACGGACTTCGCGGGCTCCGGGCCAAGACTTGGGACGGGGCTGCTATTGATCAACCGCACCTCGTGCTGGACCAATGGTCTGGGTCTGCGGGCATTACTGGCCAATCATGACCCTGGAAAACCGCCTGATGCCCCGCAACCGGCGGCTCAAACTTCCAGAATCAGGTTTCGGCGCCGATGAGCACGGATCATAAGATGCTCCCTGCATCCAATGTGACACAGTGCAAAACATTCCGACAGTCGAAAAAAAAAATAGCTTTTGTGCCTGCGATGCCGTTATCCGACACCCAAGCCTCCATCACCTGGGGGAGCCAAGACGTGTCTCTGGAGATCGATGGCTACCGACGTGACGGTTCAGCTATTGACGCTGGTCATAACCACGTCGCCTACGCCCTCGGCGCCTTCGACTGAGCTGCTGTCCCAGGTGATCGAGTCCTTTCGCTCCTTCTGCCCTGTCCTCCTGGCCTGCCGCGTCATCGTTGTGCTCGACACGTTTGACCACATCGCACCGCGCGCCCGCCTGAAGCGCGGCCAGGTCACTGAGAAGGACGCCGAGGTCTACGACCTGTACAAGGAGAAGGTCAAGGAGTTGTTTCTCAGCGAGCATGGCCGCCACCCCAGCGCCCCTGCGTCTGCGAATGGCGGGGCTGCTTCTGGCGTCCACAACGCCTCCTTTCCCAACCCCACCGTCACTGGCGATCATGGACTCCCCGGCGGTGACGCGCGTCCCATGCCAGATCTGGTGGAGAGTCGGGGCGAGGCCGAATTTGGATACGAGGGGCGGAACAATCCGCTCAACAGTGCCGTCCTGCTCACAATCTCCCAGACGAGAGATGGTATGGTTACCTTTGTCGAGCCTGCAGACAGACTTGGTTTTGGGCTTGCTGTGCGGACGGGCCTCCGGCTAGCCGAGACCAAATATGTTTGGGTGCACCAGCATGACTGGACACTTGTTACCAAAATACCCATCGCAGGCATGCTCGATGTTATGATGGCTTCAGGCGACTCGCCGGCTGATGAAGGGACCGCGCCCTCTGGAAGCCCAGAGGAGGCTTCCGCAAATTTAGACGTGGCTTCTTGCGCCCCGCCCATCAAGTATATCTGCCTGCCTTCGGGAAGGCTACTGTCATATGCCGTACAGGCGCACGTCACGCGCTACCCAGCTTTGCTTCGCACAACTGGCAAGCTCAAGCAGTCGTTTGTCCCTTCGGGGTCAACGACCCCGACAGACTTAGACTCTGAATCGCCGCTGCCGCCCATTTCTTCTTCCATCCCACTCACACCCCTCTTTTTCTGGCACGATAAGCCGCACATAGCCGAGACAGCACACTACCTCGCTCGCGTCTTCCCGACCCGCCTGGCCATGGGCAGGGGTGACTTTATCGAAGATACGGTTGGGCACCGCGCCCGAAACCAGATGAAAGATGGCGCCTGGGCCAAGTGGGCGTGCTGGCTCTACTACCCGGACGACGGGAAACGGCTATGCCTGCGCCACCTGCAGGGCCGTCACTGGTTGGGCTCCACGGCTGAGCAGGAGAGAAAGGAGACGTGGATCGCGCTGAACATCAAGGGCGGCAGGAAGATGGCGCTGAAGAATAAAAAGAAGCAACTGTCCAAAGCTGACCCAGGAGAGGCGGGAACGAAACTGGAAGCCGCTGACGTGGACGAATTCACGACCTCGCTCGCAGAGGCATTATGAACGCCTTCAAGGAACACAAGTTGCGCTCAGGGACAGACTCCCCCGCCGGGTGGCGGAAATGGAGAACCAAAAACACAGTCGCGGACGAAGTCACAAGCACAAACGAGTCGTGTGGTCGCAGCTTGTGTAATTCATGGTCCTAGAGATGCCCGGGGGGATCTCGTACGACCAACACTACTACTATCGTCATCACTATGATTACCCCCGAAACCACCAAAGGTCCCGTCGCTTATCCTGCTTAGCCGACTGGGGGAGGGCTCTGGGGCTAAGAAGGGCGATATCCCCGGAGAACTCATGGGTGACTTCATTGGCGACTTCATTGGCGACCTGAGCGGCGCGCCACCCCCAAACACAGACAAGTGCGCTGCAGACTGTCTTGCTGCTCTGTTTGCCGCCTCTGTACGCAACGACATGGGCGTTTTTGTCGACCGCATCGACCTCGTCGTTTGCACCGACGCCATGCTCCTCCTTGCGCTGAACGACTTTGGAGGTGGCGCCAGCAAGACTGGTGGCGGCATAGGCACCGGCACTGGTGGCACCGACAAGTTCATCTGCTGCTCGCCCACCGCCCCGTCCGAGTCCCATGCCGTCCATCGCGACGACCTCGTCGTGCGCTTGCTGTCCCGTCCGGTCCCGGTCTCGTACTCCTCGTCCGTCATTGATCCTGGCCGACCGTCCCGGCCTGCCCGTATGCTGAACATGCGCGACACCCAGCTCCAGCGCTGCTCCTCGACTGATTCATATCTGTTCCCGTACTCGCATAGCTCGGCCGGGTTCTCGGCCGTTCCCAGCGGACGCGGGCCGCCGGGCATGCCTACTGCGGCACTCTTTGCGTCGGCCGATCCGATACCTCTGGTTTTGGGACGGCCTGTCGGCAGCCACCGCCTCCACGGCGCCCCTTTTGTGCGGCCGACCCACACACCTAGACCAACCGGCAGCATCGGGCCCGAGTCGGGCCCCTTTCGGCCTTGCCGTCCCCTGAAGAGAAAAAATGCGACCAGCACTAAGGAGAGAATAGACAAGAGACATGCCAAAATGATGGGCCCCACCGGTACGCCGCTTGATGGGCCCGAGATCAAAGCGTTTTCGCTAGTGCTTGGACTTGATGTTTGCGAAGAGGGGGGTAGGGTGGACGAGATCCTCGATGTGGCCGTAGTAGTGCCGGCCAGCGGACCCCCCGTCGAGGACGAAGGCGTCACCAATGGGGAACTGGCTGGCCGGGTGTCGGGGACCGAAGTTCTCGAAGACGTGCTGAGGGTGGTGAACAAGAGCGTCGATGTTGTCGGCACGGGCACCACGACGACGTCGGGCCCGCTCCTCGTCGACGTGCTTGGCTGCGGGACCGACGGGATGGGCGGCGGGGGCACAATACGAATCGGCGGCTGGCTCGAGGCCGCCGGCTGCCCGGGCGAGGTGGTGGCGCCGACGACAAGGCCTGGTGTGAGCGGGTGCGTCTGGAGCGCCGTCAGGTCGACGTCGCGCCACCGGATCTGCATGGCCGGGCCGACGGTGACGCTCGCCCCGGATGTTGTGGCCGTCTGCGTCATGCCCCAGACGCCGCCCCGAAAGTCGGTGGTGTCGGCGGTGCAGGTGTATCCGCTACAGAGATATTGGCACCGGTTAGCAAAATGGGGAAAGAGACCCTTATGTCGTCTCTGAGACGAGAAAAGAGAAAGATAACCGGTACGAACCTCGGAACACAAAAGGCTACGGTCTCGCCGGCGGTGACGCTCGGGAAGCCCTCGCTCGTCCTCAGCTGGACCGACGTGCACGAGACGCCGACGGCGAAGCCGTCGGGACATATCGCGGGTGAGTAAAAGTGGTACGCGCGCTCGTCCATGCTGTCCTTCCATCTCGGCGGGTCGCAGGCCGGGTCCGGGCCGTCGGTGGGCAGCGGCGGGTACTGGGACGGCACCTTGTTGGTCGTGAAGAGCCATGTGCTGGTCGCGCAACCCGACGGCGCGGTGAACACCGTCGACAGGGCGGCCAGGGCCGTCGTGAGCGACATGTTCGTCTCGTCTCACCCGCTTTAGCTCCTTCAGCTCCTTCAGCTCCTCTTCTTCCTCCTCCTCCTCCAACTTCCCCCTCCGTGGCCCGGCCCGGGGGCGATGGCTGATAACTCTGTCGATTCGCCTAACAACTCGATATCCTTCGGTCCTCCCACGGTTGCATCGTTGGTTTCTCTGTAAAGATCCGGGGTTCGCACAAAAAATATCCCTCGTAGCCACCTGGTGGTGCTCGCTCGCGTTTTGGTCGGCGATCAGGACAAAAGCAGTCTCTGTCGTGGGGTTTGATATCGCAACGGGGCCAAGTATACCTCGAAGCAGATCTTGGCGTCGTCGAGACGGAAGATAGAGCAAGAAAAAGAAGAAAAAAAAAGAAAAAAAAGGGAAGGCCCCGGGAAAAGCAGCGCAGCTACTCCCGGACGGGGAGGATTAAAGATTTTAAGGTTAGAAAAGGTGCCAACCCCAGCCCCAGCAGCATGCTTCACGATTTGACATGTTTGCCGGGCGGGCGATCTGCAGCGGATCCAAACAGTTCGCTGTCGTCCTCTTGCTCTCTCTCTCTCTCACTATCTATTTTGCCTCCTTATCTGCGACCCTGTTCACTCCCGGCTTCATTTTCGTGCTGGACTTCCCTTTTCGGGGGTGACTGCCCGCTTGCGTTCTTTTGCCGCTTCTCTCGCTTTCCTTGAACGGGCAGCGATAGATTGATGGACGCTCCACCACCACCCCTGAGTCTGCCTCCATTCCCCGGGACCCCTGTGGCAGATCAAACCTTCGGGGTCTGGTGCCAGCATGGGAGGAGAGAGGGGTCCCTCTCTCCGCCGTCGAAATCACCCCCACACTGCAAGCGTCTAATGCGATCTAAATGGCCCGCTGCCCGCTGCGCGATGCAGGGCTAGCCAATTGCGGTCCGCGTGCTGTGTCCGTCAAGGGGACGATTCCCTCAACCCGATAAAAACCCACCCATCTCAAACCTCTTATATTTTTCCGCGTTTTTTTTTTGTGCGGTTTTTTTTTTTTTGCTCCCTTCTCTTCGGTGTGCCAGTCTCTCTCTTCGCTAGCCCTGGCGGAAGGAAGCGAAGTTTGCTGTTTTGTTGCATAAACCTCGACTCAAAAGCAAAATAATCGGTTCCTGCAGAAAGACCGGACGAGATCGCCTCATCCGTTGTTGTGGCTTTGTTTGGCCGTTTTGTTTTTTCGCCACGGCTATTCCGAGCATCCCCCCCCCACAGTGTTCCCACATCTCTAGTTTACGCGAGGCGTATTTTTTTTCGTCTTTGGATTCACCTCTGTGCTTCCCTTCTCGATCAATTCGAGATCGCCGCCGTCGTCCGTTGGCGCGGACGGGAGGCGCCTTTACCTTCACTTTCATCCACTAATAGCCCTATCGCAGAAAGCAAGCGACAGCAAGGCAGGATGCAAGCCAAGTGATGCATAGCTGCGGGGGATTCTAAGGGAAACGCTGGACAAACACTGGGGTTTGTCGGCCCCCGTGAGACGGGATAACCTCAGCTTGGGTTTCAAGCCGTTTGGGAGGGGGTCCCATGTCCATCGTCGTCACCAGGCCGGGGGTGTGTGTTGTCGTTCGTGAGCAGCACCCGGGCTGACGGGAGGAGGCGGTTGACCTGCTTTTCTTTTTGTTCCCATCTCTTGGCTCTGC
Organism: Gaeumannomyces tritici R3-111a-1; assembly: GCF_000145635.1. Classification (NCBI taxonomy): domain Eukaryota; kingdom Fungi; phylum Ascomycota; class Sordariomycetes; order Magnaporthales; family Magnaporthaceae; genus Gaeumannomyces; species Gaeumannomyces tritici. The sequence continues at coordinate 4,774,900 of NW_008804547.1, read as the reverse complement.
TGCATCTGAATATGACGGACAAACAGAGACAGATGTCGGAACTTGTTTGACAAGCGCCACCAGCGAGCCATCGAAGCAATCTGCACCAAGGTATCCATCCCACCTAGGCGCCAAGGAAGCACCGCGGACGATGCTGCTCTTGCTAAAGAGGACAAAATTCAGGGTTCGTTAGGCGATCCGTTATGCCGCCGCGACCCCTCTCCCGTGGGGAAGATGTGCAGGATCTTCTCATGCACTCCGTCATCTGGTCTTGTCTTTCGCCCGTTTTTCTTCTTCTCTCGCTTTCGGGCGGGCTTGATTTCCCTCTCCATCCCTGTGCCGACCAGGCCCGGATTTTCCTCGGTTCTAGTCTTGTCCTTTCCTTGGACGACGGGACTATCCCGTCGTGGCATTATGCAGTGTGCGGTGGGCGTCGTGGCATGGGTTGCGAATCGCGGCCGGTTATGTGCCAGGGAACAACAAGAACAAGGCACAAGGCATATACATACACACACAGATGCCAGGAAATCGGGGAGATTTGTCCGCAAATGGCTGAGACGGTATCTATCCCGCCGGTTTGTTTTGTCGTCCGCCCCGGTCCTCCAACTTGTTGGTGCGTCGACGGGTCCGGAAAGTCGAGGGTCCGGTGTGTGGTGGTTGTTGCATGCTGCAGGGGCTAGCCGCCGCCTCGAGCTGACACCCATCTCCCTGTCCCTGATTAGGCTCCTCGGTAGGTGTGCCCTGCCCCGCCCTGGCCCTGGCTGTCTCACAGACCCCACACACCCGGAGCATCCACCCGCGCTTGCATGCGTCAGGTTCCCGATGGCCTGTGACGCGGTTGGTGGAACGATGGGGATCGGAGCGATAGAGATAAAGAGATTGACAGCAGAGATGAGCTGAAGCTGGGCACCCCGAACCGCTCGTCAATGCAATGATCTCTCTCTTTCTCGCAAGGGATGCTCGAAAGCGCCCGGCCAAGCCGGGCCGAAGCGGGCGGAGAATTTCGCGCCCTGACTAGGTTATACGAGGGCGGGAGGGGCGTGACCGGGCTGTCCTGATCGTCAATGGCATTGAAGTGGGAATGGCGGGGGCGGAGGTCAAGCGAACGAAGCCAGAGCTGAGCTTGCGGCGCCGCTCGATGCTTTTTGCCGTCATCGAATCGAAGCTGAAGCTTTCTACACAAGTATTTCTCTTGCCAGCCGAGGGAGGGGAGGAGGCTGTGCGCACGTGCTAGCTACTCGTGTTGCATCGAAGCGGGTGGCAACCAGCAAACCCCCCTGCCATTTACAAAACGTGCCCTTGGCCGCCGCGATCTGAGATGCGTGCCTGTCTATCGGCGAGATGTCCCGAATTTGAGGAGCCGAGATTGTAGCTGTCGGATCGCCGTCGAGGAGGAGAGCCGTTTTCTGTCGTTCTCGATGTGGCCCAGATTGTCCGCTTCAGCTCCCTTTTTTTGGGGAGGGTTGCGACCATGGATGGTCCTTGGTTCTCGACACTGCGGCAGCAGCTTCCAGAATCCGTTGGAGAGAGAGAAGGGAAAAGTGCCAGCGACGTCGGCGATAGCAGCATCGATTCTTTCAACTGCTGCATTAGCTAGGTTGCAGTTCGGCTGCTTCTTGTGCATGCTCAGCTCCCTGGTGGTCGAAACGCTGCACTAATAGGAGCTCGCTGCGCGAGGATGGCGCCAGTTGGCCACGGACGTCCGAAGGGACGCGATCAAGACTGGGATGCAGGTCGGGTTGCACAAAAACCTCTTCGTCCCGTAGTTGTGGCCGTCTAATGGGTCGGGGACATTGGATGATGGTCTGGCATTTCGCTATCGACGAAAGAAGAAAAAAATAACAACACCCATCGAGGCGTCGTCGCTTAGCCAAGAATAGCAGCAACAGCCTTTTGGTGACGCAACCCCCGGGACATTTGCCATCGCTACAAGAGCAGATCCTCCCCGCCCCCACCCCCCACCAAAAAAAAAAAAATGCCCCTCAAAGTCCTCGTCGTCGGCGGCGGCATCGCAGGCCTCAGCTGCGCCGCGGCGCTGCGGCGGGCGGGCCACGACGTGGTGGTGCTGGAGCGGTCGGCGCGCTTCGACAACGAGACGGGCGCGGCGATCCACGTGCCGCCCAACGCGACCCGCCCGCTGCTGGCCTGGGGCCTGGACGCCGACCGCGCTCGCCTCGTCCGGTTCCGGCGCAGCGTCTTCGTCGAGGCCCGCTCGCTGGCCACGGTCCGCGAGGTCGAGCAGGGGCCCGACGTCGTCGACGCCGTCTACGGCGCGCCCTGGCTCGCGGCCCACCGCGTCGACCTGCACGAGGAGCTGCGGCGGCTGGCTGAGGGCGAGGGAGAGGGCCGGGGCGGGGGCGAGGGGTGGGGGGTGCTGGAGACGAGGCTGGGTGCGCAGGTGGTCGGCTATGTGAGTGGTGCTGCTTTCTCTCGATATGATGTTGTCTGCTTTTGGCCGTTTTGGGAAATTGCCGGTCGGTGTGTTGGGTGCAAACGCGGGAAGGGAAAAAGTCAAAAGTCGGCCGTTGTATTTTTAGCGGCCGTATTGAGGCGGCGGAGGAGGGGCGTGGCGATGGAGCCACCAAGAGGGAGCGATGTAACGGCGGAACGGGACGGTGGGGATGACAGAGGCGACAGCAAACGGCAAACCCCCCCGTCCCGTCGAGGAAATGACGATGAGTTGCTGATTCGGGCCAAAAAACACACACGCAAAACACAAAAAGAACCCCGATGCCCCCTCCGTCACCCTCGCGGGCGGCGACGTGGTCTCGGGCGACCTCGTCGTCGCCGCCGACGGCATCCACTCGCGCGCCCCCACCGCCGTCGCCGGCCGCCACGACCCGGCCCTGCCGGCCGGCGAGTACAACTTCTGCTACCGCTTCCTGATCCCCGCCGCCGCCCTCGAGGCCGACCCGGACACCAGGCCCTTTGCCGGCGAGCGCTCCCACGGCGCCGTCACCCACTTTGTCGACAGCTCGCGCCGCCTGGTGTCTTATACCTGCCGCAAGTTTGTGCTTCTGTTTTCTCGTCGTTCGCTGTCTGCCGGGGGTGGGTTTATCAAAGGCTAAAAAACAGAACTAATCTCCCCCCATCAGCCACGAGGTCTACAACTTTGTCGCCCTGTTTCACCGCGACGACGTGTCGTCACAGCAGAAAGAAGGTAGGTGGACACCCCTCCGCCCGTTCCTCAGGAGCGAATGTTGCCGGGGCCTCGGTCGGCGGCTAATCAAGCATAACTGCAGACTGGCATGCCGCCGTGAGCAAGGACCAGGTCGTCCAGACCTTTTCCGACTTCCACCCGAGCCTACTCAAGCTCTTTGCGTAGGGCCTCTCCTTGTCCTTCTCTCTTCGCAGATCCTGGGGTTCCCGACGCTGAAACGAACCCCCCGACTCAAATTCCGCAGCAAGGCGACCGAGTTCAAGCAGTGGCCGCTACTGTACCGCGCGCCGCTCCCGACCTGGTCCAAGGGCAGGATGCTGCTGGTGGGGGACGCGGCGCACCCCATGCTTCCCTGTACGCAAAACGACCCGACCTCGTTCCGTAACCGGTGATGATGACGACTTGCCGACTGACGCCATTCTCTCCATTCACAGTCCAGGGCCAGGGTGGCGCCCAGGCCATCGAGGATGGAGTGGCCCTCGGCATTGCCATGGCCGGCGCCGCGCCCGAGTCCGTCGGCGCGCGGCTCGCCGTCTTCGAGGCCGTCCGCCGCAGCCGCGCCAGCGCCCTGCAGGTGCTCAGCAACGCCGGCCAGGACGAGGCCCACAAGGTCGCCGCAGAGGCCGCCCGCTACATCCCGATTGAGGCGGTCCCCAGTACGTGCGCCTGACAGTCCGGGGTGTCGTCGGACCGCTTGTTTGAAATTTGGGGACTTGCATGCTAACCCAGGTGATGCGTGTTTGGCGTTGCTGTAGAAGACCAGGCCGAGGCGTTCCGCTTCAACTTTGGATACGACGTGGTTGCGGATACGGTCGGTAAGATGCGGGACATGGTAGATCCCGAGTTTGCTGTGCCGTCTGGCTTCTTTCTGAAAGAGCCTGCGACCTTTGGCAAGGCTTGAGGCCATGGTGAGAGATTGAGTCGGGTATGTTATGGGCTGATGACTTGATGAGTTGATGCCTTGAAGGCATTGATAGTTAGGAGCTTCAAATACCTACGACCAGGTAGACGACTGAATGCTAAAGACTAGAGTATGAAATGATATGTTCATTCGCATGGGAGATCCTCGTCTTCATGGAAACTCTAGTCCACTTGTTACTTTAAGCGGCCTTTGCCCCAGGGTTTCTTAATCATATATGCCCGCTCCCGCTTGGGACCATAGGCCGTAGTATCTATCTAAGCTGGATGGCAAAGGTAAAATATAATCAGCCAGCTCCCAGCGCCGCAACGCCTGGTTGGGAAAGTTGGGCAAAAAAAAAATCAAGAAAATCTGCACTGAGTAGAACACCACCACCTCTAACAAAAAAAACAAGGCAAGTTTGGGATGATCGAACCCAGGATCGAACTGAGGACCTTGAGCGTGTAATCCTAGGGACGGATCCCTCAGATGTTAAGCTCACGTGATAACCGACTACACCATTCGACCAGTTGTGCTTGTTGTGCCGCCTTGGCTCACGGTCGCCCTACGAAGGCGGTTGTGGGATCCGATTAAGGAATAACAAAAGGGGCGTCGGCGAAAGGCCCATGTCGACAAGCCGCCCCGCAACCTGTCAAGAAAAGGAGGAAAGGAAAAAAAAGGGGGTTCAGGGGAAGGAAGTGGTATGGAATGCTTGACTGACTCGGCAGGCAAGGGGGAGTTGTAAAATCGATCGCCCATCATGTCACCGGGGGGTGTCTATTTTTGATCATATTGGGAAGTTGGTCTAGCTAGACCCTCCTCGCCTAAGCCTCGCCTAACCGCCGCCTGCCTCTCCGCGATGGTGGCGACGGCCACCGCGGCGGCCGCGTAGGTAGCAGCCTGCGAGCGGGACGACGCACGCCGCCCCCCCATTGCCCCAAGAATAAGCGGTAACCTCAGAGCCTTCCTGGCCAATTGTGTGAAAATTGCTTTGCGGTTTTGACGCTGGGCCTTGGGATATATGTGGTTCCTCTGCGTTGTCTCTTTGCTTGCCTCTCCAGCCTCACTTCGGCTCTTTTTGTGAACCATGTGTGGGGGATGGCTTGGAGGGCAGGGAACAAGTCTCTGCAGCGGAATTGGTTGGAGAGGTATGAGGCGATGAATTCGGGACGGAAGAAGCTTGCGCTTGATAGCGGTGAGTCTCTGTAGGGCTTGAGCTCGTGGAGGATGAAGACCCGGGCTGCGCCAGCGAAGGTACCTCCAAAGTATGGCGTCGAGCGCCTGGCCGTCCCCTTTCGGTCGCCGGTCTTGAGGAGGATCCGCCCTGGTTTTTGGCCGGGTGCGTACCTACACGAGGAAACGGGAAGTGGGAAGGCGAAGGCGCTTGTATCTTCAGCATTGGAATCGACGAGTCATCCCGGCGCGCGATCCGAGGTAGCCGAGAAGAAGAGGATCTTTCGGCTGTTGGTATCCTTGACGAGTCATCTGTCTTGGGCGATGCAGGGGCCTCTCCGTCCTCACACATGGCTGTGCGGATACTGGGCGCGCGCGACGGGAGCCGATCCCGCGAGATATCGTCGTACTTGGACTTGGCTTCTTGAAACTTGGAATTTTTAAATCTCTCTCCGGGTGTCTCTGGGAAGTCGGCAGCGGGCCCTTCCCGGAAAGATTTCTGGCCTGGATTTGCTGTGCCTAGAATGTCTGCGAAGCGAGATAGCGCCTCGTTGATCCTGTCTCGGCTTCCACTGGTGGGTTCTGCACCTCCCCTATCTGGCGGCCCAACTGCTGAATCAGACCTTACGTCCGTTGGGCTTTCAAGGTGACCTTGGCAATGAGCACAAGTGGCGCTGCTCTGACGCCTCGTGAAGAATGTTGGAGCAGTTGTGGCAGTTGTTGCAGTTGCATTCGACAGCCTCCGGCGCAACTTCCACTTGTTCTTTATTCTCCACTTGCGCAGATTGCTTTCCCCGAGCAAATATAGCGATCCAATAGCGGCAAGACCAGCGGTCACGATCGGCGCCCATTGACCTGATACGTTGAGGCAAGAGTAGTAATGGTGAGCGTGAGTGAGTGATGTGGCAGGTTGGTTGGGAGGCAGGGCATGTGAAATGGAATGAGTCTGCGTACCAACGTTTTCCATGGGTTCGGTTCCATGCGAAAGCTCCGGGCTCATAAAATTCCTCTCGCCTATAACGAGGATGGCAAGAATGGCGGCAGCAAACAGCGGTATTTCGACAGCTCCCATCAAGAACTTTGCACGGGTTTCGGCGTTTTCCATCATGCTTTGGGTAGCACCATTTGTTCCAGAGATGGTGGCTTCGGGTTGCCCCTCAGAAAGGTCTTTGCTATCTCCGTCGGAATTATCCTGGTCCTCGGTAGCACCATCCTTCTCGCGGGCGTGGCGTTTCCGGTTGTCGTGGCGGATCTTGTTGAAGATGTCAACAAGTGATAAAATCGATATGATGCAGCACCCGGCTGCAAGAAGCGTGGCCGTTCCGAACTCGAAGAGTTTTGGCGCGGGTATGACGTAAATTTCGCCAGTTGCTCCCTGGCGCATTGTCGAGAAGGGGCCGAGTTCCTGTGAGCACTGGATGCCGCACAGCCCGCTTGCTTTCTCGCCGTACGGGAAGTTCGCAGCCGTAATATTATTTGCCGCACATGGGACTGGATTGCTGCGAAAGAGCTCTACTGCAAGGCTCAACATACCCGCCAGCAAGATGGCTGTCCATACAAAGATGATGTTTCGACCTGGGCCATCGAAATAGGTCGTTGACCTGCGGAGGGTCACGGGGGCAGCTAGGATGGCTATTGAAGATAGCTGAAAGGCCCCATATACATCCAGGTCGACGGCACCTGCAGCGCGGAGACGTCGGGATGTGTTAGCCAGGTGTCCAACGCCTTGCAAAATGAAGAAGCGGTGGTGATATTCAGCATCAGGGTTTCGTCTACCCTGTCGGCCGGCCCGTGCCGCCGGACGACCCAACGGCCCGGATTGCATCCATGCCGCCAGGTGACTCAAGCTTTTTAGCGTAGTGGAGGTTTCATGTGCACGTTGTTTCGGGCAGTACCCACCATCGACGTGCATCTTTGCAAGGACGATTCCATGCAGAGCAGCCACGGCAGGAAGCAGGAGTGCGGCGGCGATGCATGCATCGCGAAGCCACCTTGCCTTGCGTGCGAGCACGCAGGTCGCAACGAGGGTGTCTGGTGATGGCGTCCAAGAAACGGCATATTGAATTAGCTTATGCTTGGCGTGGAGGTATTAGGCTGTCTCGAGGCTTGGGGGCCCTGGTCTTAGCCTATGGGGCATCGTATTTCGCACACGTGGCACGACCGATCCGAGGCCCCCGGGCAGAGGCCAAGCAGACTTACAGTACAAAGCTCGAGACCCAGGTCCATATTGGCCTGATATCGGCCATGCGCAAAGGACTGGAAGCGAGCTAGAATTTGCGCCGGGGGCTGTGCCAACCATCGAGGTATTTTCTGCCCTCGCAAATGTCCGTAATAGGCCGGCAGATGTTGACGCGAGAGAGGCGGGAGGCGGCATAGCGGGCCGTCTGTTCCCAGCCGACAGGCCACTCTCTCTGCCCTGGAGTCTGCCCTGATGTCTGCCCTGATGGATGTCTGCCCTGATGGATGTCTGCCCTGATGGATGTCTGCCCTGATGGATGTCTGCCCTGATGGATGTCTGCCCTGATGGATGTCTGCCCTGATGGATGTCTGCCCAACCTGAGCCTACCGTGGATGGCGTCTGAGAACGAGTCGGTATTCAGGGCCTGGGCTGTGATTTAAACGCTCGTCTTTGGGCCCTGTCATGACAGACAGCGCAATAGTTGCAGACTCAACGGAGATTTGTACGTCCCGAGGAGAGCGACGCAGCTCGCCTGTGTTGCTCGAAAGCTGACGAGAAACGGGGAAACACATCGGGCAGCCGGAGCGGGGGACAGGGGGAAAAGGGCAGCAAAGTGCAGAAAGAAGGACGGGGCAAGTGTGCGGCGACACAGAGCCTCTTGGCTCTGACCGTCAATCGGACACACGCGACATATCTACTTCATAGGTGGTAGGCACCCGTCTATCGTCGATTGTATGCAGGACGCTCGTTTGGGACTCGGTTGGGACCGAGGAATGGCAGGAGGCGCAGCTGACACAGGCCAATGTGGCCACGAGCACCGCGCGCCCCCTTCCGTCATGGACACGGCGCTGGCGCTGGATGTGGCCCGCCGCTGACAGCGACGGGGTGAGCAGGGCAGGCTGTCGGTGGTCATATTCGGGCTCGGCGTCAGATGGGGTGCTGGTTCTGCATTAGCACGATGCAAGGCAGCCAACGGACCAATGATGGCCTCCTTGAGCTCGAGGTTTCAGTGACATTTTCTGCCATGGAGGATTCAGCACGCACCCAGCTTGCCGGTACGGGCAGTCTGGTGCATGGTACCTCCCGTGTCTCCAAACAAGTCTCCTACCAATTGAAAGGCATCCATGCATCTCCATAGGTGTGGTTGAACGTGGGAAGAGCAGCCGATCGCCCGGCTAGCCGGCGGGTCGATCACGCGGCAAGAGAAGAATCCCAAAGGTCCAAAACGGCAGGAGCGACATTACATTTTCAGACTCGTCTCCTCAATTACCTCCTGCTCCTGCGCACTCAATCCCGAGAGCAACAATTCAATGTTGATGCCCAGAGGCTCTCGTCGTTCTTGACCGCAAGGTGCCCAACGTCGACAAGCAGTTTCTAGACAGGGTAAATACTCCGGGGGTCTCCCTGTCTATGGCGAACAGACCTGGCATTAGCGCCCGCAGCTACGGCACTCACCAGGCACTCCATCGCTAATAACGGTGGGGCACATGCCCAAGCTCCACAAACGTCCACCCAACGAGATCCGGAAGCTTACACTAAAACGGCATCATCCCTCAAGCACATACTAGCTCGTCCTTGCTGCCAGTCCTTGCTTCCAGTCCTTTGTCACCAATTCACCCGATGTCGTAATTCACGGCAAATAGGAGTCTGCTTCCCTACCCGGTGCCGTGCTCCTGGGCTCGTTGATTGATATCTACCCCGCGCGCGCCGCCCCCACGCCCTCAATCCTGCCCGGTTGGGTGGACATGCTCCTTGCAACGCAGCCATGGATACCAAAGACCTCGATACCGAATCGATCAAGCAATGGCGCTCCATCGTCACGCTTGTTGTTTTTGTCATCACGAGTAGGTTGACAGCCCGCCCTCGCCTTTCTCTTGTCGACACGGCTGACACGTTGACAACCCGCCTGACAGATGTGATCGTCCTTTTTCCGTTTCATATACCTATTTTTGTCCCGCGACCGTTCGCATATGCCGTTCTGGACGTACTGGCTTTTCTAAGAGTGATAAAACCAAGGCGGAATGAGCCCTCGTCTTCTGCCCAGCATGAACAAGTCGCCGGTGAGGCTGCATACGATGGCGGAAGCATCACTAAACCAGGATCTTTTGTCCGGCTGGAGTTCCCAATGAACTTCCTGACTGCGCCCCTTGTTGCAGATATCTTCCTACTCGCCATTTCGGCCATCGGCCGCAAGGAGGTTGTAGATGGGACCTATGGCACCGATCACATCCACCCTTACGACATCATGCTCTTCTTCATCAGCCTCGCCTACATTGCCATCTCCATCGACGCCTCAGGCCTCATCAGATACCTTGCTTTCAAGGTGCTTATATGGGGCGGCGATGTTGGCCATAGGCTCTTCTTCTACCTCTACGCCTTCTTCTTTGCCCTCGGCACCTTCATCGGCAATGACCCAATCATCCTCTCCGGCACCGCCTTCCTCGCCTATATGACGCGCGTATCCAGCAACATCAAACACCCTCGTGCTTGGATTTACACCCAATTCGCCATAGCCAACATTGCATCCGCTACTCTCGTTTCCTCCAACCCCACCAACCTCGTGCTTGCCGGCGCCTTTAGCATCAGGTTCATCGACTACACAGCCAACATGGTGGTGCCTGTCGTTGTGACAGCCGTTGTCCTGTTTCCTTTCCTCCTCTACATAATCTTCCCTGATCCGGCACTCATTCCCCACAGGATCACCTTGCACGCGCTTCCTGAGGCCGCCAGGGAGAAAAGACCGGTGAATCCCAACATCCCGAACGCCAGGGGTGATGCCGATGAGGCGGCGCTTGAAAACAACGAGCAAGGCAAGCTTTTGTCTCTGGAGGAGATCATGAATCCATACCTTGACAAGAAGAGTGCCAGCTTCGGGGGCATCGTCATGGCTGTGACGCTCATCACCCTGCTGGCTCTCAACGCGGCGCACACGCAAGGTGGCCAGGATCAGCAAAAGCCCGTGTTCTACGTGACACTACCCGCCGCCCTCGTTATGCTCTGCTGGGACATGGGCTACGGCTGGCTGCATCGGAAGGAGACGCGCGAGATTGCCAAAAAGGGCCGTCAGGATATTGAAGAAGGCAGAGCCCGCCGAGCGGAGGGCCGTGCCGCCCGAGAGCAAACCGATCAGGCTTCTGGCTCTGGGACCGAAACCAGCACTATCAGACCGGAGCCTCACCACGCGCAAGTGCCACCGCAGCCACCCGCCACCAACCAGATCGCCGGTGATTCTAGCGACGAAATCGCGACGGCACCGCAGTCGCCCACCGCCGCCGTCCACACACCTACAGGTGCCGATATGTCAGACAAAGACGAAGCAGCCCTGTTGGAGAAGCCGAACTCGGCTTCCACAGCCATCCAGCCAGCAACACAACAGGGTGCGCTTGTTGGTTTGAGCGATAGCGTGGCTGATGAGAAGGGCGTCTTTCAGAAGAAGACAGATGGGGCCGACAACCCTACCGAAGCAGAACTAGCCGCGGATCCTGAGAAACAGCCCGATACCAACGGTGCCCCCAGCAACGTAACACTTGCCTCGTTCGTCAAGGATCGTTACACTTGGTGTCAGGAGACTTTCCCAACAACAATGGCGGTTCTGGCTCACCTGCCGCTGGCTCTCGTCCCCTTTGCCTTCGCCATGTTCGTCTTGGTTCAGGCTCTCGTCAGCAGTGGCTGGGTGCCCGTTTTTGCCCACGGCTGGGCGCACTGGGTGGAGAAGACGGGCACGGTGGGCGCGATTGGAGGAATGGGCTTTCTCTCCGTGGTCCTGTGCAATGTAAGCAGGCTTATTGTGATACTTGTGTTCCGGCGCGGCCCGGCTAGCCTGCTTTCTATCACTTGTCATCAGCTAACATCTTATTCTGCAGTTTTCGGGCACCAATATCGGCACCACCATCCTGCTGTGCCGTGTTGTGCAGGCGTGGGCCTCCATCGCGAGCGCTGGCCAGACGCACATCTCAGAGCGGACCTACTGGGCGACAGTCTACAGCATGGCCATTGGAGTCAACTACGGCGCCTTCAGCACAGCATTTAGTGCCTCGTTGGCTGGCATGCTGTGGCGGGACATCCTCCAGCGCAAGCATATCCACGTTCGCGGCCTGGATTTTGCGCGCATAAACGTGCCCATTATTTCCGTCGCCATGATTATCGGCTGTGTGGTTCTCATTGGCGAGGTCTGGATCATGAGGGATGGTGAGTCCCCATACGTTTGAAGCACGCGCCGCGAGCCCGCGAGCCGCGGCTTCATTGCCACAAGATCGCATCGGCAAGACCTCGCAGATTTTTTTTTTCTCACAATTCTCCCTGTACATTTCCTTTCGTTCCCTGACTGCCGGAAACCGAGAGCTCCAGCCCAGGTCACTAGGACGACACGACTTCATTCTTGAATCTCGAATATCCATTTTCCGGTCCGCCCATGCATCTCGTTCTCTCAGCTTTTGTGAATAACCCAAATCCTCACCAATGGCCGACAAAAAGGCCGCTATCGTAGACGACTCGGCGGGCTTGCGCATAGACAAGGTGAATCCATGGACGAATACGGACCCCGCAGGCATGCGTGTTAACGCTGTACTGCCAGGATGATGGAAGACCAAGTTTCCATACGCTCTAGGTCGAGTTGTACTGTAGGCCATGTCTTCAGGGTGGGAAGGGTGCTGGTTCTTGCAAAGGGATTGGGGTCATCCTTGAGCCATGGATGATCCGGGAGAAGAACTCTTCTGCAGCGCGCATCCCGCTGTAGGCCATGCCCATGAGCACCTCTTTTGAATCCACAGAACAAGGGCGGACAAGGGTCTGGGGTCTTGGAGCTGAGAAGTCAGTAGGTACACGTCACTACCCCGTGTTTCCTTGTTCTGGCACTGATTTGCAATAATGCGACTAGGCGCCAGTGACGCGACACAGCCCCCGCGCGGCAACCTTTGCGTTGTCGAAGGGCTTTCCTAGGCAGTCAGTCCCTTATCTCGCAGCAAGTATTCTCCAGCAGCGTGCTCGCACCTCGTGGCACCCCCGCTCGGCGGCGTTGCGAAGAAGAGTCGGCTCCCCCGAACGGAATGGCCTAGACACAGGATACGCGGCCACAGCCGCAACCGGCCGTCGCCAGAGCGGTGAAGGTGGTGTACAGGAACTGTTTCACAGGCATGGTGCGCGCCTGATTCTGGGATACGTCAGGCATGCAACCTGATGGACGAAACAACCTAACCACCTTATCAGGACACATGAACAAACACAGCAAGGATCCCGATCAAGCCAACCACCCGGATGCGCCTAGGCCAAGGCTCCGACGTGGAAAGGCAGGGCGCCGCGGGGGGCTGGAAGGACGATTCATGGCGGACACTTACGCGGTGGCGCCGGGATTAGGATGAGCTGTAACGCTCTTCTGAACCTTGGGGACTCGGCCAGTCAGCCCAACTGCCGGTGGACATGGCGCGCTCGTAGCCCCTCGAACCCCCACGCGCAGCGGCGAGCAGAAAAGGTGGTACGAACCTCGCCAAATACTGCCTTTGTCGAGTGAGGGTAGCCCAAGCGAGTGTGAGGACTCCTGGCCTGGTCCCTGCGCTCAATCTCACCTCAGGCACAACCCGTATAAATAGATTGTTGATAAGACAATGGCAGGCACCATCGGCTATGCGCAAAAAGGCTATCCGAAGCAAAATCATCCGATATTCGAGCTCTAAATCAACCGGAACGCAAGGCCCGTGGCAACAGCCTCCCGAGGTAGAGGACCAGAAGGAGACGCCGTTACTCGGCATCACTTGAACTGCGAAAAGAACCTCCACGTCTCGTCGGCCGCCCATGTCATCTTGGTGCCCTTGTCCATTGGCTGCGGGGTGTGGCCGCCGTCGTACTCTATCCAGGTGACGGGGAACCCCTCCTTGCAGCCCTTGTAGTCAACCCTGGCGTGCGTGCCGCTGCCGGCGCTGACGGTCGGGAAGGTCTGCTGGGTGCAGCCGTTGTTCTTGATGAAGCGGTCCCGGATCTGGCGCGCCTGGGCGATGGGCAGGTCGCCGGCGACGCCGTGCTGGCCGTAAAACGCAATGGGCTCGCTGCCGCCCTGGCAGCCGCTCATGGCGCCGCCCGACTGGGCGCCGACGGCCCGGAACACCTTTGGCAGGCTGCAGGCGATGGCGTACGACATGCTGGCGCCGTAGCTGAAGCCGGCGCTGAAGAGCAGGTCCTCGTCGACGCACAGGTCGGCCTTGACCTGATCCACGACGGCCGAGACGAGGGTCACGTCGCGGTTGCCCGTGTTGGCCCAGCCGCGGTCCAGCCCGTTGGGCGCCACGTAGATGGCGCCCGTGGTGTCGTTGACGAGCCGGGGGAATCCGTACCAGGGCAGGTAGCCGCCCGTGCCGGCCACGACCTGGTCGGCGCTGCCGCCGAGCGCGTGCAGCGTGAAGATGAGCCGGTAGGGGTGCTTGTTGTCGTACCCGGCCGGCAGGTTGAGCAGGTACCAGCGCCGCCCGTTGCTGCCGGCCCCGGCCACGGTGATGCTGTTGTTGCCCGCCTTGAGCGTGTTGATCTTGCCGCAGCCGGGCGATGGCTTGAGGGCCGAGGCGAGGTCGAGGCAGGCGAGGCCGAGGAGGCCTGCCTTGACGATGAGGGACGACCAGCCTTGCATCTTGGTTGGGGTAGAGTTGGCGGTAAGGAATGGCTTCAATCTCGGGAAGTATAAAGCGAGCAGTGGCGCAGGCAAAAGCTTGGTTGTCCGCGAGGCCAAGAGGAGCCGATGGCGCCAGCTTTATGCGCGCCCAGGCGGCTACAGCCCGATGCCGTGGCCCTTTCCCGTGCAGCCCTCCTTTGCAATCTCCTGTCCTTCAAGCTCCGCATTGAGCATCATGGCGGATGAGGGGTTACCTAGATATTAGCATTCGTCACCTTTTTTGGAACCAAGGGCAAGGAACCCCGTACCGATCGAGACGCTGGAAATGAACAAATCATATAAAAGTCCAGAGCCTGGAGCGGCTTGTCGGTATTTATCCACTGCGGGCAGCCTCCCGCGGCACCCAGCCAGATTTGCCGGACTCTATCCTGTCGACGCATCGCCGGCCCCATCTCCGCCGCCCGGATTTGGTTCTGGGAGCGTGAAAGGCCGGAGCGCCGCGCGGCAGTGGCGGGCGGCATTGGATGCGGGGCGGTCTCCCATATGAGGAGCTATCACTTCAATGCTCTGGCCGGCTTCCAGAGACGGCATATCATAAAAGGCTCGATCCGATCAAATCATCACGACACGGTTCCGAGCCCGTCTTGCACCTTTGGGGGATTTCATGCGAGGCAGGGTATTGGCCCTAACCCTCAGCAACGTATTATGCCCCTGAGCTCCTTAGATGATGCGTCGTTATCTGCTGGAAGAGGTGACTCATTGCCGCCAAACCCGCCACTATGTTCTGAGAGATTGACACGAGCGTGCATGTTGTAACCGTAAATGGATTAAACCCTCATCCTGCTTTGTCTGCCGGTTGTACGAGCACCGCTCAAAATGGCGTCCCCCACTTTGGCCCAAAGCCTCAAGTTCGTGACCATCGACGTCTTCACCCCGACGCGCTTCGCCGGAAACTCCCTGGCCCTCGTGCTCCTCCGACCCGAGGACGCCAAGCAGCGCATCGCGCGCGAGTTTAACCTCCCCAAGACGGCCTTCTTGCACCTCGCCGCCCCCGGCGACAACGACGGCGCCGACACTGACGACACCGACCAGCTCCGGCTCGACATCTTCACCCCGCGCGAGGAGCTCCCCTTCACCGGTCACCCCACCGAGAGGTACTACTTCGTACACCTCGGCACCACCACCAGCAGGGGCGACAGCACGTCCTCGGTGGCCAAGACACGGTGCGGCCGCGGACGAGACTGCTGCTGGAGTCCGAGGACCCGGCGACGGGGAGCGCGGCCAGCGCACTGGCCTGCTACTTGGCTCTTTCCGATTCGGCCGGGCTGGGAGACTGGGTTGCGGAAGGGCGGGCTCTGGGGGCGGAGGAGACTGTGTTTTTCGAGATGGAGCAGGGCGTCGAGATGGGCCGGCACAGCGTCATCCACGTCGAGGTCGTGAGGGAGCGGGTGGCCGGGGCGCACGGGGTGGGGGATCAAGGAGGCCTACCTGGGCGGGACTGCGGTCATGGTCATGGAGGGAACCGTTCGGCAGTGATGTATTCTCTAAAATATTTATGGAAAGTCAGGCTGTCTTGGTGTCTATGTTTATTAGCTGCAAGCAGACCCCCGTTGATGGCCCTGCAGTAACAAGCATGCAGGTTTTATAGCTTCTCTCGCTCCTTTGCATCCATCGCCAGCCCACGCATCGCCCGGACGATGCCGTCCTGGTACACGGTAGCGACGTGCACGCCCCCCGGGCTCCAGACCTTGCCCTCCAGGATGACGCGCCCGTTTGCGACGCGCGGGTACGTCACCTCGTAGATCCACCACTGGTCGCTACCGCCATCGCCCCCGGGTTCCCGCTCTCCGTCACGCCCGCAGTGCATGACTACGTCCTCTGCGTTGGTGTGCACGACAAAGGTGTTGCTCAGTGTGGTAATAAGCTTCGCGCCGCCGCTGCCGAGGCCCATAAAGTTGGCCGCCATCAACAGCCCGTTCCTGTCGCCCACAAAGGCGTGGACCAGCGCGTGCGCGTTGGGGTCGTCGCCGCCGCCGCCCGCCGCCGCCGCGGGGCCGAGGAGGCGGTATAGTATCAGCTCGCGCTTCTCGTGCATGGGCCGGCCAGCGCTGTAAGCCGCCATATCAACCACCTTGCGCATCTCGACGGCCGGGAACGTCCCCGCCACCTCGGCGCCCGCCGGCCCCAGCGCGTCGACGATCCCTTGCATGTCGAGGCGCGGCACAAGCGGCCAGTCGCCGAGCCGCGGGCGCGCCGCCAGCACGGCCGCGAACCGCGCCTGCGGCGGCGGCTCCTGCAGCGTCAGGCCCAGGCAGTGCGGCTCGGGCAGCTTGAGGGACACCATGGCGGAGAAGCAGACGGGGCCGAGATCCGAGTCGACGGGGGTCGTGTCCGGGTCGGCGGCGGGGAAGCGGAGGAGGCTGCCGTGCTCGCCGCCGGGGGAGAAGGAGGACTCCTTATCTATCGGCTGCCGGGCCTTGACTGCGTATGTGACGAAGGAGCGCCCCGTGGTTATTTGCTCGACGTCGTAGACGAACGGCCGGTCTGTCAGGCCGAAGACGGTGAAGTAACCGTGTACTGTCTTTTGTTTTCCGTCGTTGCTCGTTTCGTCAACATCCCATCCACCGACGGCCTCGATCAAGCTCCAGCTAATGCCCACTCACATGTAGTCCGTACCTACTCTCGGCGGCGCCAGCATTCTGCTTGTCTTGGTCCTCGCTCGCGGCACGGCCGACAGCCATGGCGGCCTGGCAAAAGACGTGGCCGCCAAAGGCTGCCACGGGCGGGTTCGGGAACACCCCGCGCGGGCCGCTCACGGCATCTCCCTCCTCGATGTCCGCCCCGGGGAGGTTGGCCGGCCGCCGGCTTATGAAGCGCCGCGCGACGCCGGCGGCTGCCGCCTCGGGAGACAGGGGCAGCTCCGCCAGCTCCATGATCTCCTGAAACGAGAGGCGTGGGTCGGGCGCCATGCTTGCGGGTTCTAGGCGCGCCCGTCCGTCTACTCGTTCCCCCTAGGAACAGGCAACGCGCTGTCGCTTGTCACTATCCACGGGGTTGCCAGCCTTGCGACCGATTCAGCGCCCCTGCTGTTGGCGCGTTTATGTGTCCGGAGAGCCGTTTCCGAGGTGTGGTCGCGCATACAGACGCTATTGAATTTAGGACGTGGTATGGACGTTATCATTGATGCCAGTTGGCCCGGCCTAGTGTCCCATGTTGTGTTACGGTGTGTTTCCGTAGTGCGAGATGCCGAGGTCCCACGGCATGTGGCCCGTGATTGGCCAGCGCCCTGTCGGAGCTCCATCCCGCTCTTCCTCGCCGAAATGCCTTCTTCAACACGGCTCATGTTTGAAATTCAGTCGCAAAGCTCAATTCTCATCACGGGCTTTTACTGCGCGGTTGAACCATAAGAAAGGAATAAAAAAGAAAAAAAAGACTGGAAGAAACACAGGAAAATAACCTGGCATGTTGGCACCTTCAATGCGAGCAACATCCATCTGCTGTCCTAGGCATCCGCCAAGGGCGCCCTCTCCAGCCCCCCACCGCGTCTTGGAGTGTGACAGACGCAACACTAGTGGCTGCTCCCAGAGCCGGTGATCTTCTCCCCTTTTGGTTCCCGAGTACCCGGCCACCCGGCCAGCCGGCCAGATTGAAGGATCCGGCCCGTTGGTATCTCTCGCTGCTAACACAAGGCTAGGCATCTTTGGTGATAACAAGCGAGGCTCGCTTGCAAAACGGGTATGTGCGAGCAAGGATGTAGGGAGGCACACTTACATCATGGCGAACAACCAACTCACCATTTGGTTTCTGGCCCATCAGCTCGGACTGGGGGGTCTAGATTCCGCAGACTTGTCGATCCCAGCGGACCCAGGGATGTGGACCACCTGGTACCGACCTCAATATGGAAGGCTCCCGAGTTGTCGCAACCAGATTCACATACCAGAAAGTCAGAGCCCTCCTCGCCACTCGTATACAATACCTTTCCCCCCAGGGCTACGTTACTCACACCCAACTACCAGTTGGAGCTGGCCCTCAATCTGCACACCTGCAGCAACATTTAGTCGCCTCAGCCGCACTCACACTCGGTGTCAAAACTGAGGCGAGCGAGAAGGAGACCAAGGGGCCGCGGGCAACCGGATGGAACATTCGAGGCCAGCATAAAGGATGTGATCGTGACGAGGTGGGAAAAAAGAAACGAAGAAAAGCAAGGACAAAAGAGATTACTTAGCTTGGTCGACAAGGATCACATTGTGGTGGAAGCAAGAAGATGCACCTTCAGTTAGGCCGCGAGACACAGGAGTAAAACGTTGATGCCCAAAACCAGCGGTCGATTTCCTCCGCTGCTCCTTCCCTCGTTCTCGCAGCCTGCATGTCGGCACTCTAAATAGCGCTATGGCGGCTTCCTCCAAAAGGGTGGTCGGGGGCCTGTGCTGATTGGCCACACCACCTCACCGGGTCCTTTTGATTTCGCGGTCAGCCTCCAGGAAAGAGTTTTTTTTTCTCGCGCCTGGTCGCGTTGCATTTCCCCATTGCCACTCCGAATTGGGCAAGAGCCCGATCAGGAGCGCTCCAAGCGATGTCCGCGCCAGAGATGCGCTCCATTGATTGTATTGCGATTCCTCCTATTCGGTTCTGCCCGGCCGAAAGGTGGACGTGGGCCAGCAACGAACGGTCTGCGGCCGCCGAAACAATGAATGCGGTCCGTCCCTAGCCTGCCACCCTGTCTGACTTACCTGGCGACGACTACTCAAGCTCAAACCACGGACATTCTGGCACCATGTCCTCGCCCCAAAACCAAGGGTATTCAGCCACCTCATATGGCATTATCGCCGCTCGCATCTGCATCTACCGGCATATTACTATACAGTCCAGCCCCGCGCCTCGCTGCCCTGTCCGCGCACTGGCACTCTGCAGGACGCCAATAATGCCCCGACTACAGCCTGGTGCTCTGAAAAGCCCCGGTGGTTTGGAGCCACACAGCCTCCTCGAACAAGCAGCCGCGGACAGAGCTGGCAATCGAGGCAAGCTATACTATCCCTGCTAATGGCTGCATAATGAGGGGTCACCCTGCAGCTCCTCGCGGTCAAAGTGGAGGACCCCAGCACCCCGGGTGCCCGGCACCAGCCTCCAACAAAAAACCGCACAAAACAAAATCAAATCAATTGATTGCAATGCCTTGTCACCACAACACGCGCCTCAGATCCTCTCAAAAATTATAGATGGTGTAGGGAAAATAACTGCCCATTAGATAGCATATAAAAAATAGGCGCTGGCTATTATTTGTTGTGGGTAAATTGGCTTCAAAGTGTGCCCTTTTTATTTACGTATGCGGATTTTTTTTGGAGGTTGGTGCCCGGCCAGTAGGGGAAGCTGACAGGGGCCGCGGAGCTGGTGTCACGAACCTTT
Organism: Gaeumannomyces tritici R3-111a-1; assembly: GCF_000145635.1. Lineage (NCBI taxonomy): Eukaryota > Fungi > Ascomycota > Sordariomycetes > Magnaporthales > Magnaporthaceae > Gaeumannomyces > Gaeumannomyces tritici. The sequence continues at coordinate 4,755,513 of NW_008804547.1, read as the reverse complement.
TTAAACCCAGGTGGAGGTTTTCCGGGGAAAATGGCCAAGGGCTGGAGAGGACACCCTGGACATGGACGAAACGAACGGGGGTGGTCCCAGTCGTTGGGCTGCCGGCAAGCACCGTCTTCTCCGGCAAACTCAGTCATTCGGTCACCAAAGAGCGAGAGACCGAGAGATGAGAGGAGCAGGACGTCGCTGGCATTGCAGCTAGCTGATCCCCTTCGCGCGAACCGCCGACAGCCGACATCCCAGCCACGCGTCACATACCAGCACTCTGTGCGCTCGCCTTCTCCACACCTCATCTTCGCGTGCACCCTCGTGAGTGTGCTGAGAGGGAGCATGTTACCTTTTATCCACGCACATAATCAACATCTCGTCTCCGCCAAGTGCGTCAGACCCTTCATCCCGATGCCCTTTGGCTGCCCTCCAAGCCCACGACTGGTTTCACTGCCGGCCGATCCACTTGCGGTCTGGGCTGGCTACTCCGAGGTAGCTGCATCTCCAACGAGATCCAGCACACCCTCTCACTCCGCCTCCCGTCAGCCGCCGACTACGTATTGGATTTCCGTCTTCCCCCGTCTTTGCCCACCCCGAACCGTCAACCTAGTCCACTGAAAGTCTAAAGGGACTCACGAGGACAGTTCTGGCACCACATGTACCACGCCGTGGGCCCAAAAGAAAATACCCAAACAACAGCCGAGGAGGCCTTTTTCACCCCCTCTCTTGCTCTACCCCAGCTGTCCCGTCCTGTCGGCTACCCTCCATTGCCAAACGGCTGCACATCAGTACCCCTCATTTTTCGATTGATGTTACGTTAAACCCTTCAAGTTGGTTGGCCCGTCCCATCACACAAGAGGGACAGAGACGAAGCCTAGTTGTTTCGTCCAACCCAACTCTTAACATATTGACCATCCCCCCTTCCATGCTATTAGGGCACCCTGCCGAACCTATGTTAGTGTGCTCGGCGATTTGCCGTCTTGCTTTTCGTTTTTATTTCTTTTTCTCTCCTCATGTCACTCCCCTGCCATGTTTCGCATTTTTCCGTCGGGCTGCAAGTCATGGCACACCTTCACATGGCCTGCACAAACTATCAGGAAGAGAAACCAAACTGGGCTGGGAAACCACTCAGATGAAATAAATGCCACTTGCCCGTGAGGCCCACTTCGAGCTGACTTTTCCGATCAGCTAGTCCCTGGACCATTTCAAGAAGATCCTTCTCTCCTCTCGCCTCTTCGCCTCAAATATTCGGACCATCGTCGCCCTGTAGCCTACCCTCTGCTATCTGACCCGACCGCATGGAACCGCTCCCACTAGCCAGGTCCAACCCGTCTCACTATATTGTCTATCGTGGCCGCCCCAACCACACATGCAGGTCGTATAGCCCCCGGCTAGGCTTTTGCTGCATCACATCAAAACTCTCTTTCGCTGCGAGGCGCACGTCTTTTCGCCTTTGGGCTGCCTCGTGACCCCTCTCAGTCGCTGATCGAGGTGTTTGTGGCACACCTTGCATCTGCCGCTAGCCCTCATACGACAAGTCTTGACATCCCCCTCGCCAAAGACGCATGACCGGAAATTTGTGGCGAACCAGCCCTCCCCATCCACGACATATTAGTCCACTACTTGCCGCTTTTGATTACCTTGATATTTCCTCCACACACTCGACAAGGGCCCTTATTCCAACCTCGAAACTCCCATACTCCGACTCCCACACGGGAGAAACAACAATTTTTCCGTCAACTCGACGAGCCGCCCTTTTGATCCACTTGGTTCAGAGGCACCACGATATCCACTCCTGGGTCACCCACATAAGCTTGGCTAACGGGGCCAAGGATTACTCTAGACAGGTTGCACGCCTGCTTGATTCGTTCCTCTCCGTTTGGCAAGACTGGTTCTGGTGACGGCAACCATGGGCATGCCGTAGCCGTTTTCCTTCTCTCTTTTCCAATTCTGCCCGAGCTGTCTAAGGCACTCGCTGCCAGCACCCGAGGCCCAATTGGGAGATACCCATCGACAGTGTTAGACGCAAAAGGAGACGGCCCCATCCCTGCCCTACCTTCAGCCAAAGCTCGACGACCGTGAAAAGACAGGATCGAGCCTCTTATCACATCTGAAAAAGGGAGCACCACGGGGAGGAAAGCTGGCGGGCTGTGCGAGGAGAGGGAAATCCGAAGCTGGAAAAGCTCTCGGGCATTGTCACCTACCGCATCCCCGTCTTGCCTCAAGAAGTCACATGCCCCATAACTCTTATCCCTAGTCCATCTATTGATGGATTCCATGGTGATCCGGCTAGATCCTTGCGAGACTCCTGGACCATGGCGCCACATCATGCACGACGGCGATGCAGCGAGTGGGAATGTTGTGGTTGCGGCAGCCCGGCTCTCGCAAACCTTCTTGGCGCAAGAGCTCGGGGGAAAGGCGCAGCATCAGGGCTCAATATTGAGCTTGGAAGCCAAGCCCCTGGAGGTCAACAGAACGATGTCGGCCAGCTTGGGGGTTGATATGCGCGAGGTCCCCCGAGATAGTAACGCCTCGCCTCTCCTATATCTGCCACCGACAGCAGCGTCGAAATTCGAGTCAAGGGATGAACCGCCAAGGGCACCCGCGGCCGCGGGGGTGTCGACGGGAGCGGCGGTCAAACCACCATCAGCATCATCCACAACATCAACCGCCTCTATGCTGGCACTCGGCCCAAAGATGGTTGCTGGAGTGAGAACGAAGCCCGACGAAAGGAGCTGCGTATCCTCAGCACATACCCAATATCTCCCCACCAAATTGGCTTTTGGGAGTAACGGCTCGTCATCAAGGGCTTCCTTGAAGCGAGCCCGCCCTCTGTCAGACGTCGATGGCCCCTACACGTCGAATCAGGGGTGCAAGAAGCGTCGCCTCCTCCGGCATCTCGTCACTAGCCGCCTCTCCCAGCGCTTCTCCATCCCTGCCACGCACGTGCCAAACCTTTCGGGCACTATCGGCATGACAGGCGGCGGCGGCATGGAAAAACGGTTCCTCAGGCTCGCGGCCGTGGCGGCCGCCCGGCGCGTCGCAGCGTCGCCGACACCAAGCACCGGGGCCCAGCTGCAACTGCGCCAGCAGCCACACAGCACGCCGCCGTCCGAGGTTCTCCGTCGTGCGGCCATCATCAACCGGTTCCGGATGCGAGTGTTTGTCCAGCCTGCCGAGCGCGGTGACGCCGCTGTGGCGGAGATGGCTGCCTCGGCAGCTCTGCTACGCTTCTCCCCAGGTGTGTATGCCGCAGTTGGCGGGTCAGGGCTCGCTCGATTCCCCAGGTCCTCGGCGTCAGGCCAGAGTCAAGAAGGAATTTCCATGCCTCCGCCGCTGCGGCCTAGCCTGCCAGCGCCGACTTCGCCGCAGTCGATACCGAGAAGGGCACTATTTATCAGCAGCACTGGTGGCCCCAGCCAAGTCATCAAGCCATCCTCTGTAGAGGCCGAGGCTCGGGACCCCAGTCCCTACCAAACACAGCAGACGCCGGCACCACCGACGCCTTTTTCGCTTCCTGCCGCCATTACGGCTATTAGACCGCTATCTCGCGTCGCGGCCATTGCCCGCTGCCGATCCATATCCCCAGGCATGACCCCGCCAGGGTCCCCGTCTAAGGGACTGCGCCCAGCCGACGCCTCCCCTCGGATGGCGGCGGCAGGTGCAAGCCGTCTACTCCCGATATCCCCACGACTGCAGCCCCTGTCCTCGTCTGACAACGAAGAGGGCATGGCGTTCCCGACGTCGGAGCACGAGAGCCGATACGAGTCTGGTGACGACTCGGACGACGTCTACACCGACTTTAGCGTCATGTTTGGCGGCGGGGGTGGTGACGGGGCCGAGGACGACGATGGGATGAGCGGGAGCGAGGTCGACGGGTATGAGGAGTTCATGGACGACCTGGACGGCATCCCTTGGTCTGCGCGGTGACGAAAGGGAGGGCTCTTGGATGTGCATGGGTGCCAGAATGTTGGTCTCAAAGCATCTGCTGGATTAAAAATGAGGGTCTGGTTTGCTGTATCGCCTGTATTATTTGCAACGTTGTCACGATTAGGTCCTTGCAGGGAAATCATGATAAAAAGGAGAATAAAAACAATTATCGTGGCTGTCTGATTTCACTATATTTTGGGACTGGATAAGAGATTGAGTGCTCAGGTGTGGGAAACTTCGGCTCCATGAGCAACATCACGTGCACCTGACTCGCTTCGCATTCCGAAAAGGGCAGCGACCTCTACATGGCTGGTGCTCGGCTCAGTGGAGGCTCCCCCGGCTGGTGGCTCTGAATCAGCCCATTTGGTCAAACCGGACTGCAAATCGAATCCCGCATTCCGGAAAGCAAGAAACCAAGGCACCTCCCTCGCGCTCAATCGAACCCGACCGACCGACCCAATTCCCTCCCCTCTGCCGCCATGTTTCTGTCCCGCTCCGCCGCCCAGGTCGCGCGCCGGGCCGCCATCGCCCCGGCTGTGCGTCGCGGCTTCGCCTCCACCGTCGCTCGCCGTGAGTCCAGAGCCCGACCTTGGAAACAGGTCGCCGCCGAGCCGAGGGCGCTTGGGGGCCAGCACGACGGCCTCTACTGTATTTTTTGTTTGAGCCGGAGGAGAGAGACTGACCATTGGGGACTTTGCTCTGCTTCACAGGCTCGGGCAGCTCATCGCAGACCACGACCCCGGAGAAGCCCATCCAGACCCTGGCCGGTACGATTTCATGCCACCCGCGATTCCCATAGGGGAGAAAAAAATAAAGAGTTTCTCCGTCCATCCTGCGCCAATTGTCCCGAACTGCTGGCAGTTTTGCTCGTCGAGGCGCCTCCTCTTCGAGCTCCTATCTCGCGGGGACCAATGGCGGGGTGGAGAAGGACTCGAGGCGCATAGACATGTCCCAGGACTGACGATTTTGATCATGACCAACCACGAGAAACTTGCAGACGTCAAGACTGCCGACGACCTCTTCGGCCCCGGCGCCAAGCCCGGCACCGTCCCGACCGACATGGAGCAGGCCACCGGTCTGGAGCGTCTTGAAATCCTGGGAAAGATGGAGGGCGTCGACGTTTTCGACATGCGGCCGCTGGACTCTTCGCGCAGGGGTATGTCTACCAATCACTATAGCCGTCGCTGGCGGCGCGGCCGATGGTCCGAAGGGCTTTAAGAGGAGGGGTGAAGTCATCTCGAGCCAGGTAGTGGGGAAATAGTGTTGGAGAGACACCGCTGACGCGCGCTCTTGCTGCGCAAACGCAGGAACCCTGCAGGACCCGATCCTGGTCCGCTCGGCCGGTGACGAGCAGTACGCCGGCTGCACTGGCTACCCCCGCGACTCCCACGAGGTCAACTGGCTCACTGTGAGTTTCCCCTCTTGCGCCGAGAGAACTGATGTCATTCTTTGGGTCTTGTTTAACCTTGGATATCTGTATGACAGATGTCTCGTGAGCGCCCCGTCGGCCGCTGCCCCGAGTGCGGCCAGGTTTACAAGATGAACTACGTCGGCCCCACCGACGACCACGGCCACCACCACGACCACCACGGCCACGAGGAGCCCAAGACGTTTGCCGACTACGTCAAGCCCCAGTACTGGTAAGAAACTCGCGGCTTGGAGAAAAAGAGGCGGCGTTCGGCCGGCGGCTCTACTTTTCCCCTCCCTCTCGCGCTCTGGATCCGTACCCGGAACAGCCGTACCGGGGGCGGGTGAACAAGCATTCGAAATGCTGTAGGGCAATGGGAGGAGGGACATCACACTGTAGAATAGTCCGCAGGGAAGTGGAAGTGCGTAGATCTATGTGTTCGCTCGCTGGCCTTGTGATGTGTGATGCAGCTATGTTTGATGCTCTTCGGCTTGAAGGAGGGCCAGAAGGAGGCGACGTCATCAGGCGCGGTTTTCAGCCGGTCCGAGTCTAGCGCAGTGCCGCGTCCAAAGGGTTCCGGACGCCAACGGGCCACGATCGTCGCAGACTATAGATATAGGCAGCCCTGCAGCACGTAGGCCAGCGCCTTCGCTCTACTAATCACCCAGGTATGGGTGGGCTGTGTGTGTGTGGATGGGGTCTGCCAATCGTCCGGTAGAGCTAGCTCGCCTGCTTGGGGCGAGCCGGCAGCCATGGTTTTGCAGCAGTCATTGCGCATCGCAACGTCCGAACATGACCACCAGCGGGCGGACGCCCGACACGGCAAGAGAGGTTTTGAATGTGCCTCGCGACACACCCCTTTCAGTCGGCGTCGTCGCCAAAGCTGAGCTTGATCTTTTTCGCCTTTTTCTTCTTTTCCTTGCCCGCGCCGCCGGCCTGCTTCCCACCTGCCGCTGCTGCTGCTGCTCCTGCTGGTGGTGCCGCCGCCGTCGACTGCTGTTTCTGTTTCGGGTCCGCGCCGTCGGTGGGCTTCTTCTTCTTCCCCCTGCTCTCGCCCCTGCCGTCTTCGTCGCCGCCCCCCTCCTCCTCCTCCCCACCACCTATGACCCTGCCCACGGCCGCCTTGCGCTTCCTCTTTGCGCCCGCGGCCTCCTCCTCCTCCTCCTCTCCCTCCTTGGGCTGTCCCTCGCCGGCCTTGCTGGGCCCCACCTCAACCCCTTCCTGTCCGGCGACGGTGCGCACGGCGGACCCGTCGAGGCCGACGCGCACGTCTGAGACGACGTCGCCGCGCTCGTCGACGACCACGGGCGCGTCCTCGGCCTCCTCGCTGCCGGATCGCTTCTTGACCGCGCGTCGCCGGCCGGCCAAAATCGGATCCGGGCCTTCCGAGTACGAGGACGGGTGCTGGCCGCGCAGGCGGGCGAGGAAGGGCGGGAGGTTCTGGTCGTAGGAGAGGTTGCTTGCCGTGATTTTTGGTGGCATTTTGTGGAGATGCTTGTGTGCTGGTTTTTTTTTGGGGTTTTTTTTTCGGAGGGCGGTGACGGTCGATCTGGCGAGTTGGTGGAAGTAGGGTCGGAGTTCAATCGGGGTTGATGAGGAATGGCGTGAGTTGGCGGCGGCGTTGAGCGGCTGCCTTTTGGGATGGCGGACTTGGAGCGGAGCCCTGTCGCGGGAGCGAGTGGGTATTATTTTGCAATGGAGCGCAACCGCCAAAACTCAACACCCTGCAAGTTACAACTCCCTTTTAGCATATTAGAACACTAAACCACTTCAATTTCCCGACCAGCTTGCAATGATCTTAGCCTCTTTCTGCAAACTACCAAAAACGTCCCCTACACCTTGTTCCTGCTTACCCAACACCCTGGCATCGTGGGCAATGAAACTCCTACCAGCACGGGACCTGATCGTCTCCAGGTCGTCATCGCACACTGAGATAGTAACCGTCGTATCAGACAATCAGGTTCCCCAGCCGGTCGACCTGGACGGCGCCCAGCAACGCCTCATCAGGCCCGCCCACCTAGGGACTACTGGCTATCCCGTGGATACGAACGCAACCCCCAGGCGCGGTCGATCTACTGCCTCTGGCTAACGACCTCCCCCTACGCGACTGCGGTCCCATGGTGGCGTAGTAGGTATGCACCAGGGGGGCCTCATTAGGCACCATGCTCATGCCGTCGGGCCCGAACCTGGCCCAGAAATGTCGTCCTCGGCCACGCCGTGGCGGATTAACGGCGACGGGACCGGCTTGGGCACGACGGCATCCAGCTCAGCCGGTGTTGGCAGCCCCGCCACCCACAGCGTGCCCTGCGTGACCCCGCCACCGAGCTCCCATTCTCCAGCGGCGTGCGTTGGCCCCAGCGGTGGCCCATGAGCATGCTGTCGGCGTGGTTGCATACAAGGCCGCGTAAGCGCAAGCCGGCCTCAACGGCGACCGACACTGGCGCGACCGTTTAGGCGGCGTCCATGATGCGTATGTGGTCGTTGAAGATGAGCAGGGGCCGCCGGCGAGCGCCGCGGCCTCGTGGCTGGTACCATCGTGAAGTGGGAACTTCGAGCGTTGCTGGGCGTAGATGCTTCTCCGAGCTTTGATGAATATCCAAGCGTAAGAGCTCGGCTCCAACAGCGGCCAAACGATAGCAGGCCGGTTAAAGTTTGCACATTACGCCTTTGGCGATTCGCCTACCGGGTCCCTTTTTACACCAATATCCAGATGCTGAGCAGTGAGGTGCACTTCCCGATGTTTGCACCCGCTATCATTCCCACCCATCGTGCGCAACGCCTTGATACTACCTCAGCTCGGCACAGCTGCGGGGAGCAACAATCTGCAACAATCTCTAGGCAAGTGTTACAAGACCAAGTCGGCTGAGGATGCTGGCCCCGACAGCTTCCCGCCTGTAACTCAGTGGTGGGAGCGCCCAGACGTGACAGTCGATACTTTGAGCAGTATCACGCTTGAAGTTTGGTAGTCCCTTTGCGTGATTCCCATCACCGTCGAGAGAGCAGAGCTAAATTAACTATATAGCAAAACCAATGGAAAGAGCCTCACTTGTCCGACAAGAAGCCGTGTGTGAAAACACTTCACATACAATGTTCCTAGAAAGAAATCATCTTTAGCAAGCGCGCAAAACAGCCCTCTGCAAAGTGCTCACGCCCAGGAAAGGTTTAGAGACCAAGTGCTCTAGAAAGATAGCACAGCCAGCTCAAGGCCGAGGTTGGAATCCCACATCAATCGATCACGTCTCGCTCCAAGAAAGCGAGCGGGCCAGTAGATAATGGGTGCTCTGACCCCATATCCATATTTACGAGAGCGGGGGCACATCTCTACGGCTGCGCCCGAGCGGAGGAATGCCAATTTGAAGCGAGGTTTCGGCCAGTACAACCCTGCCCCTGGGCTTCAACGTGACGACGCAACCCGCCTCGGCTGGGACAGCTGGGGAAAAGTGTTTAAACACGACGAGGCACATGTACCGAGGCATGCTAGTGTTGGAAAAGAGTGATATTGGTGGCAAGAAATGGAGGCGGTATAAGAAAGCCATAATAAAAGAGTACATCTCCGAGAGAAAGGTGGAGGTTCGTTGGCGATAATAAAAAGGTGGCGTAAACGTTAAAAAGCCATCGCATAGTAAAGGAAAAGTCCCAAGGCCAGATCCGTCCCATCATGATACTTCATACGAATACAAACAGGCGTACGATGTATTTTGCAAGTGCGTGAGTGTGAGTGTGGGTGTGGGTGAGTTTGTGTCAGTGTGAGCCATCCAAACCGTGGTATGTCTGATGGTCGAGGTGTTGGTTGTTTGGCCGAGGTTGACGAGACATGGTCGTCGCCCCTCGCCGTCTTTCCTCAAAGCAAAAGCCATCAAAGGCGGTCCAGCAGATCCAACCCTCCAGAAGCGAGGGACAAGAAGCAGAAAATAAAATAGGAAGTTTTTAGGTGGGGAAAGAAGGGTTATCGAATGTAACCCAATACCAAAATAAAAAGAGGAGGAGGTGGAGACAAGGTTTGGCCCGTGCACCGGACCAGTCCCCTGTTTTGCGTTTCCGACCTTGGAGCCAGACCAACCAAAGACGACGAAACCCCCGACAGCGAAAGCCGCGAAACCCGACATGAGAACCCCAAAGCACATGGTAGACAAAAAAGGATTGATAGAAAGACAAGGTGGAGAAACAAAGAGGCGCGACCCTGAAAAGTTGACGCAAGTCCCAGATAAGCAGCAAAAAAAAAAGTCAACGCGGGACGAGACTCAACCACGATTAACCAATTTTTACGGAGGCCCACACATTACGCGCCAACCCTCTCCTCCATCCTCCTGACCATCTCCCTCTCCTTGGGGCTCCTAGGGTCGGCGTCGATGCCGAGGATGGCAGAGATGCGAGTCTTGTCAGACTTGGCAGCGCTGATGCCGTAGGCCTCGCGGTCCTCGGGCGACAGGACGGGGGTGATGGGCGTCAGCGCCTGCTGGCGGTGGGCACCGCTGCAGCAGGGCGAGGGACCGTTCCTCCAGGCCTGCTCCAGGGCCGCGGGGCTGGCGCCGTGGCCGTACTCGGCCGCGATGCTGGACCAGAAGCCGTTGCGGTGGGCCGCGTAGATGGCCGACAGGCGGGTCAGGTCGACAGGCGGCATGTGCTGCTGCGAGGTCGGGGCCGCCGGGGGCGGGAGGCCGGAGCAGTCGAGGCGCAGGTTGGGGTGGTGGTGCGACGACGACGGCGCCGCCTTGGAGCTCGTCTGGCTGGTGAAGTTGGCGGCGGGCAGGAGGGGCGCGACGTGCTGCTGCTGCATGTCCGACATGGAGACCGGGTAGCCCCTGCTAACGGGCGGTGAGGCCAGGGCCAGGTTCATGGAGGCGGGCTTGGGCAGGATGGCGGGCAGCCGGGGCGAGTGGTGGCCGCCGCCCGACATGATGGCGGGCAGCTGGACGCCGCCGGCCGGCGAGCCGGGGCCGTACATGCTGCCTGTGGGCGAGACGGACCGGGAGGAGGACTCGTGGATGGGCGAGGGGATCGTGGCCGTGAGGACAGGGGAGTGGCCACCGGTGGACGAGCCCGAGGAGACGCTCGTGGTCCGCTTGCGGCGGTTCGAGCCATGGCTGAGCTGGTGGTAGTGCAGCCGGCAGGCGAGCTCCGTCTTCTTGAGGTGGGCGGCGATGTGCTTGTACGGCATCTTCTGGAGGCGAGTTTGAAGCAGGTAGACCTCCTGTTTCGTTTGCAGCGGTTCATCCCTGGTCAGCCATCATCCCTACACTGAAACGGTACCTGTTCCAGGTGTTGCACCACCTGGAAAACACGGCCAAGAAATCCAAACAAACATACCTCATCCTCACTCCAGGCTCGGCCGCCTCCGGTCGAGGCCGTTTTGCGGCTCTTCATCACTCCGTACTCGTGACGGTCCATCATGTCCGAGGTCGGCTGGTAATGCGCGACGGGGGCCGTCATGTGCATGGTTGGAGACATTCCTTCTTCCTTTTGGGTTTTGACCCAACTCCTTCTGCAAGCCGACTTGCTTGTTTCGACCGATAAATGTCTCGGTTGCGGTCGGTCGGTCGTGGTGATGGTGGCGATCACTGTGCGTGGTGTCCGGGAAAGAAAAAGTTCGAAGCTGGTTCGAGTGGGAAAACGGGCAGGACTAGCTGCGTCAAGAATCGAAGATTGTCGGGGAACGTGTGATCCAACACCTCTCTCAGTCTCGTGGGCCCTTCAAACAACGAAAGTCTGGCCTAATCGGTCTCTGCGAAAGAGAGGATCGTTGAGTGGTGTTCTTGAAGGGAGCGGTGGTTGTCGAAACGAAAGAGGATGTCAGGAATCAGAGAACGGATCCGGACAATGTAAAAGTAGTGGTGAAAAAGGGTTTACAAAAGGAGGTGTCTTCAAAAAGGACCAGATTATACTGAATCGAAAGCGAGTTCTTTTCCCGTAAAAGAGTGTATGCAGCCAAGCCAAGCCAGTTGGGCAAAGGGTAATAAAAGAGAGTAAGGGTTTAGCTGCGGGTAAGAAAAGAAGTGAAGAAATGAACGGGACACACGCAACAGCGTCGTGACAGAGAAAGATATTCTCAAATCTGAGGATCAACTTGGGTAGAGGAAGAAGATAAACAAAAGGAGGAGGAGGAAAAAAGAAAAGAGACGCTCGAGAACAGGAAGGCACAAAGATAATAATGGATCGATATTGGTGTCGACTGGCGTGCATAATGTTCGGGTGGAGGCAACATCCACCAGCAGTCTAAGACGACGGGCCAGGGGGGAGGGGCGTGGGATGGGAGGGGTGTGAACGTGAAGGGGAGGGAGGTTTGTGGGCGGTGGACTCTAAACCAGACCGCCTAGGCCAGCAGAGCATCAGGGCCATGTTTGGCAGGCTGACCCTGTCGGTCCTGCAACCCAGCGGACGCCATGGAGGCTTTGGGATCCGGGACGCTGGCCAGATCTGGACGGGTAGGGGTGTGCAAGTGAACATGGCACGGACACTGGGTGGGGGGGGGGGGNGGGGGGGGGGGNG
>NW_008804547.1:4715963-4740902 GCF_000145635.1 Gaeumannomyces tritici R3-111a-1 | reverse complement strand
ACAAGGCGGGACTTGAAGGGAGACGAAAGAAAAACAAGAACAGATTGAACGTGCGGGTTTTCCTCGCAATGATGCGGCTGCTGGACGATCGCAAACACCAAGCCCCTACAAAAGCCGGCCTAGCTCATCCCATCGTCGCGAGAAGGGCGGTGGCGCGGCGGTTTTTCATCTGATGCCGAGCAGTCTCCCTAGTCAGTCATGGGAGGGGGGGCGTCACCACCCCTCGATCCCCGTGTCGCTGCTCTCGCAACCTCAGCCGTATAGGTACCGCTTGCTTTGCCTATCTATCCCTTCCACCACTCGCGCACGCACGCACACTTCCTTTCTTTTCTTTTTCAGACGAGAGGTGGGCAGTCCATCCATATCCGACGCTGGCTTCCCATTTCCAGAATGCAGTGCATGTACGAGATTCACACAAGCCTGTTCGTGTTCCGCAGACATAGAGGCACCCGTATGTGCGTGTATTGTCCTACCCTGCATCGCGGCAAGCTAGGCAAGCTTGATCGCCACCAGGGTTTGGGGCTTTTCAGACATCGGTGTCAGATTTGGCAAAATGGCTCAACAAAACAACGGAGCGCGGGGATGTTCCGTCTTCCCTTGCCCTCACCCCGACCGTAGCGTCCAATATCACCCATAATGATTTACCAGTTCGACACAAAGGTGCCAAGAAGCCCAGGGTCCCTGGTGGCCAGCTGTTTTGCATTTTGTGCGGTTGTTGTCGTAATCTAGATTTGGTGATGTTGATGCCGATACTAGCTTTGCTGCATGTGTGTCCAAGCGTCTAGCTGTTAGTATCATCAGTGTAGCCGATGCGAAAACACTATATTCTCTCCTGCTCTTCTTCTTGACTGCTTCTAAATCTTGCATTTGTGCAGCTGTATTGCAGATACAATGCCCTTCACTCATGCTTTCCACATGCCCTTGATTAGTGTGGGCTCCAATCCAGTCATGCCCTACCCTGGTGTCACAGAAGACAAGGCAGAATCCCCAATGCTGGATGCGTTTTGATCTTTTCAACAAGACTACGTCCGACATCCCGCTAATCGTTCGTTCTTGGCCTTTTTATTCGCTTCCAGCTTCCCCGGATAACGATCTTTCCAGTCCAGCATGACCGACTCGGGCTCGCCGGCCAAGGATCACATCCGGACGATTTGGGCATCGTCCAGGGCAAGAGAGGATCAGAGCCACATGGGATCGCCATCGACGCCATATACCCTAGGTGTGTGAGATCTGTCCATTGCCGCAGGCTTTATCTTTCTTGTTTCGCACCTGCCCCGAAGAAACCACTGTCGTTGTCGCCATCGGCAAGACAGGGTCTCAATGGGAGGATTCTCTATTCGGCAAATTAATTTTTAATTGACCCCAACATAGTTAAACATACTCCAAAGGGGATAAAATCATGATGTACTATAATCCAGGGCCAACAAACTGTATCTACTCTCACAATAAGTGGTGTTCGTCACAGGGGAGCAGCCCCAGGCACCCACCCGCACCATGTTGAAAGTGTGGTTGATCAATGCCGCTGGGGCACGAGACATGGTGACACGATGGCGTGGCGGATCGATCTCCTTTCTAACACCCACTAGATAGGGTCGAAAGGCATCTACCTAGATGAGGGGTTTCTCTTCGCTTCTTGACAAAACTGTGGGCGTCGCTCATGCGAAAAGAAAAGAAAAAAAGAGGGTGGGAAGCGAGAGCCAAGAAAGGGCTTGGAAAGGGAAACATCGTTACCAGCCGTGGGAAAGACGGCAGCAGGGTCCCCGACGGCGATCGAGCAAGGAATTGGCGAGCGCATAAGGCGAACCGCCCACTCGGCCGAGGGTCCCTGGGCCTGGAAAGTGATCTGCCGACTCTTTTCCTGGCCCGGAAGAAGGTTCGACGGCATCCAGCCGGACACCATGAACGCCCCCCGGGTGTGGGCGATGGTCAAGGCCCCCAGCTGGCATCTGCACAATTGCGTTTCTCTCGTGTTCCTCCCTTGTTTTTCCCTTTTCCCCTCTTGCAATTACTTTAACCAGGGCAGACAGTCAGCGGTTCGGGCTGGGCGACCGTTTTGAGACGTGAGAAGATGGGACGCAAAAACAGCAGTAGTTTGTTTACCTGCCACCCACGCGAGTCACCCCAACGACTCCGGCTGTGCGAAACATCGGAGGCGGGAGGGCGATGTGCCTACCTTTTATTCGATCGAGCCTCGGAAATGAGTGTCAATCAAATAAAGTGTGGTCCCCGCGCGCCTTTGCTGAGCCGCATCTGTTCTTTGGGGACCTTTTTTGATAAAATGGAGGTCTTGGAACGTCGCAGCTCCCGGCGGCGAAAAAGATAAACATAGCACGCTGGTTGGTTTGCGGACTGGATGTGCAGTCCCCCTCTGCCCCTCCCTCCCATAGGCTGTTTGTGTGCTGCAGCCAGGGGATGCACGGACTCCTCTCACAAGGGTCGCCCTACAGAGGGAGGGTCACAATCAAGAAGAGCTCGATTAACCGAACAAAACCCATCCAGCAGGCCCAGCCTGGGTCGAACCACCAGACCTCCCTCATTGCCCGCGCGCCTGGGCGACAAACAGCAACCGGATTCGCGGCCAGGCTGGAATGGGACGAAAATCAGGATTCCCAAACATGGGCCGTGACCGATCAAGTTTCACAGGACGGCGCATACGAAGAGGGAATGGCTGCCGGCATTCATCGAGGTTTAGCACCGGCGCGAGAGGACAGGGTGGACGCCGGGTGGCGCGCTGTCAACCGAACTTTCCGACAGCCCATGTAGGTGCTACCAACCCCTCTCGGTCCAGGGCCGGGTCTCTCTGTCTCGGCATCTGTGTAGCTGAAATGAAGGACGGCCAAACACTGCACACCTTGGGTGATGTGCAGCCAGGCCGCACCCCAGAAAAAAACACAGAATCGGATGACGATTGGTAGTTGGGATGATATCCGTCCGTGATTTGCGCCCGCCCTGCCCTTGTTGTGGCACCCAGTCATGCCAGTTTCGCTGCCGCTTTGGCGTTTGTTGTTGACGACAAGTCGTGATGGGAGTCGTGATGGAGTCTGAATAATCTTAGGCCGCCCATGTCCCACACACCAGGCTCAGAGCAAAAAAAGAAAGATGCTAGCACGGACGGTAGAATACCACGCCACAGTCCTACTATTTGTAGGGGCAAAGAACGTTGACGTCGGCCACCAACCGGGGTCATTAGGGGGTACAGTGCCCGCATAGTGTATTACAGTGCTTTTGACCCTTTTTTTTTCTCACGCTTTTCCTTCATTTTCCCAATTCTTTTCCGCAAAATACCAGCGAAACTGAACCTGCCCAAAGCACGCAAAAAAAAAAAAGGAATTTAAGCTAATAGGATAAATTAACCGTTGTATTTGCTTTCCCAGCCGGCCAGCGCGTTTAATCCCAATCCTTTTTACATCCTTTGTATTTTGGGTATTTTGCGGAAGGAAAAAGGAAAAGGACGCTAAAGCGCAAAAAAAAAAAAAAGTTGAAAGCACTGTAGTACACTATATGGGCACTGTACCCCGTAATAACCCCCGGTCGGTGGGCCGGCTTTGACATTCTGTACCCCTACAGATGGTACCTACCCCGATGCGCTGCTGCATCGACAGGGCCTAGGCCTCGACACACCAGATCTAAAATCCAAAACCCGCCTCTGCCGGAAGCCGCGCAAAGCCGCGTTGTTGTTTTCCTCTCCCATCGCTTCTGTCATTACGCAAGCGCATTGCATCAGGCCTGAAGAAAGCTCGCTTTACGCATGGTATCTACCCTTAATCGATCGAGCTGCATAATTGGCCCTTCGCCTAGACAGACGGCGGCAAGATAGAGGAGGGGGCGTGGCTCCAGGGTTGCCCGTCATCGTTCCATGTTGTGCTTCTTTTACCACCCCTTGCCTCTCTTACCCAGGTTTACGACCGTGGTAGTTATTCTTGGCGGCTGTTGGCAAGACACCAATCGCGTGTCTTTTTAGACACACCGATACGAGTGATGCATCTAGAGAATCGAGATGGGTAGCTGTCGACTTGATCATCGATAGCGTGACATTTTGTAGCCCTCTCTTTAGCCGGGCAGGAGGTTCATGTAAGGCGACGACACAGCATCAAATCCAGCTTACACAAGCATCCACACACTTTGAAGTGCGAGGTTCCGTGGCATTAGAAAAAGAGTATCACCATGAGCCTGAGACCGAGCTGCTAGCCAAATACTGGTGCCTCGGCAGGCCGTTTGCTACCAAGTGTGCTAAACCCTCGCTTTGGGGCCACTCACCCATCCATTCACCAGCTAATCAGCATGCGTCAGACCCAAGGTGGCATAACCATTTGCGCCGCTGACGGCCCTAGCACCCTGCTCATTTCCAGCACCCGGCCGGTCTCTCGGGCTCTCGTCCATCACCGAAACCCCCGGACTTCCTTGCAAGACTGTCACATCCTACCCGAAGCCGGGCGGCACGACCGAGCGAAGGCGTTTGACTGGATATGAAGGGATCGTGTGCAAGCAGAAAAAAGACACGAGGATGGGGCCCTTTGACGTGATGGAATGAAGATCTCACGAGCCGTGGCGCGCCAGCTCCCACATCCGGGGGTACCGGAACACCCCAGCCGGCTCGGCTGGCAGCCGATCAGATCAGGGGATCGGTAAGCGCCCTGGTGGCCCCCAATCCCCATGCGGAGAAGTCGTGATCTTCAGTGCCGAGACTACCCCAGAAAGACGCGGTACCAGCTTCCAGTCGGTGATTTCCCGGGAGGGCGTACGCCGGCTGTCCTGTAATCTCTCATGGGGAACCGGCCTTGGGTCCTCCCCACTCCCGCGGACGCCGATGCGGATGTGCCCGAGGCAGCCAGTGGAGGACTGCTTTGGCCCGCAGCACTTCCATCGGGCGCGGGGCGTGTGTTGATCGACTGATCGAAGTCGTGATTTCCTGTGTCTATAAGGCAATACAGTTAGTTCCTGTGCAATTGGTCCGATTAAGGGTGATGGCCCCCCGGACCGGGGGTCGGGTTAATCTCGCTGCTCCGAAGCCGACGTTGACTATCGATCCGAGATATCCCCTATCCTTCGGTATGTGGCCTTGCTTTAGCACAGGCCGGGATATATATAGCATGTATAAAAACTCCGGGCGGCAACCAGAAGTGCAATATCAAATGAGTGTTATTCTAAATCTCTCGCGTAAATGGCGTTAAACCTGAACCATATTGTTTTTACCTTCGTTTGTTTCCTTTCGCCGACGATTCGTTCATATGCTGTATCTCAAGCACAGAAACCCATATAGATCGTGATGCATGTCGACCTGTCTGGAATTTTGACAATGCCATGCAGTCTTGATTGAACTGCCTTGGAATAGTCGACACGGGACCTCCGTGCGACATGCATGCTAGAGACGCAGCCACGACCAGGGACTGCGATACAATGGGAATACCTGCGGGTACTTCGGTGAGCTGCCCTTGGCCAAGTGGCTCCCCATGGGGAAACAAACCCTCGATTAGCTGCCAAAGACCCTGATCCCCCCAGCCCAGCTGTCCTTTGCCCGCCTTGTGGGGCAAACCATACCGCTCCAGCTCTGGGTCGGGTTGACAACTGCATGTGCTGCGAGGTACTGCCTGGCACCCCAGGACGCAAAGTCGTTGCTTGTCTCCTAGCTTCGTTTGAGGATGCCCTGCCAGAAAACCGCTTTCATGTAGTTCGCTGTGCTAGCCTCGAGCCAGAGACGCCAGTCGAGACGGCGGCGCAGGGCTGTGGCATTTCGTCGTAGAACTTGACACGTGGGTGCCAGCTGCGCAATCTCCTTGGGCTCTGCTTTCTTTGTGATTCTCCTCGTCGGAGCATGGGTATCAATTCCAAGTACACCGCTCTACGTCACAACCAGCCATCCCACACACACACCCAATAGCTGGTACCTAGCAGAGCGGGATGCTAATGCAGCAAAAAAAAAACTCTTCACTTGCGCATGGGAGCTGAGGCTCCAATCCCAGCCGTTGGCCACCTTTGCGTCCTTCCTCTTTGGAGGGACGGGAAACAAGCTTCTCACTCAATCAAGCCGCGGCTGGCGTAGCTGCGGCACCTGAGTGACTGTGATACTGGGGGCCGGCTGATTGGCCGGAATTCGCACCATTTTGTTGGCTCTCATGTCCGGGCCATCGCAACGCGCCGAATCACAAAGGCGCGTGCCCTCGAGCGTGACAGTGTTCAGTCCGGGGACTTGTCTCGCGGGACATTGGGTATCTATGCCTGGCTGAACGTAGCATCAGGTTTGCTGTACCTAGTAGACTGGAGAAAAGAGAACACGGTTGTACAAAGCGATGCCAGTTGGTGCTTTTACCCTCTGTTTCGGACAAAGAATGCGCTTGTGTGTTTTTTTTTTTGACGTGAGGGGTTAGGACCTTTAGCTCCAGGCGTCGGACAAGCATGGCATGGGCCAGCACAAACGCCATTGGATCGACTCCTCCCTGCCTACTGCAGGCCTGGAATCTGCTCGTGCATGGGACGGGCGTCCAAAGGCACCCAGGTAGAAGGTGGGGAAACGAGGTATTCGGCGGTATGCAGAGGCATTTGCATTTGCTCACGAGAAGGGGAGAGCCAGCCGGACACACCCAGCACTTATTTCACGCTCGCGGCCGCCGAGGTACCCCAAAGTCGTTGGAGATCTGCCGCCTGGCTAAGCCAGCACCGTGTAGCTTCACCGCCCCACCCCACCCAGCTCTTGTTTATTTGGCCTGCTGTTGCACCCGCCCGTCGCGGCGCCTTTATGAGGCGACCTTTCTGGTCCGCGCCCGAGCTCTCTCTCTGCCCTTTGGTCAGCAGCATCTCGCCCGCCTCTGCACTCGGGGTAGCCGTCTGCGTCAGCGGCCGCCCTGCCCAGGCAGACGCGGCGCGGGAAACGGGCGCGCACAGTGTGACGTCTAGGTTTTCTCTTGTCATCCTTTCAATGATGTGGGTCCGCTAGGCTAGCGGCATTTCACGCACGGCCCTATCTTGCGTCTTTGCCCCCCACTTAAACAGGCTAACCGCAGTTGTACAGGCCCGCCCCACCCGCGAAAAAATCAAACACTGTGGAAGCTTCGCCCACGCGCGGGTGGGTAGTGGGATCTCCTAGCCACCCCGTCCGCGACATCCCTGAAGGTTTTGCACCCTCCCTCCAAGTCCATCTATCCAGCCCAGTGGTCTCTCGCCATTTTTTGCCAGTCGTGGGCTGGAAGTACCTTCTTTTCCCCCGTCGAGTGACTGACACTCCGCCACGGCCAGCAGCATTCACCAGAGGTGGTAGTGACAAGCAGCAATCCTCAACAGCGCCTAGCCTACATGCCGATTTGCCTATAGCTATTGGAGCTCCGACGAACAAATAGTAAGTTACCTCCGGCTTCCATCACACCTTTGTTCTTTTCGATTCCTTCATTCCATACTTCCCGCCGCAAGTGTCGATCGAAATGGCGTCGCTGTCCCGGCCCTTTTGAGGCTGGTGGTGTTGGTTGTTTGGTGAGTGTGAGCCGTCTCCTCCCACCATGATGAGAGATCGAGTCACACACACCAACACCGCCCCCCAAGCAAACCACTGGGCCGTTACCGCTACGTTGTTTCACCAACACTGTGTTTTTTTGGGGGGGTTTTTTTTCATTGTCACTTTGTCCCCGATACTTGTGACTTGTGCCCCTCGACCGCATATCCGTCATCTTTCATCTTTACTTCCCCATGGTTTTTGTCTTTTTTTTCTTTCTGCCATCTCTCTTCCCAAGCTGTCTCCTCATTTGCGAAACCCCCGCTCCGCCATTGGTTGCGCATCGCCCCGCGGACATAATTTGCACTGTGGTACCACTCTTGATTGGTGCACTCAGTCGATACCAGGCAGTACTTTCAGCACCCCCCAGGTCACCAAGTCGGCCTGGCGAGACGCCAGGTGCGATGGAGACACACCAAGGTACCCCAGCATCCGCCGAGCACGCAAGCCGACAAGCGAGAAAGCTATGGGCGCATT
The DNA here is from genome assembly GCF_000145635.1 of Gaeumannomyces tritici R3-111a-1. Taxonomy (NCBI): domain Eukaryota; kingdom Fungi; phylum Ascomycota; class Sordariomycetes; order Magnaporthales; family Magnaporthaceae; genus Gaeumannomyces; species Gaeumannomyces tritici. The sequence continues at coordinate 4,732,945 of NW_008804547.1, read as the reverse complement.
ACACGCACTGCGAACGAAACACCCCAGACGCGAGCGCCAGCTTCTTTCCCCTCAGCAGCTCATTGATACCTCTTGTCCGTTTCTTACAGGCGGCGCATCTAGTCTGTCGTGGAATTTGCAATCGAGCGACACGCAGAACGCAGGCGGCCGTTGTTGGACGACGCGGCGGCTAATGCTTTGCTAGGAACCCAGCCGACGCGTCACTTTCCTGGCACTTCCAAGGTCACCTCCCCCCTCCCGCTCTTGAGCCATGCAGCAGTGGGAGGTCGGGCCAGTCCCGGCGTACCTCTACAGCTCGGGCGGGGGCTCCACCAGCCACCAAAATGACAGAATGTGAGTACCGCGTCTGCTCTGTACCATCCCCCATTGGGCCCCGCGTGTGCGTGGTACAGTGCCAGCATCCCGTCCAACCCAGGCCAGCCCAGGCCAGCCCGCCCCCCAGCTCCCGCCTCCATGGTCTCTGGCCTGTACCTCTCCGCCGCTACCTCCACATCTACCTCGCTCTACCTCGCTCGCGGCAACCTCTTCCTTCCCACCTCTATTTGTACCCTATGTACTCCAATTCAACTCGAGCATCCCATCCCGTTCCCCCTTGTCCCCCGGCGACGCCCTCTTCGCAAACTGTGGAGTTCCACCAGACAAACAGGCGCGACAAACGAGCCGGGACAGCACGACGCCAGAGAAAAAGGGAGAATAAAAAAAAGAAAAGAAAAAACAAAGTCCATTGAGCGATCGCAATCCCGACTCGCGCACGCACACACCCACCCCCGCTGTCGTGGTCGTCGTCGGTGTGCGCGCAGCAGAGCAGAACACCAAGAGTCGTCTCTGACGCGCCCGCCCGCTGCCCGCCTTCCCGCCCTTGGTCACTTGGTCACTCTGTGTTCTTGTTTGTCCCCTCGGTTGTTTCGCGCGCTCGCACGCGCTCGCAAACGGGCCAGTGCTTGCTGCTAGCAATCCGACCTCGTCCCGACACGGCGGCCCAGCTCCAGAGTACCCTCCTAGCACACACCTAGCTCCTCGTCCATTTTTCCTGCCATTCCTCGCCGTTGACTCTTGTCACCTGTCATCGCCCGCCGCCGTTTCGCCTGCGACCCCGTTACGACTTCGTCCCCGGCGCTTCGTCCACCCCTCCACCCTCCATTCGTCCCGACCCTCCCCGTGTTGCCGAACACCCTCCCCGCTTTTCAATGAAGAAGAAGGCGAGAGTCGATGTTGTGCAGCAGCAGCAGCAGCCGCCGCCGCCATCATGGCCGCCGCAACCTCAACAACAGCCGATGCCGCCGATGCCATCGACGATTCAGCCGATGCAGGCACACAACCAGTCTCCCTTCACTAACACCCCGTGGTATAGCCCGCAAACCACATATGTCCAGCCGGACATGTCGCGTCGCGATGACACCATGGGCTACCGCTACACTCCCCAGCAGCAGCAACAGCAGCAGCACCATGCCGCCCCCGTCCAGCAGCCATCCATGAACGTCGCCCAGCAGCAGCACGTTCAGCAGGGGCAGCACCCGGGGCAGCACGCGACCCAGCAGCATGCGCAAATCCACCAGCAGCAACACCAGCATCAGCAACAGCAGCAGCAACAACAACAACAGCAGCACCAGCACCAGCCGGCTGCACATGGCCAGCAGCACAATGCTACCCAGCCGGCGCAACCGCAACAGGGGCAGCAGCCACAGCCCCAGCAACCCCAGCAGCAACAGGCCACCCCGGTCCCGGCCCCTGCGCCGACCCCGCGCCAGCGCAAGCGCCCGGCCCCTACTTCAACACCACAGTCGGTCCCGGCCGCGCCCCCTCCCGCGCCCGCCGCCGTCATGCCTACGGCCGTCACCGCGACCCCAGCCACGCCCACGGCGGCCCCCACGGCAATTACCGCCCCAGTCCCTACCCCAACGCCGGTGCCGGTACCCGCCAAGACGGAGCCAAATGACGATGCAAACTCAACCCCTCAGCCGCCCCCGGCCAAGAAGGGCCGCACAAACACTCCCTGGACGGCCCAGGAGGAGCTGCGCCTAAAGCAGATGCGCGACGCCGGCAATAGCTGGGCCGAGATCGCTAAGGTTCGTACATTGGCTGGGAAGGAGATGCTAAGATGCGCCACGGACGCCTCAGCATGCCGCAAATCATGATGCCGGCGTGACGGCGCATCTCTTGTCATGGCTGAGTCGTGATGCACGGACGGACTCCGCTGACGTATTTTGTTCTGCCTGCGCAGACCTTCCCGACCCGAACGGAGGGTAGTGTGAAAAAGCATTGGTACAAGGTTCGTTCCCTGTCCGAACGTGCGACCATAGCCTCGCAAGGCTTCGGCAGGCTGACCCGGACCAAACTCCTTTTAGGACATGCACTATGCCGAATTTGCCGAGAATGAGGTACGACCCCCATGCGTCCCATCAGCTTCATCCAGGAACCCCTCTTTCCCGCCATCATCCAGAAGTTGCATGGGTTCGCGCAGATGTCGTCCCGCAACCACCTATTGGTGCTAACACTGTCTGCCCTGGTATAGAGCCAGGAGCTTCTGCATGCAATCAAAGAGTATGAGGCCAGCAAATGGAAGGTTATCGGGAACAAGGTTGGGAAACCGGCCAAGGTCAGTCATCGCTAATGTCGGCGCGGTCTCAGAATGTCGATGATGACAGTCACTAACAATGGTATCTGCACAGGCTTGCGAACAATATGCCAAGGAGCACTTCCCCGGTATGACACCTTCTGTCGGCTCCTTATGGCCTCTGCTGCTACACATGCGTGTTGTGCGTCTTGGCTCTGCTCTCGATATACTGACCTGCTGCTTTTTCTGGCGCATGCAGACCTTTTCCAGAATGGCCCAAAGGCGAGATAGACCTCGCGCGACACACTAGCTATGCACCAGTATGGACCATGTCCCAACTAGATACGACTCAACGTATATCTCGCGATACGACCTCACCAAAATTTCCGGGCATCGCACATGCGCTTTTGCCTCATTGTTCAGTGCTTCTATTTCTTCCTATCAGCACATTATTCCCCAGAACTCTTGACTCGTTTTGCCTTTGTCGGTCAAGTGTACTTGTTTGCTCCTCCTTCTCTTAGTCCTCTCGTTGGCGCGGCGTCGGTTCGATTCCCCTCCCCTGCGCATTTCTGGCTCCTTTGGCAGAATCGCGGGTTATGATATGGCGGCCTTGTTGGTCTTGGGTGGGAAAAGGGAACAAAAAATTCTGTCACCACGCAAAAAACAGCAAACTCGTTATGCGACTTATTTCTTGTTACCTTGTGCTAGGGGGCAGTGGCCAAGGCATTCTTACTGCCCCGATTCCTAATTGCCATGGCTTTGGTTTCTCATGGTTTGGGCTTTTGGTTGTTATATTCTTATTCCACTCCTTCTGATCATTTTACTCGTTTGCCTCCGACTTTGTTTGTCAGGCAAATGTTTCCATTTGTCTTTTACAGCCATCCGCTGTGCTTTTGGTTTATTTTTTGGGACCTGTTAACGGGCTGGATGGCAGGTTGGAGGCGGAATAGTTTTGGCGGCTATGGCGTGCTACGAACTACGTCATCATGGGAAGGCTGGGATGTGTTCAGGGTCTGGCTGGGTCTCGCTATGATTGGATGAGGGGGTGGGTTTGCCAGCAGTCCCTGACGGGGAGGCTCGCGGTTTTCGGTTATAGGGAGGCCAGAGAGACAGTGCAAGACGGCGGACGGGCGAAATGGTCAATCTCCTTTGGTTACCAACAATTAGAGCAGGAAGCTGGGGTGTATCACGATGCACACCCCAACTCCCGTTGTCGTTTTCTTTTGATGCTGGTGGCGTTGCATGCATGATCTCAAGCCTTGTGGAGAACTATAGCGACTATCGGATGCTTGTTGAAATGTTTTCGCTCAATTCGATCATTTATGCCATTGCATCATAGGGTCGCACAGCAAGATGGCAGAACACTTCAGGGGGCTAGGTTGTGTGCTCGTGTTTCCCATGGCTGCGTTGGCTGCTTTCTGCAGGAGTGGCGCCAACAGACAGGACGGGATGCAGACCCGATGGCTGGGACAACAGCGCACGCACGTTTCGCTGACATGAACTCGCCCGATCGCAACTTCACGTGCCATTTGGGACGATGAGCCATGTCACGCGAGACAAGGATGGGGTGATGGGATACGAGTCGCTCGCCCAACGCCTACCAGGGCAGGGGGCGGCAGGGCCATGGAACAAACGCAATCTCGTATGGGCAAACCCACAAACAGAAATCGCTCGACTGAATTCGTGGGCCCTCATTGGCTGTGAATCTTTTTTTGGGCGCCCGGGCGCTCAGGTGGCCCGCCGATCATCTCTGATATCGGGATGGAGAGGCAAAAAAACTGGGAAAGGGTCGTCGAGATGCATACTTCTTAGTTACAAGTCCCTACCGACCTGTGTGGATGACCGTTTGCGAGATGTAGATATCGCAGCCATCGACCGGGTTCCACGACATGGAATAACGGTTGGGGGCGCTAGTGGCACAGGGTGTCTTCGTGGCTGTCCGGTATGGAAGACAGATAGTCAGCGGATTGATTCTATCTTGTGTCTGCAGCCCCCGCCTCTTGGGGCGGAGATCACATTTCGGTGACGCGCAGAAGACGTTTGGAATAAAAAAAAAAAAGAGGATAGGCACTGAGGAAAAGCAAACAAACAGAACAAAACCAAAATCTCTGGTGGCTTGCATATCGGGGGAATAAATTCGATTAGGGTGCAGATTCTGCAAGCCGAGCGGACGTCACTGTGCTGGCAGCCATTGCGAAAGCCAATATGGGGACAGCACAGCCCATCGCTAACCCCTTCCCTCATGGTGGTGCCTGGGGGCGGCGGCGGGCGGCCGAGCCAGACCCCAATCGAGCGCTGACGCCCCCTGCACCCACCGCTAGGCCCGTGGGATCAATTCAATCAAGCCATGAAAGGAATGGTCTGGTGGAGGGTGTGCCAGGAGCCGGATTTTCCAGCCCGCGGCTCCTCCTCCCTGCCAAGGCCCCCTTTTCCTGTCTTTACTTCTCTCCTCTCTTTTCGTGCCCGTCGCTCCATGGATCCCCTCTTCTCTCTCTGCATCACACGTCCACTCGTGAGACTCGAGGAGGTCAGACTGACCAGAGATACGTCAACACTAATGGTTTAATTAATACTTTGCCAACTCGCCTTACACTCGCTCAACCCACACTCGCTTTTACCTATTTTTATTTTTTTTGCAATCGCCTTCTCCCGTTTATTCGTCTACAACGCGATCCACAAACGAAAGGAAGCCATTGCCCAAACTCGCTCGACAAGTGATCCGAAAGCCGTCGATATCCCACCCCAGAGATCACCACCGAAGCCTTAACTGGTCTTTGGAAAAATAGATAGAGCGCTGTTGACTGCCGGCCATCGCTCCTGTTTCGTTTCACCCGCGGACCGACCGAACCCAGCACGACCGACGTGTTTCCCATCCTTCCTTAGCCGTGTTTTGCCTCGGGTATTACACGGCTCCTACTTGCCGGCTGCCGTCGTCGCCCGGCTTTAACTGCAACAAAGGAACTTGGCCTGGCCAGCCTTGGCTGCCTTCTTCACTCGCTCGTCGTTTCCTACTTTGAAGGGAGGACCATAAGAGGGGAGAAACCGGCCCAACACTAGCGATCAAGCAAGGCCGAAGCCAGAAAATAGCCGGGTCGATTCACACCGTTACGCGGCCGACACTCAACGGCCATCGCCCTTTGCGCGACAGCCAACATCGACAACATCGATTTCAATCCCACCACTCCAACATGAAATCCACGATATTCTCGCTCGGCGCTACCGCCTTGGTGTGCGCGTCGACGGTGCTCGGCGCGGACCTCAAGTGCTCGCTGACCAAGAAGTGCCCCAAGGAGGCCCCTTGCTGTGGACGTGAGTCGCTCCCCTCCTCCCGACCCGCAAGTCAATCTTGATTTCCCCCCCCCCCAGGCCTCCCCACAAGCCTTGTTTTCAATTACTGCCGTGGGTCCTGCCCATGGCGATGGCCAATCGACTGGCTTTTAAGGTTAAGTCGCTTTGATTGTCTTGGCTGTTTGGCGGTGGCAAGAGAAAACAAAAATTAGGGGTGCACGTCGGCAAGATGCCCGGCAAGCGTTGGTCGCACCGCAGCATCGTTGTGTCGCTGCAGGCGCAACGTCGGTGCACTGCAGACGCACAGGAGCACATGAGAGGGGATGGCAGGATACAGTCAAACAGACGACAGGTCACGTAATGGAAAGCTGACAAGGTCTCGACGACAGTCTACGGCGACTGCGGCACTGGGGCCTTCTGCCTCGGCGGCTGCGACCCGCGCATGTCCTTCTCGCTCGAGTCGTGCATGCCGGCGCCGACGTGCAAGAGCCAAAAGTACTCGTTCAACAACCTCGACAAAGTGGCCGATATCTCAAAGTACCTGGGCGACCCCAAGAAGTCGGACTGGGTCGCCCAGGGCGAGCCGCTCGTGTCGGACGGCGCCCTGCTGCTGACGATGCCGCCGCGCTCCGTCGGCACCGTCTTGTCGTCGACGGCCTACATGTGGTACGGCAGCGTCAAGGCGAAGATCAAGACCTCGCGCGGCGCCGGCGTCGTCACGGGCTTCATCCTGTTCAGCGACGTCAAGGACGAGATCGACTACGAGTGGGTCGGCACCGAGCTGGAGGTTGCGCAGACCAACTACTACTTCCAAGGCATCCCCAACTGTAAGTTTGACGGCCAGGTTGTTGACACTTTTAAAAAGCCATCACTAACAAGGAAAACCCCACCCACCCTCAGACGACAACTCAAAGAACATCTCCCTCTCCAACACCTATGACAACTGGCACACGTACGAGATCCAGTGGACCCCCGACGAGATCACCTGGCTCGTCGACGGCCAAAAGGGCCGCACCAAGAAGCGGTCCGAGACGTGGAACGCCACGGCCAACCAGTGGAACTTCCCCCAGACCCCGTCGCGCGTGCAGCTCTCGCTCTGGCCCGGCGGCGCCGAGACGAACCCCAAGGGCACCGTCGACTGGGCCGGCGGCAAGATTGACTGGAACAACCACGAGGACATCAAGAAGCACGGCTTCTACTACGCCATGGTCGAGTCGGTCGAGGTCAGCTGCATGAACAGCCCCAACGCGCCCGGGACTAGCAAGGGCTCGGGGTACTGGTACACCGACTACAGGGGCACCAACGACACGGTCCGCGACGGCGACAAGCGCACCACCCTCAAGTCCCTCGCCGGCTCCGGCATCGACATGGACGCCGGCGGCTCCGACGCCTCGTCGTCCACGTCCGGCGGCTCCGCCTCCTCCCCTGCCCAGACGGGCGCCTCGGCACCCGCGCCCCAGGTCCCCGGAGGTAGCCTCGTCGGCCCCGGCGCCGACGGCCGCGTCGGCAGCGACGGCAGCGCCCCCGCGCCGCCCGCCGCCGACTGCAACTCAAAGACGTTTGTGCAGACGTGCGGCCAGCAGCCGAAGAGCCTCGCCGCCCGCGCCGCCCCGTCGTCCCTGGCCGGCGGCGCCCTGGCCGTCGTGGCTGCCCTGGTCGCCGTCGCTGCGCTATGAGGGCGGGGGGACTGGTTCATAGCTGGATGACCTGGTGTGGTGATGGAGTTTCTTGTGTCCCTTTATATATAATGTTGGTTTTGCGTCATCTTCCGTCGATGGTTTCTGCTTTCAGTAATGAACGACCTGGGAACACCTAATTACGGCTGGCGTCTATGGCGCTTCAATAACTCACTGACGAATGTTCAAATGGTATTCTTTTTCCGCTTTGTATTCTCAGTGCGATTGACGTTTAGCCCATGACCTTTCACTCAATACTTGGGGTTTGTGTGAATGTACGTACTAAATAATGCTGATGATTAGACTTGCTCTGACCTTCCTTGGACGTTCCGCCTTATGCTCCTGGTAGTTTAAGGGACGGTCACGACCTACAAAGGCAGGGTGCCCTTTGAACCAGTGGGATCACTGCCGCCCATAGTATGGTGAGTCGCTGTACTCGACCATGACATCCGGAAGACGCAACGGCGAAAACGTATGAGCCTGTGCTCAGGGACGCTGATAGCACCTAAACAAAAGGCAAGCCGCCGCCGCAAAAGCCATCATGATCTCCAGAGCCCACTGCCGTCGTCATCACAACCAGGGACTCACCTAGCCAAACCGCCGACATTCCCGAATCGGGACAGGAATCACCTCGAGCAACAGATGCACCGCATGCCCCGCGGGCTCCAACAAGGGCCAACCAACCTGACCGGGCTCGTTGCCGCCGCGGACCCCCTCCCCCCGGATGAGACTATCACGTACCATTCTAGCTCTTCGGGTCATCCACAAGGTCCCCACAAGCGCGGCAGAGGTGCTTGCTGCTCTCGCCCTTGTGCAGAACGCCAAGAGGGAAGCTTGTATAGACATGGCAAGCCTGGGTGTGGGGATGACAAAAGCATACCGAGGACTCGCGCTGTGTACAGGCTGTTCTTCAGCAATCCTCAAGGTTGTGACCGTCTTGTGGCTTTCGCCGCCTGCTCACAACTGATGATGGTAAGCTATCCCATTCTCTCCATCGCCCTAAACAAAGGCGATTGTAAGCCGACATGGATTGCAGCCTGGCTACCGAGTTCATTAACTGTACAGTTTGCGGTAGGCTGCTTCATCTAGCGGCCAAAGAGCTGGGAAACTGACTGCGGCTGAGCACGAGGTGCTAAGCCAAAATCCACAGCATCAAACCTTCCACTCCCCGGGTAGTGAATGGTGGAAACAACCACCCCGGCGCCGTGCCCGTCCCTTAAACCACGTCCCAAAGCCGGATAGTTTTGGCCTCCGAACCCGACGCGATCGTTTTACCGTCGGGCGAAAATGCGACGGCGTTAATAGCCATACGTTGTCTTCGGGTTTTCAGAAATGCGACGGCGTTAAAAAGCACACCGCGTCTTTGGAGTTCTTGCAGCGGGGCACCGCTATTCACGTCCCAAAGCCGGATAGTTGCATCACCCGATCCGGACACGAGGATCCTGCCGTTTAGCGAAAAAGCAACGGCAGAAACCTGCTTCTCGTGTTGGAATGTTTGCCGGAGGGCACCGCTCGTTATATCCCAAAGTCGGGCCGTTCTGTCCATCCCTGCTGATGCGAGCGTTTTGCCGTCCGGCGAAAAGGCAACGCCAAGGACGTCATTCTTGTGCTCCCGCAGGGTTTGCCGGAGGGCACCGGTGGCCGTATCCCAAAGCCTGGCCGTTTCGTCGCACGACGCCGACGCGAGCGTCTTGCCGTCCGGCGAGAAGGCGACGCTCATAACTGGGCCATCGTGTTGCCAGAGTATCTGCCGGGGGGCGCCGCTGGCCGTATCCCAAAGCCGGATCGTTCTGTCCATCCCTGCTGATGCGAGCGTTTTGCCGTCCGGCGAAAAGGCAACGCCATGGACGTAATTCTTGTGCTCCCGCAGGGTTTGCCGGAGGGCGCCAGTGGCCGTATCCCAAAGCCTGGCCGTTCCATCTCTCGACGCCGACGCGAGCGTCTTGCCGTCCGGCGAGAAGGCGACGCCCACAACCGCGTCATCGTGTTGCCGGAGTATCTGCCCGGGGGCGCCGGTAGCCGTATCCCAAAGCCGGACCGTTTTGTCTTCCGACGCCGACACGAGCGTCTTGCTGTCGGGCGAAAAGGCGAGGTCGCAAATGGGCTCGGCGTGGCCTTGAAGGGTTTGCCGGAAGGTGCACATGGCCGCGCCCTTTTCGAGCAGCAGCTGTAGGACAGCGCCGTGGCCCTCGCCGGCGGCCCATCCCAGCGCCGTCCGGCCATCGCTGTCTTTCGAATCTATATCCACCCCGCTAGTGGAGAGGAGTAGTTGGACCACATCGACATGTCCCCTACTTGAAGCCGCAATCAACGGCGTCCATCCGTTTTTGTCCGCGGCCGCCGCGTCGGCACCGCCGTCGAGAAGCACCTTGACCATGTCGGCGTAGCCACTTTCGGCAGCCCACTGAAGCGGCGTCTGGACACCCGTCCCGTCGCCGTCAGTATGCCAGAGGTCGTTCCACCGTTTTTGCACCTCTGCCTGTCTCGTAATCAGACGTCGTATCTTGGCACTTCCTTCACACAGTGTTTGTGCAAGCTCCAGCTCCAGATCCCATTTTTGCAGCTCCGCAGTTGCATCGATGGTAACGTCTGGTGGATGAGGCATTGCTTCTAGCCTGACGCGAAACGTTGGCTGGTGTGCACCATGCTCCAATGTCACCCGCAAATTGAGCGGTCCGTTGCTGGCACTTGCTTTGCCAGATACTTTGTGCGCCATGTGGTGGAGCTTCCCGGCCAGCTCTTCCAGTGGCGTCTTTCTGGAGCATATCGTTACCCAGCTCCGAGCCATCGTGCGTGTGCCCCGTTGTTCAAACTCGAGCACTATCACGAAATCACAGGTCAATTCATCACTGTGACGGAATCGAGCTAATGTTCGATGCATAGCACCATCGGATTCGACCGCAGGCGTGATCTGGGTTCCCTCTTTATCCCAACAAGATTGGGGCACCACGTCAATCAAGCTCAGGTTGACTAGGGAAAATTTCCCGTTATTGTAGAGCCAGACCTGTCGGTTCGCGTCCGCGGGCGGCTTGGCTTGGCTGTCGTTCTTGATGTTGATGAGCATTGACAAAGCCCCGGATGCAGTTTTCGGTCGCAACACTACAGGGCGTTCCTGTGGTCGAACGTACAGGCCGGATCCCGGCGTTGTCTCGGCTAGAGGGATTCCAACGACTTGTTGATCGACTTGTTGATCGACTTGTTGATCGGCGTGCTGGGGACCGCAATTTAGCAGCCCGATCGCGTTGCCAGCCGACACAATGTGCAACGGGAGGTGGATTCGAAGGTAGCCGCCAGAAAACTCGAGGGAGTGCTTCGAGGGGGCAGATAACTCGTAGGAAACAATATGGCCCGAGTTTGCAAATTCCTCTGGACCGGCCGCCAAAATCCTCCCGGATGTGACCTGGCCGGAATCACTGGTGGGTGCTTCTTGGGCGCTGAGGCCCCATGCTAGGATGGAATCGTCTCTCGTCTTCTCCATCATGATATGGCGCTGTAGCCGGAAGAAGGCCTGGTCGCCGCCCTCGCCGTAGAGCATTGGCATCGTTACGCCGAAAATTCCCAGGAGACAATATGCGAGATCCTCCTTCTTTTTCGTTTCTCTTCGCGCAGCCCACGACATACGCTGCGCAACACTCGCCCCGTGCAGTTCGGTGATGCCCTGCAGTAACTCATCGGGTATGCCAGTGATCTCCTGGATAATGTCCCGTAGGCCTTTCTTGCTCCCTAGCATATGCCAATCCGAATTGTAGAAGCGCAAGTCGCTGGGTGCAAGGAGCTCTTGCAAGGTCCATCCTCGACCGAACCACCGGCTCTCCCGGAATTTCGATCCGGGCTCCTGGGGAGAGTCGCCGCCAGGGACGTCGGCTAAATAGACATAGCAAACGAAAGCGCGCTCGTACCATCGGAACATGGAGTTGATGGCCTCGCTGAGCTCCACATGGTTGGTTTTGTCGATGCAGCAAGTGTCAATCCAAGCGTATTCGATGCCGTCACTTTCGGCTTGTTGACAGCATCCGTGAAGCTTGCTCCACCCGACGCAGTCCTTGTTGACGTTTCCGTCTTTGACATTGCGGAAAGTGAGCTCCTCGTTGTCGGGCCCCCAAGTATGCGACAGGATGGCGTATGAAGGAATTTGGTCGCCGGGGAACTCCTTCAGTTCCAGTGTTTTGACGTTGATTAGCCACATTGCGAGGCTTTGTAGACGATCTAGGATACGGAGAGGATCGAGCGGAGAGCCGGGAGGACGTTGGTGGCAACTTTTCGGAGGAGCGGAGGAGCGGAAATGAGTCGACGGCCACGATCGTAAGGGGCGTGCTGTGCTCGACGCGGATTGCGGGATTGCGATCAACTGGTATGCTAACACCACCCTGTGCGGTATACTCGGCTGTATAGCTTCGTAGACGGAGTATGGGGCAGCGAAAATGAGCGCTCGAGATATTGAGATGCGGGTCAGTTTGAAGCGCTGGATTGTCGAGGGGTAATGAAGGAGATCTCCGTTGACCCCGCATAGCGCGGCCTTACCAGCCGGAAGGCCCAACCGTACCCAACGCTGGAGGATATGAGAGAAAGAGCGGATGTACCAGGCAGCCGGACAACCGTGGGGGTGGGGCTGTGGGATGCCGAAGCCGGGGAGGTCATTGGAAGCTGACGATTGTGTGTCGGAACTTTCTTGAGGCTACCTGGTTGGCTGCTAAGAGATAACCCCTCGATCAGTCCATGTCTATCCACTCAGGCGATGCCACCGCTGCCCAAGCTTGAATACATCACCAACACTCGACAAAAACCGACAGATAGGATGCTCGGGTCCCTCACCCTTTTCCCACATCTATCGGCTTAGAACAGGTACTCGCCTTTTGGACCTTCTGGATAGTCTATGATGCAGGCTAGAGAGAGAAAGTAGCCCCCTTCACGTGTAGAAAAGGCGCCGTCTTCCCCTTCCTTTTGCATGGCACACTACTGCGGCGTGTCGAACGCCAGACTAGCCCTAGCGGAGCCCTTGGCGGAGGAAAGTATGGAATCGTCGTATAGTGTCCTCGTGACCCAAACCCCACCCCCTCCTCCCGGAACGACTGTGATGGCGGGATTGAAGACACGCTTTGTGCGGCTTTGACTTTCCGAGTCCTGATGCTGTGGTGGCTAGGCAGACTAGGAGGGCGTTCGTAGGGGCGGCGCGGACACCACCAAGACTCGACTCGCTGACTTGAGGCCACAGGGACGTGGTAGCGGGTGTTACGGGATGTGGGCAAGAGACCGGCCATGTTCGAAACCACTCTCGAGCAGCTGATGGGCAGGCAGCATACGCGCGAGCTGGGAATTCGCGGCCAGAAAAGACGGTCGATCGAGAAGTGTGCTTTGACCAGCACACGGCGCGGGAAGCTTGACAGAGTCCGATCGTGGGCTCTGAGAAAGACTCGGAGTCAGTTCCAAAGGCCGGGAGAAGGATCTACCTGTGCCGTGGAAGCAGCAACTGTAGGTAGTCCGGCAGGCGGTCGCCAGGGGACGCCGAGACATTGGCCACTCAGCGTAGTAACCTGCCCCGACTCTCTTGGGCGGGGCATGACGCTCCCAGACATGCCGGTATCAGATTTTGCCTGCTAGTGTTTGGCATCTCTGGGAGAGATGCAATGCTGTGGTCGGGTTTAGCTCGGCACCTCCCTAGGTACCGCTGGGTAAGTTCCCGCAGTCTCCCCGTCTGGACATCACAGCATATGCAAGTATACGATGGACACAGCCCCCGGCGCCAGCTGCCAGTTGGCATGTTTCTGGAATTGTCACTCCAACCCCATCCGCATGCTTTGGGGGTGTAATCTGGAACTGAACGGGAGACCCCTGTGCAGACGAGAGAGGGTGGTTTCCCCGGAACGTCCCGCCAGTAGACGGTTACTCCAGGAGGGTCGGAACGACATGTAGCCTAGGAGCCTGCCATCAGGGACCAGGCACTTCCCCAAAGACCCTGGTAAGCTTTACGTGTCGGAGAAACGTGGTCGGGGACCGTGTTCCGTGGCGGCGGCGAATTCCCCAAGCCCGGGAACCCGCGTGCTGGCGAAAGTACCAAGAGGAATAGAGAATTCCAGGGAATTTCCCAAAGGGGAAAGACACTTGGGGCAGGTTTTCTGTCACAGAATTGCCTTGACATGGAACGAAGTGGACATAAACTGACAAACATTAAAATTAGGTTTACACACAGAATCCCCCGCTGCCATCCACGCGTAATGAATTGACGATCTAGACACTGGCACTAACTCCGGTCAAAAAACATAAACTTTGATCATGGTCGAAAGCATCATAAACGAATCCAGGGGCGACGACAGGGCCCTCCGCTGACCCGACTCGCTCCAGGACTAGGGAGAGAGCTGGCCGCTGAGGGCAAAGAAGAACAGCTCAAGCGAGCCCCAGCCTCTCCTGCTCTGTCTTTTGGCGCATGGCGTAGATGACGACGCGGTCCTTGATCCAGGCGGGTAGCATCCCCGCGGCGGCGTCCTGGACGGCGTGCCAAAAGTAGGGGACCACGACGGCCCTGCCGCAGCCCACACGCGCCAGGATGCAGCGCGCCACCCGCCCGGCGTCGGGCACGAACAGCGAGGGCCGGCGGCCCGCGTGCGCGGTGCCGGTCGAGTCGCCGACGCGGACGCACACGACCTCGACGGCGCCGCGGGCGCCGCCCTCGAAGGCGGCGTCGAGCGCCAGGCAGCTCGACATGCAGGCGAGGAAGGCCTTGGAGGGCGCGTACGACGGTAGGCGCGGCATGGCCTGGTCCGACATGCTGCCGACGTTGACGACCAGCGACGGCGACGCGGCCGTCAGGCGCGACATGAGGCGCGACGTCAGCAAGAGCGGGAACAGGGCGTTGGCCGACACGTTCTCGGTCAGGGCCCGGGCGCTGTAGGCCTCGATGCCGCAAAAGGGGCCCGGGTCGTACAGGGCGCCGCCGGCGTTGTTGATAACCACCGTCAGGTGCAGGTCCGCCAGCTGGGCGAGGATGGCGTCAAGGTCGACGGCGGCCGGCGCTGAAGCGGGTGTTGCTCGAGCAAGCCCCTGGCTGCTGTCGGTAGGTTCCCCGTCGCCGGCACCACCGATGCCTATCTCCTTGCTGTCTGCCGACGGCTCATGGGCCCTGGCCGAGGCAGCAACCGGGACCGGCTTGGAGCAGCCGGAGCACGGTACGCGGCTGACGTCGGCGACGATGACGCGGAACTTGCGGGACGGGAAGCGGTCCGCGAGGGCCTCCTCGACCTTGGCCAGCTTCTCCGGGTTCCGGCCGTGCAGGACGACGTTGAAGCCAAAGTCGGCAAGCTCCGCGGCCAGGTGCTTGCCGATGCCGTCGGAGGCGCCCGTTACCAGGGCCCAGGGCGGCCGCGGCTGCTGCTGGCCGCCGCCGCCGCCGCTACCCGAGTCCGAAACCGGGCCGCCGCCGCCGTGGTGCAAGTAGCGTGACAGGCGCGAGGGGCGCGCATAGGCCAAGCCGAACGAGGCCACCCGGCAAACCCAGTAAAGGGCCGTAAGCAGGCCGATGGCGGCGAATGGTAGTGTTGGGCCCAGTATGGCCCCCAGATCGGCGCCGGCTGCTCCGTCTGCCATGTTTTGACGGGGCTCTGATGGGAATCAGGGGCGCGGCCGAGCGGTCGGTTTCCTGTTGGTTTTGCAACAGTGCGCGAAAAAAAAAAGGGGCGGACCTTACGATCTGTTGACGACTCAGAAAAGGGGTCGCGAAGGGTGGAAAAGGGTTTTCCATGGGGTTTCTGTTCGTATTTTCGGTCTCTCCTTCTCGGGTCTGCTTGACAAGCCTGCAACTCGGTTGAAACAACTCGGTTGAAACAGAGAGTGAATGACGCAGGAAGCGCAGTTTGAGGCATGCAAGTATTCAGGATATTTTAGGATTCTATGGCAGTGCCCTGGCTAGCAGCTCGCTAACCGTGCTTTCGCCTATCTGCTGCTGCTCCTGCAGCTGGTTGGGTTGTTGGTTTCCATCGTAGTCACATGAGGGGAAAAAAGCAGAGAAAAAGGCTGAGGAGAAGCAAAAGCAGCCCAAGCAGATCCAAAACCATGCGCGCGTGTGCTCGGCAATACGACGCGGTCCAAACACCCACCGCTCCTTGGCCAGCCCCTCTCTTCGATCGCCGTCTCGATGGGATGTCAGTCAACGTTACTGAGCAAGGTAGTGTGGTAGGTGGAGAACTGAGGTAGCGAGGCGAGCTCGCCCGAGTCATCCGAAGGGGCGAAGAAGCATCATTTTACAAGACACATGGAACCGAGCCCTGATTCCCCGCATCTGGCTGGGAACACCCTTCTTCTGGTAGCTCCGGTTTTGTTTCGAGCCTCGCTGGGTGGTTGGTTGGCCGGGTGGGAGGTGAGAAGGTGAAGGCCGTAAGGGAGGAGAACTGGCGAGCGCAGAGATTTTGTCTCTGGCACGTCCAGCCCGCGATTGAGCAACGGTGGGCGGAGGAGTTACCCAAAGGGGACGAATCGGCAAGCCCGTTGGTTATGCTAGTGCGACGGCACACGACGACGGAGATGGCGAAGGAACCCATCCCCATCAGGACATTGGGGGTTGCGTTGCGGTGAAGAGAATGATATGGAAGGGAAGCTGCACGGGTGACCAGCAGGTCGCTGCACGCGCTAGCAGCATCGAGGTCATGTCAGGAAGTTGAGAATGGAATGCAATTCGATGCGGCGAGTCGGGGGCGGCCAGGAAGGCAGACAGGCAGGCGTAACGGGGGGGCAAACGCAAGGGAAGGACGAAGGTGACGGCACAGGCCCCGTCGGGTAGCGGTAACGGCCCCCAGTGGGGTGCCGCCTTTAGGTTAGTTGGAAGGCACGCGCACGGGTGCCTGCCTGTCTTCTTGCGAGCACACAAGCAGAGGCAGGGGTGCTCGGCAAATTCAGCGTGCGCCGCACATGGAGAGTGGACCCGAGGTGGCCCCGTAGGTACAGGTCCCAGGGATCACAAACCTTAGTACGGTGGATCCTGGTGGTACATCAATTTGGCTTGGTTTTTTTAAGGAACAAAATGTATTTTGCATCCACCGCACTAGGGTTTGTGATCCTTGGGACCTGTACAGAGGCGGCCCACGGTGCTGGGTTGCATTGCTCCAATCTCAGGTCTGCAGTCTGATTCGGCAAGCAGTGGAGCTGCCAGCGATGGCCGTGTGCGGTTAGCCAGCCGCGGGTCTAAATCGCTGCACGGCCTGTGTCACGGATATGGGCTTGACGTCGTGCCTCGAATGACATGCACAGGACACACCACCCACCTTGCTGCGAGCCCTGAGTAGAGGCAGGTCCATGGGAAGTACCTGCCACGAGCTAGCTGCTAAGCTAACAGAGAGGTTGGCGCGCTAGCACTACTCAGACTAGACTTGCGATTGCCTGCCCCACGGGTGTGCTCTTGTGGAGCCCACGTGCCAGAGAACCGATGAGAAATAAACCGCTGGAAGCACGCCTCGCCTCACCTTGCCCCCACCTTGCCA
>NW_008804547.1:4693214-4715721 GCF_000145635.1 Gaeumannomyces tritici R3-111a-1 | reverse complement strand
CCCCAGCCCACAAAGGCCGCCAACGTCGTTTGGACGTCGTCAAGCCACAACGGTCGCACCAACGTTAGGCTTGCAGTCGGGGGGCCCGACGCCGCCCTGCGCTCCCTTCACTCCCTTACTTCCTCCTCCTCGTCGCCCTCGACGCCGACAAGGTTCCCTTGGTCGTCCCATCCCGGCCGCCTGCGATGTCGCCCGCGTTCCAGGTTCCTGTTGTTGCGTTGCCCTGTTGGCCTGCTGGTCTGCTGCCCATCATCCGCCGCCATGACAACGCCCTTCGATAAGGCCACGAATGCACGCATCCCACCCCGACCCTGGTCGGCAGACACGACACTGCCGAGACGTCCCATATTTTCTGCTCTGTCGTTTTCTCCCGCCCCGCCCCGCCCCTTTCCACATCGCAGCCGGGGTCGTCGTACGTTGAATATTTCCGGCCAGATCGAAACGGGCGCACACCATCTGACCTGGCCGTCTGTGAGCACGCACGTCCGCATCCCGACACTGAACCAGTCCCAGCATCCCAGGTCCAGCACCAGGTTCATGTTCGGGGTCATTCTCAGGCACAGGTTCGGGTTCAGATCCAGCACCAGGTCCAGCACCACCACCAGGTCTAGCACACCAGCCCTCCCTTCCCCTTGCCTTGCTGCCTTGTCGACGGCACCGTCTTGACGCCGTGCCGCGCGCCAGGGCCAAGATGGGCAGGCCGGCATATGCGGGCCTGTTCAGATGGGGCAAGGCCTGAATCTGCTTTCCTCCGCTCTTGTCAGGTGCACGGTCTTGGCACGCCGCCTCCATTTCGCTTGTCGCCTTATCGTCGTTTGTCTGGGTGTGCGTGTCGTGCGCCTCTAGCGCCTCACGCCTCACGCCCACGCCCGCCACACCCCTCCCTCCCACTCCCACTCCCAGCAGTCTGGGACCAGCCGCCTGGCCCGATCGAGCTCGGCAGAGACCAGAGACGACCGCATTCCAAGCATTTCTAAGCCTCCCCGCCCATCCGTCCCCATCGAGATTGCACACCGCAACGCATTTCGGAACGACGCTCTATGTTCCGCACCGCGGCAAACCTGATACGTCTTTTCTTAGCTGCTTCCAAGACATGCCGGCACCAGAAGCAACAAAAAATAAAGATGATGGGTACCAGGCCCCGATAGGGAGACGAATTGTGGCCCGAGCGATGGAGAAAAGAGGACAGGGCAAGGAAGCCAAAGTCGTAGTGGGGGCTCCGGCTCGACGCTAAAACCTGACCTATTCCGGGTGACAGGACAGGATGGAGAAATACAGGGACAGGGGAGAGGAAAAAACGAAGAAAAAAAGAAATACGCAGTGGGGGTTGGCAATGCCGCCGGGTACCTAGCCTCAGGGACTGGACCCGTCGCTGCCCAGCCGGAGATCCCAAGGTGTGGTTTTTTTTCCTGTTCTTTTTTTTCTCCCTTGTGGGTTTGTCGGGCACATCACCCGTGCGTTAGTTTTTGCTTTTCGCTCTACTTTGCTTGGCTTGCCTGCCGTGCCTGCAGTGCCTGCCGTGCCTGCTGTGCCTGCCGGCCGAAAAAGGTGTGTCGTATATCACAGTCCGTGTGCACGGCATCAACGAAGACCACCATGAGCTCGGGGTGTGGTAAATAATCTACTGCAGTTCGACAAATAAGGAATCGAGCGCATGACGACGCTGCGGCGAGTCGGTATTGGAGGCGCAAATAAGTAAAGCAGTACGAGGTGGAAGAAAAAGGACGATGCTGATCAGCACAGGGTGGCTTACAAGACTGCGCAGTGCCATGGAACACCGCCTGTCTGCATGACGAACGAGCAACCGCCTCCCATTAACATGCAATTTTGGACAAGGGGGGAAAAGAAGAGTAATAAAAACAAGAATGGGCAAAATGACAAGATGAGATGGGTTGAAAGGGCGTGCATGACAAACAGCCACAGAAGAACGGCCCCGCTCCTTGGTGCGGCGGACTTTTTTCATCTTTTTTTTTTTTTTTTTTTTTTTCCAATCACCCCTTATTTTTTTCATCCCATCTCATTACCTATCATCGTTTCTCTTTTCTGACTGACCTTCTTCTAGATCCCTCATCCCTGGCACATCTGCCACCAGCCGGGACCCTGCGGGACGATGACGGCCTGTTGGTGTTGATAAGTCATCTCCTCGAACACCAGAGGCTCCCTGACTCGTCCGGGATCATGGCTCGACCGTATAGCTTCCCTTATTTCTCTCTCTTCACCGCTGACTTCTGAGTAAGGGGGGTGTGCAGGGAGTTCTCTCTTTTTTTGTTTCTATTCCAAGTCAGGTACCTACCCAACTGTTACACCCTAATGCCCCAATGTGTCCATACGACACGAGCAGTAATGGAGATATAAGATAGCGGCAACAGCCATACACCACATGCTAGTGTCATCAAGAGGGAGGCGGGTTGGTAACAACAGACGCCATCAAAGGGACGACAAGTCGGGACGTGTGTATGTGGTGTGTGGCACATGGGCCAACAGCAGCAACAACAACAACTGCCCTCCTTTTCCCGCCCTCGCTGGCGTTTCTTGTCGTACCCCTTTCATCATATAAAGCCAGCCCTGGCGTCACACAGCGTGGGATTCTGAAGACCACTTATTCATCCGCCGGGCTATCCCGCCGTCAGGAAAAGCTGTGGAACCCACCGGCCTCTCGTCCACGTACTACCCATACATAGACACAACCCTAACACGGACACTTATCCACACCCGCCCGGGACCTACCGCTCACTACCCGGTACTGCAGTCCCACTATCGCCCAACGGCTGGCGACCCCCGGTATTATATCACCACGGGCTTAAGATTTTTGTTTGGTTTCACGGTTTTTCTCTTCTTGTATATCTTGTCATCTCGCCCCCTTTCTTTCACGCACCGCCCTAAGGGGACCAGGCACAACTTTCTCTCCTTCCTTCTTTTCTTTTTTCTGTTCCTCTTCCTCTCATTCTTTTCGTCTCGTTTCTTTTTTTTCAGCCACGAAGCACCACGAGACTTCAGAGCAGACAAAACAAACCAAAAATACCAAGATGGTTCTCCTCCGGGCAATGGCGTGGTCGTGTACCTCGGCCTCAACCCTGGGCGCCTCGTCCAGCACACTGGCCCTGGTCGTGAGCTTTAGCGTGGGCCTTCTGGGCCTGGCTATGGTCCTGGCCAAGTTGCTGCCGGAGCCGCTGCGGCCCGCTGCGCTCAGCCAGGGCCACAGGCGGCGCGCGAAGCGCCTCCCGCTGCCGCCCGGCCCCCCTGGCGAGTTCCTGCTGGGCCACTCGCGCGTGGTCCCCTTTGAGGCGCCGTTCAAGAAGTATGCCGAGTGGGGCGTAGAGTACGGTATGTCCTCTCGAACGCTTCCGGATTAGGAGGGGATGGGCTTTTTTTTCCCCGAAGAAACGATCGTGTGCTAACAGTGTTGATGGACGCTCTAGACTCCGACGTCCTATACTTGTCGGCCTTTGGCCAAAAGTGGATCGTGCTGAACAGCCTCAAGGCGGCCGTGGAGCTGCTCGACAAGCGCGGCTACAACTATGGCGACCGTCCGCGGTTCGTGCTGTGGGAACTGTAAGTATATAAGAGGGGCGGACGCCAACACGGGAGAGGGAAGAGACGAAAGCGGAAGCAACCAGAAAAAGCTAACCGAACCACACCCCGCGATAGAATGGGCTGGGCACCAACCCTGACGTGGCTCCGCTGGGGGCCCAAGATGCTCCAGCACCGGCGGGCGCTGCAGCCGCCCTTCTCGCGGACGCGGGCGCACGAGTACCGGGACGCGCAGCGCCGCGAGGCCGTCCGCGCCGTGGCGTCGATGGCGCGGCGGCCGGCGGCCTGGGGCCTCGCGGCGCGCCGCTTCGCCGTCGGGGTCGTCATGGAGGCCGCGTACGGCATCGAGATCGGCGGCGACGACGACCGCTACGTCGGGCTCTCGGACAGCGCCGCCGAGGCCATCGGCAACGCCGGCCCGCCCGCGGGCAGCATCGTCGACATGTTTCCGATGAGTATGTGTGGTCTTGGCTCGTGACAGCCCCCCTGCTGGGCCGTCTATACTCCCTCCCACACACACACACACCCGAAGACGCACGTGTACTGACTGGACGACATGGGATGTTGAAGCCAGATTTCTGCCATCCTGGCTGCCCTTCATGGAGCGAGTCAGGTACGCGCAGAAGTGGAAGCCGGCGATTGAGAACGTGACCAATGTGCCCTTCGAGGCGGCGCTGAGTGATGCGGTATGTTCTGCATCCCGCGTTGCGACCACCCCCTACATGGCCTCATGTTTAGTTCACGTCCGAACTTGTTACACCTGAAACGTTCGGTGGAACTTCCAGAACACGAGGGGGACCGGATGAGCTAACGTTGGCATGCATGACCCCCGAGACAGAAGCGCAAGGTGATGAAGAAGTGCTTCGTGCGCGAGCGACTCGACATATACCACGAGAACCAGGAGAGAGGGCTGCCCAACACCTTTACCATGGACGACATCAAGGGGGCAGCCGCCACGGTACTCATTGCCGGGAGCGAAACGGTAAGAGACACACTGTCCCCCGCCGACTAGGCTTGAAGGAGAAAACAGGCACTGACTGACTCGGCCATCTGGCGTCTCGATATAAAGACGGCAACCACGGTGAAGCTCTTCATCATGTACCTGATGCAGAACCCGCGGGTGCGAAGGCTGGCGCAAGAAGAGATCGACCGCGTGCTGGGACAGGATGAGAGGAGGCCAGGGACAGCAGAGGACAAGAGCCGGGGGCAGCAGCAGCAACCGCGGCTCCCGACGTGGGGCGACCTGCCGCGGCTGCAGTACCTGAAGCTGGTGCTCCAGGAGGTGTACCGCAGCAGCCCGCTGTCGCCGCTCGGGATCCCGCACGCGTCGCTCGAGGACGACGAGTACCGCGGCATGTTCATCCCGCGCGGCACCGTCGTGTACCCGAACGTGTGGGCAATGAACCACGACCGGACCGTCTACTCGGACCCGGACGCGTTCCTGCCCGAGCGGTATCTGCCCAAGGAGAGAGGCGTTAGCAGCAGCAGCGACGACGCGCTCGGCCGGGGCGAGCCGTTCCCGACGGGCAACTTTGGCTTCGGGCGCAGGGTGTGCGTGGGCAGGCACATGGCCGAGAACAGCCTGCTCATAATCTTCGCCACCATCCTGGCCACGCTCGACATCGGCCCGCCCCGGGGTCCGGACGGCCGTCCGCGCGATGCGGACGTCAAGATGTCGTTCAGGGGTCAAGTGTAAGTTCAACCCCCTTGTCGTCTTTTTTTTTTCTCGTAACCTCTCAACCCCTTGCCTCCTTGGCGCTACCCCATCAACTACGTAATGAGTGTCTCGGGATGTCGTGGCCAGCAGCTGACAGGAGCAATTTCCACAGGTACCCCTACCCCTTTGAGTGCTCGCTGACGCCGCGGTCCGAGGCGGCGATGCGGCTCCTTGATGAGGCGGCGGCGCAATAGCGCGTGTGGGACAGATGACAGGAGGAGGCAGTGACGAGCGGGCGGCGGCACAAGATGACATGCGGGGTGCTACTTAATGGCTTTATTTTATTTCGCATTCCGCACGGGGCATATGGCAGGGCATGGGGCATGGACATTTGCACAGACGTTTGGCTGGGTTTTGGGATTTTAGACTTTGGCAAGGCATCACGATGGGCCTGGAGACGTGGTTTTCTCGGGACGGGCCTGGGATTCATCCATAAATGGGGCGTTCAGGGTGGGAGTGTACCATACTATACACAGTTGGGATTAGATATAGGAGGCAGCAATAATGTAACAATAAGAGAGAGGCTGAGATGAATGGCGGGCAGTGCTCGATCGACCAGAGATCGGGTCTGGCCTTCCTCCAAAAATTCAAGACGTCAAAACGTGCCTTCCCGTGCTCGGTCGGGTTTCCGGAAAAGCCCAGCCCGAGGGCCGCCCCACTCGCCGAACATCGGCCAAGACCCCACGGCATGGAAGACTCTCCCACCATTCAGCTCGCACCAAATTCACCCACCTGTTATGTGTAACCTATGCACATCAATATTCCATCATCCTTCCATCTTTTTTTTTTTTCAAATTTTTTTTTCAAGTGTTAGTGGGGGGACATGCACCGAGGCGAACTCCTTGCTGCACCGCAGTCTGCCAGCCTGCATGTCCCTTTCGATGTGCGACGGCAACGACGGCCTCACCCTCGCCAGCTCGTCAACCCAAAACCCCCCAACCTAGGAGACAGCAGAAATGCAATGCAGAAGAGCCCAGGCGGCCCATTGGCCTCTCTCTCCACCTTCCACAACGACCGCCCTCACCTATCAACACCACCCACGCGTTCCGTGATTCGTAACCCCGCGCACTAACTAGGTCTGCCGTGGGACCTTCTGTGTCATGCGCGCCCGTTTGAGGCCCTCTCCCACTGTGCTGTGCGTGGGGGACACGCGCGGCCATGCCTCCGGTCGCCATGGCCTGGGCCCGGCTTGTTGCCGTTGAGCGCCCCTCGGCCTGCTGCCCGCTGCCCGCTGGCCCTCTCTGGGCTGTCGTCATGGCTACCCCTCATTCTCCACGCCGGGACATCAGCCGGAGCTTTTGGCTTTGCCGTCAAGCCCTCTTGAGAGCCACAAAAACACGCTCCGAAAAAAAACCCCCACCCACACGCTTGTGGTGGCCTTGAACGAAATTCCCCCCAAACCTTGGCTAGGATAACCTCGACCTGGAGCCGAGCTCGATGTACCTTGGCCCCTCCTCTCCATGGTGGGGAAGCCTGGTCCAATATCCATCTCGGTATTCATCAGCCGCGCGGACCCCTCGCTGGACCTCTTCCCGGGCTTGCCCTATGATAGAGAGCGTGTGATATATTTTCGGGTCCTCGGAAGCCCACATACTGCCTCCACTGGTCTTTCTGCCGCCAGCTCCACGCCGCATCGTCGCTATTAGCCTGCCCCACGGGGTAGTCGACCCATCGTCTTCTTTGACCCCTCACGGCACGAGCTCCGACCCCGGGCCTCTTCGTCGAGCGTGATCCGTCCTGGGCTTGGTGCACTGTTTCCTTACCCGGCTTAAGAGTCGTGTTTTCTCCCGAGTAATCTACGCTGCTAGTCGACCCTGAATCCGCGGTAATCATCGTGTCTAGCCGTCGTTGTCCCATACTTGCTTGTAACACACACCGGGTAGCTCCATCATCATCATCATCAGCATCGAAGCCTTGGAGCCACGGCATCGCTGACTAGTCCGCAAGACTAGTGTGTGGGAGAAAATAAAGCACTTGCCTCTGGATCTCACAGCACACGGCCACAATGAGCGAGAAGCAAGAACACAGCCGCGAGACCAAGCCCGGGGACTACCTCGACTGGGAGCGCCTTCCCCCTGGCGGACCTCTCAACAGATACTCGGCCAAGATCACAAGGGGCCATGACTTCCCTGGCGCCCAGGTCCGTATACGTCGTCTTGTGATTCTACCCGAGTAGCATAATCGGGTGATGATGCTGATGGCCCTCCTCCTGGCCCCCAGGCGATGCTTTACGCATCCGGCGTGCCCAACAAGGAGATGATGAAGAATGCCCCACAGGTCGGCATCGCCACTGTATGGTGGGAGGGCAACCCATGCAAGTATGTGCCATCGCTTGAGCGTCTGTCCGGAATCGCTCACAAGGACTGCAGCTAATTTGGGATATGAATGGCTACTAGCACCCACTGTAAGGGGACGCCCCAATCGGCACCATGCAAGGCGCTCTAGCCTTGCCTGGCACCCGCCAGGCGCAACGGCTAACATGCAGAAGTGCTCGACCTAGGAAAGATTGTCAAGAAGGCGGTATTGAAGCAGGATATGCTGGCATGGCAGTACAACACCGTGGGAGTGTCTGACGCCATCACCATGGGAGGCGAAGGTGAGGAGGCCACGACTCTTTCTACCCCTTGGGTGACGCGCATCTTGCCGAGGCGGACGAGGCTGACAACATGGGTGCCCGTGGCCCCCCCTATGAAAAGGAATGCGATTTTCACTCCAGACGCGCGAGATCATTGCCGACAGCATCGAAACGGTGACGTGCGCACAGCACCACGACGCCAACATCTCCATCCCCGGGTGCGACAAGAACATGCCCGGCGTGGTCATCGCGGCCGCGCGCCACAACCGGCCGTTCCTCATGATCTACGGCGGCACCATCAACAAGGGCCACTCGGAGCTGCTCGGCCGACCCATCAACATCTCGACGTGCTACGAGGCGTCGGGCGCCTACATCTACGGCAAGCTCAAGCCGTGCGCCAGCGCGCCCAAGGTCAACGGCGCCGACCCCACCCCGTCCGACGTCATGGACGACATTGAGCGCCACGCCTGCCCGGGCGCCGGCGCGTGCGGCGGCATGTACACGGCCAACACCATGTCGACAGCCATCGAGGCCATGGGCCTGTGCCTACCCGGCAGCTCGTCGTACCCGGCCACCTCGCCCGAGAAGGCGCGCGAGTGCGAGCGCGCGGCCGAGGCCATCAAGGTCATCATGGAGAAGGATATCCGGCCGCGCGACCTGCTGACCCGCGCCGCCTTTGAGAACGCCCTCGTGCTCACAATGGTGCTCGGCGGCTCCACCAACGGCGTGCTGCACTTCCTCGCCATGGCCAACTCGGCCGACGTGCCCCTGACCATCGACGACATTGACCGCACCAGCAGCCGCGTCCCCTTCCTGGCCGACCTGGCCCCGTCGGGCGAGTTCTACATGGAGGACCTCTACCACGTCGGCGGCACCCCGTCGGTGCTCAAGATGCTCATCGCCGCCGGCCTCATCGACGGCACCATCCCCACAGTGACGGGCAAGACGCTAGCCGAAAACTGCGCCGACTGGCCGTCCCTGGACCCGGGTCAGAAGATCATCCGGCCCCTGGACAACCCCATCAAGAAGACGGGCCACCTGCGCGTGCTCCGCGGCAACCTCGCCCCGGGCGGCGCCGTCGCCAAGATCACGGGCAAGGAGGGCCTGTCCTTCACGGGCCGCGCGCGCGTCTACGACAAGGAGCACGAGCTCGACACCGCCCTGGCCAACAGCGAGATCAAGGCCACAGACGGCAACCTCGTCGTCATCGTGCGCTACGAGGGGCCCAAGGGCGGCCCCGGCATGCCCGAGCAGCTGCGCGCCTCGGCCGCCATCATGGGCGCGGGCCTGTCCAACGTGGCCCTCGTCACCGACGGCCGCTACAGCGGCGCCAGCCACGGCTTCATCGTCGGCCACGTCGTGCCCGAGGCCGCCAGCGGCGGGCCCATCGCGCTCGTGCGCGACGGCGACTTGGTCCGCATCGACGCCGTCGGGAACAAGCTCGAGATCATCGCCATCGACGGCGTCGCCGCCGAGGGCGACGAGCCCGCCATCCTGGCCGAGCTAGCCCGCAGGCGCGAGGCCTGGACCCCGCCCAAAGTGAGGCCGCTCCGCGGCGTGCTGGCAAAGTACGCCCGCCTCGTCGGCGACGCCAGCCACGGCGCCGTGACGGACCAGGCCGAACCGAGCTGGTAGGAGGTGAGGCATTTCGGTGGTTGGGGGTTTGATTGCCTAGGTAGGCAGGCCCCTGGGTAGCTACTTTTAGTCATGTCGAGCCGCAGTGAAAAAAAAAAAGTACTTGTAATGAATAAACATAGCTTGGCCATGTGGACGGGACTTTGCTATGGACGGCAAACAGAGCAACGTGACGCACAACCACAGACGGAAGGCCTCGGCTACCTCGAGTCCAAGGATGAAAAATAGCGAATCCGCCAGGAACCAAAAGCCACGTACGCCGCCGTGTGCGCAAGGAACGCAACCTCCTCGGCCGTCCGCCCATCATCGTCCGCAATCTCCAAAACGTCGGCGAGGCTCGGGTCGGTACGGATCCGCTCGAGCACGTGGTCGACGATGGACAGGTGGCCCTGCCTGGCCGCCCAGTGCAGCACCGTCTGCCGGCCGGGCGCGGCCCGGAGCCGGACGAAGTCGGGGTAGTGGCGGCAGAGCACCCGCACCGTCTCCAGGATGTGCCGCTCCGACATCTGCACGGACCGGGCGAGCGCGGGCCAGTCGTCGTCCTGGGCGTGGCTCTCAAAGGCCAGGTAATTGTCGAAGAAGGACCGGACCGGGTGGTGGCGGCCCGGCGGGCAGGTCGCGTCCCCCTGCTGGCGGTCCGCGGCGGCCGGGGGTGCGCGGTGGCGTAGCAGCGTGTTCACCATGGCGGGCATACGTCGGGCGATGGCGAGGTGCAGCGGCGACCGGCCGGCGGGGTGGTGCGCCGAGGTCCTCTCGGCGCCGTGGCGGAGGAGGCGCTGCGCCAGCGGGACGTTGTTGGTGATGACAGCGATCATGAGGGGCGTGTTGCCTTCGTCGTCCCTAGCGTCTAGGTCGGCCCCGTGCGAGGCGAGGAGGCCGACGATATCGAGGTCCTCGGCGTCGTCATCGAGGCCGTCGGGCGGCGCGGGGGGGAGGCGCGCGACGCGGTGGATGGGCAGGGTGGCCCGCCAGCCGCTAAAGTTCGGGTCGGCGCCCGACCGGAGCAGCAGGCTCGCGCAGGCAAGCTCCTGGTGCTGCACGGCCAGGTCGAGGGGCGTTAGGCCTTGCCGGTCGAGCGGGTGGAGGTGGGCCTTGGCCAGGACGAGGGCCCTGACGACGGCCTCCAGCCCGTCCCCCGCGGCCATGTGGAGAGCAGTCTCCCCATTCACGTCAACGCGGTCGGTGTTGACCCTGCGCAGCCGGGGGTTATACGGCGCGTCGGGAGAGGGTATCAGCAGCTCCGTCGCAACGTCGGCGTTCCCCTGGAAAATAGCGCGGTGCAACGGGGTCCAATATCTCTGCCTAAGCGTTCCGGGGATGCTTGGGTCGGCTCCGTAGTGGCGGAGAAGCCGCACCATGGCCAAGTTCCCCCGGATGCAGGCGAGGTGTAGTGGCGTGGGCTCGTTATCTGGACTATTGCAGTGGGCATTGACGTTTGCCCCATATGAGAGGAGACGCCCGGCGGTATGAATGTCATTCTGCTGAACCGCAAGATGCAGCGCAGTGTAGCTGTCGGGCTGGACTGCCTCTACCTCAGTACCGTGACCAAGCAGCATCCGGATTCCCGCATCCCTAGACAGGACCGCTTCATAAAGCATATCCAAGTCTGCGCGA
The DNA here is from genome assembly GCF_000145635.1 of Gaeumannomyces tritici R3-111a-1. Taxonomy (NCBI): domain Eukaryota; kingdom Fungi; phylum Ascomycota; class Sordariomycetes; order Magnaporthales; family Magnaporthaceae; genus Gaeumannomyces; species Gaeumannomyces tritici. The sequence goes on along the minus strand of NW_008804547.1, from coordinate 4,704,649 downwards.
TCCACTAAGGCCGTCGCAACTCCGATCTGCCCCTCTTGTCGTCGGGCTTCTTGAGACTCGTCTCCGTTTGCGGGCACGTGGAGGCCATATGATCTTGTGACATGCCTAGCAGAGGTATCGTCCGATTCAAAGGGACTTGTCAGGGGCTGTCTAGGAAAGGGCTCGCTAGTTCGCGCCGCGGCCACTGAGCAAAACGTGGTTCCGGTCTCAGTCGCTGTCGAATGAGGCGCTAGAAGGGGCGGCAACCGAATATCGCTGAATCTATCAGGGGATTCCCCAGAAGATGGCGAGCGTGGTGGTGACAAGGTCTCCTGTGCGTTTCCCGACCCGGTTCTGTACTGCGATGATATGGGACCAGGACGCGCATATGCCGGGGCCTTTGGAGAACACGGGGACCCACCCTTTGGAGAGAATGGATCCTGATTACCATACAAGGTGGTTCTACCATGTTGGGGGGTGTATGGGGACATCGGGGTTTGCCATGTAGCCGATCTAGGCTCCGGTGGCGGCGACGGTGGTGGAGTGGATACGCGGGCTGCTCGAGGAGCGCTGCACCCGGCGAGAGTGCTGTACTCCTTGGGGGTCGAATACTCTTCTTCGGGAGTGCTGCATCTCTCCGGAGTAATGTTTCTACCAGGTGTGCCGTATTCGACATCCGGAGGTGTTGTCTCTGCAAGGGCGATAAGCAGCCAGATTCCGGGCCGTGGAGGTGTGAGGTCTGGGTTCCAGCACAGGCAACCTACCGCGATCTGCTGACAGCCAAGCGTCCACATCAAGGTCACTTTTGTATCGTCTGATATAGCGGTCGATCTTCTCGGGCGCAACCTCCCGTTTCCTAAGCCGAAAGACGGTGGCCTTGTGTTCGAGGATCCTCCGCTTCTCCCGAATGTTGATCATCGGGACCATTTCCTGGGATTTGATATTCTTCTCCAGACGCCACTTCTTGAACTGTGACTTGTACTGTCTTGTTCTGCAAGGGACATGGGGCAAGAACATGTGTCAGCCAAATGCGTTACTAGAAGCGATTGTGTACCTGGGCAGACTGGTGCGAGAATTACGATGCAGAGAACCCATGGAGCTGCTTCATCATGGTCATGACCTCCCCAAGTCCCCGGTCTTCGGTCCAATAGAGCTGCTCGATGATGCGCCTTCGGCACTCCCAGTCCTCGGAACACCGCGGCCGGCCGACAGCCGGCGCTTTGTCTGAGTCCATAACTGTCGTTTTCAACTCTTGGCGGCGCTAGGCTAGACGAGCTTCTAAGGTGGGGGATGAAATCATTGGAAAGCAACTAGCGCTTTCATGGACTTGACGAGACGCGGCTCATTTTATAATCCGTGAATGTAGGCAGGCTGGATGGTTTCTTGTGGGCCACGATAACAAGGCAGATCCAATTGACAAAAGTCCTCTGCAGCAGCTGTCTGGATCGCTGCTATTCTCGTCAGTGGTGGGAGGGACTTTTGCGACAGCCTGATCCAGCGGTGTGTCGAACAAAAGACCCTCGCAAAAGATCCTCGCAAAAGATCCTCGCAAAAGATCCTCGCAAAAGATCCTGCAACAGGTTCTGCATCATCCATTGGCTGCCTAGATAGGTGTTTGCTTCGCTCAGCCGCAACACTCGTTGGGGGTGGGTGTTGCGCAGCACCTTGGGTGCCTGCTTGAGCCAAGAGAACCCGAGGAGGGGTGCGACATGATCAGGTACAAGTTTGTAGCATGGATCGGGCGTCCGGTGCATGATTTTCTTGGGACAGAGACGAGACCGAGGCTGGAGGACTGCTCTGGACTTTGGAACATTGTGTTTGTCGTCAATGCCAAAGAAGCCTTTCGCTCATCCCACGCCATGGCTGGGCAACGCGGGAGGTGTGAGCTGCATGCCGCGCGATCACGAAGTTGCTTGGGTTCCCAGCTCCGGGGCGGTGGTGGAACGGGGCAGGGTGGTAGGATGCAGGCCCAGCCAATGGCGGCATTTCGCGGGAATCCCGCCAGGAGCCAGTTTTTTCGTTGAGCCAGATGCGTCCAGGATCGACGGGGGTTGTGGCTGTGTGGTTTTGGGGACGCGGGATGGACACACGAACGCTTCAACAGACCGAACGGCCAGCTGGTCTCTTGTCGGGAATCCATCGCCCAGACTCAAGAATGCACCGGTTACTTTAGAGGTGGGAACGTGAAAAGGGGCTCGGAAGTAAATGACGTCGCAGGGGCTTTTCTTAGGTGTGTTTACCAGCCGAGCCAAGTCAAGAGTCTTGATCTTCGAGAAGCAGGAAAACTAGGTGGCAGAGAAAAAAAAAAAAAGGGGGGGGGGGTCTTTAGCGGACACAGAGTCCAGGCCGCCACCTGCCAGCTGGCAGGCAAGCCACAGCCGCCGTCCGACAGGTGCAGAGGGCAGGCGCTAGCATGCTCCGTATCAAGGATGAGTCGGCTGGCGTGCTGATTGGCAGGCTTCCCCAGGGGCGGCCCCACCGTCTCCTGGAGAAGGCGTTCCAGCCACGGTTGGCTCCGTAATCTCTTTCCGTCTCCGGATGAAAAATTGGGACAGCCCAGACGGGACCCGCAAGTCCCAATCTCAATCTCGCCCACGCCTTCTCTTATCAGAGTTGACCCGAAGAAAGACTAGGCTAGAGGATCCATCTTCTGGAGTCCTGCTGTTTCGACCTCGATTGCTCTCCTGGCTTGACCTCTCCCTCTCGAGAAAGCCACATCGCAACATCTCGACGACCGCAGCGGCCGCATTTGCTGGCCCCAATGTCTGCATCGTTGTCTGCCTTAGCTGTCCCCCTTTCGCAGCAGCAATAGTCCCGTCTTGCTCGCACTGTCTCGAGCAGGCGAGTCGCTCCCCATAAACAAGCCCTGCCCTTTTTGGGTTTGAGGCCGCCCTTGACCGTCTATCTGGTCGATTTTTTCTTTGCTCATTCTCGGACGCGTCCCGACCATATCGTCGGCAGCTTCCTCGACCGGCTCCGCCCATCACCACGACCCAACCTCACCTCGCGACTTTAATTCAACGGGACTCATCCCTGCCGCTCGTTACTCGCATTTGGCCCAGGAAAGGCTCACGCACCCTGATGCGCCCGGCAGCATTCAAAGACCCGCCACGCCCGTGATAGCTTGACTTTTCTCGCCCCCCTCGTCTTAATCGACATTATCCGGCACCTCCGCCGACCAAGAAACACACCCGCCGCTCTATCCAAACACACTCCTCGCGGATAGGAGTCAGCTACACAGGATACACGGTCGTCTATGACCATGGATCTCTTTAGACGAGCCAGGCGGCTCGTCCCCCGAACCTCGCCACCGCTCCCGTCGGTTGGCGAGAAGGACAAACCGCAGAGGCCGAGCAAAATATGGTCTCGCCTGGCCTTCTTCCGGAGACCTCTTCGGCTTCGAGGCAACTCGAGCGTGTCGGTGCCGCTGGGGGTGGTGATCTTGTTCCCATGCATCGTCGTCATTCTGATCCTCGTCATGTTTGTGAGGCATCCGAACTCGAATGGCAGCATCTTGATCCCTGCCGGGGCGCCCCCGGCGATCCGGTACGTTTGCTCCGTTGCCATCTCCCCAGCGGCACCCGTCTTCAAGGCCCTTTCGACCTTCCTCCGTGAGAGGCTGATCGCTAATCCATGGCAACCATTCAGAAAAATCAGCGAGGCCCACGACAAGGTCTTTGTCACCGGCTGTCTCGACCCCATGACGGAAGCTGCAAAGGCCCCGCGCGCTAATGCCGCCTTCGTCGTGCTGGCACGCAACAAGGAGCTGGATGGTGTTATCCAATCCATCAAGTCCATTGAGCGCCACTTCAACCGCTGGTTCCATTACCCCTACGTCTTCCTCAACAACGGCGAGTTCAACGAGACCTTCAAGGAGGTTGTCAAGAACCACACCTCGGGCCCTGTTGAGTTTGGCTTCGTTGGCCCCGAAATGTGGGGCTACCCCGACTGGATCGACGAGAAGGTTGCCAAGGAGGGCATCGCCAAGCAGGGTGACGCTGCCGTCATGTACGGAGGCCTGGAGAGCTACCACTCCATGTGCCGCTTCTACTCGGGGTATGTCTTGACACCGACAGATCTGGTGTGCTCTCGGATATGCTGACAGTTGTGCCACAGATTCTTTTACAAGCACCCTCTTCTGGCCAAGTACGAGTGGTACTGGCGCCTGGAGCCCGAAATCAAGTACTTTTGCGACATTACTTAGTACGAACTTCTCATCCCGAGTCGCCGACTGTCCAACGAGACCACCTGTGTGCTAACAACACGCCCCTTCAAACAGTGACCCTTTCCTCAAGATGATCGAGGCCAACAAGACGTACGGCTTCACCATCGCTGTCAAGGAGCTCCGTGAGACAGTGCCCAACATCTTCCGTTACGCCTCGGCCTACAAGAGGCTCAAGGGTCTCAAGTCCAAGGGTCTCTGGGAAATGTTTGTTGAGCCGATGCCCGACAAAGAGCCCGAGGAAGACAAATCGGGGCTGCCCGAGGAGGTGCTACGGAACGACCCCAACCGCAACAAGCCCAAGGACATTGACCCCGAGGCCATGGAGGGCGAGAAGTACAACATGTGCCACTACTGGTCCAACTTCGAGATTGCCCGCCTCAGCTGGTTCCGTAGCCAGGAGTACGAAGACTTCTTCGAGATGATGGACCGCAGTGGTGGCTTCTGGATGGAACGGGTAAGCGTCGACCGGTTTTTTGCCTCGGCTTTGAAACAATGTCTCATGTCTGTTGCTAACATGTATTGTTTTACTTCTCAGTGGGGTGATGCGCCCATCCATTCGCTTGCCGCAGGTGCTCTTCTGGCACCACGCGACATCCACTACTTCCGCGATTTTGGCTACCGTCACACCACGATCCAGCACTGCCCGGCGAACGCTCCTGCACGCCAGACGGAGCGCATACCATTCCTAGAGAAGACTACTCTGGACGAGCGCAAGCGGATCGAAGAGGATCAGTACTGGGATCAGTTCGACGCTCCCAAGGAGAACGGCGTCGGCTGCCGTTGCCGTTGCGATACCGATATTGTCGATGTCGAGGGCAAGGAAGGCAGCTGCCTTGCTGAGTGGGTTGACGTTGCCGGTGGCTGGGCCAGCCCATAAAAGTCACGCCAGCAATTGTCTACAGTTGTTTCGAGACGCTGTTTTTATGACGAGAAGCTCGAGGGACGGCGGACTCACCGTGTCAAAGCTGTATGTTCCGTCGTATCGTCGGTCGGCTAAACCGTCATCGGCGCTAGTCTGTCCAGTTTAATGAGCCATGTCCCTCCACGCCCGGGTTCTTTTAGCCAAGGAAGCCTGAAGCGTTGATTTGTTGGTTAGAGCATACCAAATGTCTTGGGTCGAAGCATGGCCGTCTGTTTGGATCAAGGGAGTACCACTCCGCATGGCGTAGTTACGTCGATGATCATTCGGGGGTTTAACCTTGGGTCGACTAAATTACTCTTATATATTGCAATGCTACGTTTTTGTTTTTCGCCCTCGTTTGTTGCTCGTGTGTGTTATAATACTGCCCCCAGACGCCGGTCCCCGACACCCGGCCTATGGATAACGTTGCGGTATACGCTCTTCATTGTATGCTCTAATACCCGAGGGTTGACATGAAGTCCTAGCGTCTGGCCCTTTGCTTTTAACAATAATGTTTTGGATCGTGTCTTGAACTTGGACTGCCAACTTTCGGAAGGGCTTAAATAGGAGTCGGATTATATGTTCACTGAACTGAGCTCCAAACATGGATTGTGTGACGAATAGTTACAAATGGCCAACATAGCCCGTTGATTCTTATATACATTCACCTGCCAAGTCTCGATGGTTTGCTCGGTCATGCAATCTACCACAGTATCCGGTACCTTTTTCACATATTCGGCAATTGGTGTTGGGAGGCTCGACACTTACGCAGCGCTGACCAGCTTCTTGATAAAGTCCAGTGCCTGACGGCCATATTTGTTGACGTATTGCTGGTGCGAGTTGGCGTCGTTTCCGGTGCAGCAGTACCTAACAAGGTAAGATTCACAAGTCAGATATGTCCCTATAGCCAGCAGGAAAGAAAAATCAAAAGGGAAGCTTGTGAGTCCTCACGGGTCTGTGCTGTCGCAGTATGACTGGATGATGGACGGGCTGGCGGGCTTGCACTGGAAGCCCCTCGGGCGGGCGGCGAACTTTGTGAGACGAGCTACAGTTAGCGATGCCGTTCACTCGGGTTTTGGAATACAAAGCGCCGGAGCCCACGCCCGCCCCTCTCCTTGCTTACTTACCCCTTGGGCCTTGCAGGTGCCGACGTTGTAGGGGAGGCCGGCGATGTTGTGAGGGTCGCCCATGAAGATGGCGGCCTTGACGGCCTCGAGGGCCTTGCCGGTCAGTGTGGAGCCAGATCCGCCGCAGAGGGCGTTGTCCATGATCTGGCCGCCCTGGATCATTACAGCAAGAGTTTGGCCGTTAGCCCAAAACGCCGGGGTCATCAAAGAGGCGGGCTTGGTTTGTCGGTTTGTTGGTTTGGTTGGTTTGGGGGGGGGGGAGGGGGGAGGAGGGGGCGAAGAGTACCTGCGAGTACCCCACGAGCACAATCTTGGTGCTCGGGCAGCGGGCGTTAAAGTCGGTGACGGCCTTGACGACGGCCTGGGTGCCCTGGGCGGCGGAGCTGTCGTAGCTGGCGCCGCCGCACGAGGACTGGCCGCCGCAGGCCGGGTACACGATGGCGGCCGAGGTGCTGCCCGGGTACGCCTGCAGCACCATGTTGACGAGCCCCTGCGACGTGCCGTACCCTTGCGGCACCGTCGTCTCGCGCGCCCCGAACACGTGCACGCCCGGGCAGGACTGCTGCCGCCCGGCCACGAGCGGGTTGGCCGAGGCGGCGCCGGCGCCGGCCAGGAGGGGGAGGGCGGCTGCGGATGGTCTCATGGCGGCGGGAGGAGGGGGGCTTGGGGGTATTTTTTTGTTGTTGTTGTTGTTGTTGTTGTCGTGACAGAGGCTGTGCTGGCTGCGGGCTGCGGGTTGGTGAGGTGTCTTCTTGCATGGCTGCTGGACGTCCGATGTGTGATAGATTATATATACGTCTGAAATCCGGGAATAACAGCTGACCAGGACATTTCTACCTCCCGTTTATCCGGCCGGCAAGCAATCATGGTAACAGCGTCGGCAGTCAGGCACCACCCATATTGGCATACACAATATCGGCCCCATCCACAGGCTAGGCCCTTTCTTCCTATTCGGCAAGGCGAGGTTCCCTTCCGCCGAGGATCAGGCTTTCGATCATATCGGCTCGCAAGAGAAGAGGTGTCATATGAATGTCGGGTTATTGCTGCGGAGTCGATCGACGGAAGCAAAGGTGACGAAGCATCTGTCTACATTGAGCCTTGGCGGAGGCGCATGGAGCGCCCCCCGGATAGTCCTTGTGTATATTGAGCTCCTCCTACCTAACTAGACATTGGGTGAGCGTTGCCTTCGGCCAATTACGGGCCGCAGAGGGAAATCCGGGGAAGGGGGGATGGGCTGCAAGGGGGAGGACAACAGAAAGAGTGCGACAGCAACGGTAATTAGTAGCGTCGGTGGTTTTCTACTAGCATCTATTGGATGAGGGCTCTCGGGTTGAATGTTGAGTGCCGCTCCCGGGCTGGCTAAATGCCCGCCTCCTTTCGGGTGACGCACATACGTCAGCCGGATGGGAGCATGCACCCCACAGTATGCGGAATCCGACGTCCCGTTTGCATGAAGGGTTTGATTTGGAGAAGCTTGCAGAGTGTGAGTGCCTAGAGGTGCATCCTTTTGTCCGGGCCATGGGTGTGGGGGCGTCACGGCTGGTGGTGAAGAGTATCGAGACGGACAGCCGGGGTCGGGTGTCGGCGAGGCTGTCGGCGGGGCATGGCCTGGACGAAAGAAAAAAGAAAGGGTTTTTTTATATTTCCCCTGCCTCGGGGCTTTGGCAGGGCTAGCTGGAATTGTTACTTCTGGCGTGGCGGGGCTTCCGTCTCAAGGGATAAAGTCTAAATGCCCGTAAGCCGGTTCGCTGGTGGGCCTCATGGGCTGGAAAACTTGGGACACCTTTGGAGATGATATGTGACGAACATCTCACAGCGTCCAAGTAAGCTTAAGCAGTTGGTTTAACCAGCGTTGTGCTTGTCTTGCTCGCATCGTCCCATCCGTTCGTCAGTAGACAGATATATTATGGATCCTGTCGTACCGTTTACTCGGATGGCTCCTCAACGCCACTGCCCTGCAGGTCGGTCTAGGCGCCCTGAAGGGTGCCGATTCGTCCCCCAAATCAAACTTCTTTCCCCTGGCGTCAATCCCGTCTCAACCATGAGGGAAAAACGGTCCGTGAACGCTCTCCTCTTATGGGGTCCGACAGGAAGGCCTTACCGAGAAGCCCCGTTGGTGGTCGGCAGCATCGTCCCCCAGTGAGCGACGCGAGGGGAGCACAGGGCCCAAGCGAGTCATAGCACGAGGGGTGTGTGGGAAACGAGCCGTTTCAGCGTCTCGAACGATTCATGTCAACATCGGCAGTGCCAAGGCTTCTGTCACGCTTCAGGGCATGTCGCGCGCCGGGTTCCTAAAAGAGGCAACTGTCAAGAGCGCTGACGGCGCTTGATAGGCTGTGTGGAGCTTTTGGGTCTGTCAACTGGGATCGTATAAAGCATGATGAGCATCCGTCGCTTTCATGATGGCGTCTCTGGGTCTGCTCTCACCACCCACCGCCAGCCCATCTCACAGTCGCTCTCACCTTCCTTTCTTTCCGCCGGCCGGATTCTTTCTATTCTCTGTCCAAGACTGAAGTCCGGAACCGCCAGTCTTGTTTTTACTACACCCAAGAACAGCACATTCTCTTTTTTTAAATCCTACATTCTTTCGACACCACCCCATCCCTTTTCAAGATGCAGTTCTCCATCTCGGCTCTCCTGGCCCTCGCGGCCGTCGGCTCGGCCGCCATCATCGACAACGAGGGCGTCCGCAACGTCGGCCGGGACCTGATCGAGGTCCGGAGCGAGGAGCCCGAGGCGCTCGAGAGTCGCCAGGCCGGCGGCAACCTCCAGAAATTCACCGGCAGCCTCGGCGGCGCCCCTCCCCCGGTCACCAACACCGGTGGCCAGCGGCCCTTTACGGTGAACGGCAACACCTTCAACAACGCCAAGGCCGCCCTCACCCGGTCGTGCGACATCCAGAACAACCAATGTTTCAACGCCGTCAACGGCGGGCGCCTCACGGGCGGTACGGCGCAGTGCGGGACGCAGATGCAGCAGTGCATCGCACAGGCGTCGGTGGCCAAGCGCCAGGCGGCGGGCGGCAACCTCCAGAAATTCTCCGGCAGCCTCGGCGGCGCGGCGCCCGCCGTGACCAACACGGGCGGCCAGCGGCCCTTTACGGTGAACGGCAACACCTTCACCAACGCCAAGGCGGCGCTCACGCGCTCGTGCGACATCCAGAACAACCAGTGCTTCAATGCCGTCAACGGGGGGCGCCTGACGGGCGGCACGGCGCAGTGCGGGACGCAGCAGCAGCAGTGCCTGGCGGCGGCGGCGCTGGCCAAGCGCGCGGCCCCGCGCACCTTTGCCGACAACAACGGCCGCACCATCGCCGACGGCGGCTGCTGCAACCATGGCGTCAACCTGAGGCAGGACATCTGCAACAACGGCGCCCCCGGCCGCTGCATCCCCGCCGCGAGCACTCGCGAGGGCTGTAAGTGCTTTTTATATATCTCTTGTTGTTCCTGTGATCCATGTGCTAACTCTCTCTGTGCAGGCGTCGGTCTGACTTGCGTCGTCAACACCAAGCTCACCTGCGACCCCACCAAGCAGGATCGTGGTCGCGACCTGTGCACGCTCACCCCGGGCCAGTAAATACTACCAACGATTAGGGATATGATGGATAAAGATGTAGGATAGAGGAAAAAGAGCATGCTGCTGGGATCAAAGCGGGGAGTTGTGTCCTTTAGGTATACCCGTACCTACTCAGTAGTAATACAACTTGTCCCGGCTTTATAGGCTGGGTGGTGAGGTCGCATCGTTTCCATCGTCGCAGCGGCTGTGTCAGGCACGCATGCTATGAGGACTTTTGGTCAAAAAAAAAGTCCAGGAAAAGTAGCATTAGAGGAGGCTATGGAGGTGTATTCAGCGCCACTGTATGGGGAATATTCCCGACTAGGCATACTCGCCCCTCTCCTTCTCCTGCATCGCCGGGGGAGGGGGCTGCCCACGCGCGGAGCGCCAGCCGGGGGTGCGGCGGCCGTAGGGCAGGACAAATGGCGCTTCCTGGAACGGCACATGCGGCCGCCGCCCCCGCTGCGCTCCGTCCCCGCGCGGCCTGTCGACGGGGTCGTACGCGGGGTACAGCGACTCCCAGTGGCTCGGGTCGTGGTGGGCGCCGCCGCCGCCGCCGCCGCCGCGCCGGCGCAGGTGGGCGGGCACGGGCGTGAACTCGGCGGGCTGCGGGTGGATGAGGCGCGCGGACTGGCGGTGTTCCGGGATCAGCAGCTCGCCGCGGTCGACCATGTCGTAGATGAGCTGGCGGGCGAGGGCGCGGGCGGGCTTGAGGCGGTTGCGGCGCGCGCAGTCGGCGCAGGCCCAGACGAACAGGGCCAGGTGGCCGGCCAGCAGCAGGGCCTGGGCGGCGCAGAGGGCCACGTCGGCGGCGAGGCGGGTCGGCTTCTGGCGCCAGATGCCGTTGACGAAGGCGTCCTGGGCCGCGCAGTCGGCGAAGCCCACGCCGCCCCAGCGGCCGCTGCGGCAGTCGCGCTGGATCTTGTAGCCCGGGATGGAGGCGGGCGCGTACCACTGGCCCGACGTGGCGTTCCACTCCATGTAGCTCCTGTCCGGGAACAGGCGGTGGATGGTGAACTCCCACGTGTCGGTGGCGCGGTTCAGGGCGTAGCTGCCGTCGTACAGCCAGCTCGTGACGGGGTTGGGCAGGTGGCCCGGGTCGTCGCCGAACCCGGCCACGGTCCGAGCGGCCGGGATCGAGAAGGAGAGCAAGGTGGCGAGGTAGATGACGAAGACGAGGTCGACGCCCACGTTGGCGCCGGGGTGGATCGGCCGCAGCGAGCGACGGCAGAACCGGATCAGCATATTGGTCGTGCCCCAGATGAGGGACGCGGCGAACTGTTGTGGCGGTTTTGCGGGGGGTCAGTACAGTACTTGACCAAAATAAAGGAGCAGAGAAAGGGACGGAATGGTGCCATCTTACCGCCACCAGGCCGGCGACAGCGGGCGCCCGGTCGCCTACGTATATTTGGCTCCAGGCTTCGGCCTCCATGGGGATGGCGTTGGCCGCGATCCACGCGCCGCACCCGACGCCGACCGCCGCAGCCGCGCAGACCGAGGCGCGGATGCCGACCTTCCAGGCCCAGTCCCTGTCGCCCGCGGCCAGCCGTCCCGCCAGCGTCGGGTGCGCGACGTCGAGGCTTGCGTCGGCGGGCTTGTGGGGCGCGGGAGCAGCCGGCTCAGCAGGCCCACGGTCGACGGCGGCGAC
>NW_008804547.1:4662842-4692987 GCF_000145635.1 Gaeumannomyces tritici R3-111a-1 | reverse complement strand
AGGGCCCGGGGTCTGGGCGAGGCTTGGCTCTCGCGCCGGCGCGGCTTGGCCACCGCCGGGGCCGCCGGTCGTGGCTTGTGGCGGCTCGGGCGACGGGGTCCGCGACGGGGTCCTGACGGCCGAGCTCAGGGGCGACGGCGGCGTCGGCGGCGTCATCTCGTGCTCTTGGGCTAGCGAGGCGCCGGCGTGTTGAAGCGTTGGCGATGGCGCGGCAGGGGTTGTTGGTAGGACTGATGGCGTTCCTGGCGCTGGTGCCGTTGCTGGTAACATCTTGTCTGCCTCTGTCATTAGAACTTGCTTCTTTTTTTTTGCATCTAAAAAGCCAAGAAGGCTCGCCATCGAAAATAAGAAAACGGCGGCCATGTCACTGTTAGAGACACTGTTGAAGATAGTGATCAATTCCAAGCACCGCCTCCTTTCTCATGCAAGGCCACCCGCCCCAAACTTTTGCCGAGATTGCGTGAAGTGGACCAAGACACCATTTTGTGCATGGCTTCCAAAACTGGGTGTTGCTGCCTGCGTTGGGTGACATGCCCAAAACCAATCCCACCAGGCAGCAGCATACTGTCTTACCGAATTCGTAAACATCAAAAGACCTAGGGAGTCAAAGATTCGATTCGTTCCGAGGCCGAAAATGCCTGCCTATGCTATAAGACTAAACGAACCAGACGCCAAGGAAAAGCAGAAATCAAGAAGCAAAAATTAGAAAAGGCAAAGCAAAAACAAGAGCCAAGAAAAAAAAACCCAAAAGCAGAGCTAAACAAAGCTAAATCCCACACGCAGACGGCAAACGCACACGAAACAAGCAAGAAGAGCAAAACCGCAGCCACCACCCCTAGGGTTGTTCCTTCAACCAGAGCCGCTCCGGCCGAGCCAACCCGAAGGCGTCGGCCAGTCCGGCCGCCCGGGTCTCTAGGTCCGGACCCTGGGGTTGTAGGCGGGCGCGATGCCGCCGCCGATCTTGTCGACCGAAACGAAGCGCCTCTCGACCGCGTCGTCGCTGCGCTTAGCAAAGTCGCCGCACCTACTACCCATGCAAGTAGCAACACCGCTTCCAATGCTCTTGTAGCCCCCGCCCGGGCGCTTGGGCTCGCGCTTTTCGACCGCGTTGTCGCTGCGCTTGGGCTCGCGCTTTTCGACCGCGTTGTTGCTGCGCTTAGCAAGGCCGTCGCCGCACCCAGTACTACCCATGCAAGTAGCAACACCGCTTCCAATGCTCTTGTAGCCCCCGCCCGGGCGCTTGAGCCGGCGCTTTTCGACCGCGTTGTTGCTGCGCTTGGGCTCGCGCTTCTCGACCGCGTCGTTGCTGCGCTTAGCAATGCCGTCGGTGCACTGAATACTCATGCAAGTAGCAACACCGCTTCCAATGCTCTTGTGGCTCCTGCCCGGGCGCTTGCGCTGGCGCTTCTCGACCTCGGGGGCGCGGTAGGCGCGCGCCTCGAGAGCGCCCTCGGCGCCCGTGACGGACAGGTGGTTCGGCGAGGGGGTGGGCTCGCGCTTTTCGACCTGGGCGTCGCCGAGGCGCCCATGGGTCGGGGCGGCCACGGCCAAGCTGGCGAGGCAGATGGCGTGCCAAAGCTGCATAGTTGCTGAGGGAAAGAGAAGAAGAAGAAAAGACAAAAGGAAAAAAGACAAAAGGAAAAAAAGACAAAAGGAAAAGGCGAGGACTGAATTGAGATAGCTGGTGGGCTGATGAAGCAGGAAACAATCACATCATGGAAGCAAGCGGGAGACTGTGGTTATATACACCTCTTGTCTCTTGAAAGCAAGCACCGGCCGGGGCAGCTTTACAGGTTGCCTCTTTTGGCATTGGATCCATCCAAGCTTTTTGACGCTTTTAGCAGCCTCGAGTCAACGCGTCCAAGCGCCTGTTGGGACGGGCTGGGGGTAGTCTGGGATATGTGGGTGTGTGCAGGGCTGATTCCACGCAACGGTCGTAAAAATAGCACGTTTGGCTTTGACGGCCAATTGCCGTGCCGCGCCGACAACATGTTTGAAACGAACGGGCCCAATGATACCCGCCAAGAACGGAGGGCGCCTGAGTGCACGTTGAGGAGGCTGGTGGCGAGATGGCGGTCATCACACCCTATGCAACCAAAGCCAAGGCATCCAAGGCAGGAAACCCGCGGACCGCATAGCCTACCGCAGCTCAAAGATGGTGTCGCACCGCAGCTTGTCCCTGAAGTGGTCCCACCCGTCCGCCTCGGCCTGCTGCTCCGGGTCCGCCTCGGCTCGCCTCCGCAGCCACTCGGGCGCCCTCCTCGCGTCCTTGACGGGATATACCCTGGGCTTCATGCTCCTCTCGAGGTCCTCCCACTCCTGCAGCATGGCCACGTACTTGTCCTTTCGCTTCCGGTGGTACTCTGTGCGTTTGGCGATCACCTCCTGCACGTCCTTGGCCTTGTCCCTGAGCTCCTCCGGCACCCCGTACACCCCCTGCCTCCCCTCCGGTTCTTTGCCCTTGCCCGCCGCCGGCTTCTGCTCCTTGCGGAAGAGGTCGAACTGGTCCCGCCTCTCGATCTCGGCCTCCTCCGAGTCCGCCTTGCGGGACATGGCCTCGCCGTCCATCATGCCGTGGATGTAGCACTCGCCCAGGAACTTGTAGTAGACCTTGCGCGGCACCCTCGGTGCCCTTAGAAAGTCGTCGACCTTGTCCTTGCTCCGGGCGTCCTCCTCCCGTTTGTCCGTGCTTTCCTGTGCGCTGGTGCGTTCGCGGCTGCTCCCCTGGTCGGAGTTTCCTGGCACCCCCTCCTCCGGTTTCCCCTTCTTCGGTTTCCCCTTCTTCGGTTTCGTGTTGTATTCCCGCTGCCATTCCCTGACTTGCTTCTTTGTACATTTTGGTGTCCCATCGGGCCCAACCCAGCGAACCTCTTCGGACTTTGTCTCCTTGGCTCCCTCTTCGGGCTTTGTCTCCTTGGCTCCCTCTTCAGGCTTTGTCTCATTGGCTCCCGTCCGGGCTCTTGGAGGCCTCTGCTTCCAATCCGGCTGGGGGTCCTCGGGGATGGCATTGAATTTAGTCCTGCGCCTCTTGTTGCTCTGCATCGTCGCCATGCCGCGCCGCATGACCTTCTCGGTCTCCCGCATCATCTCCTCCTCCCCGCTGTCCTCGTCCTGCTCGTCCTTGGGCTTTTGGGTCTCGCGAAGTATGACGGGGACGCTGCAGCCGTAGAGGATGCACACGAGGTCCCCCTTCCTAACGCCCTTGGCCGTGATGCCGAGGTTCCCGTGGTCCGTCTTGACCATCAGCCGGTTCCAGATGACGGCCTGGACGCGCCGGCAGAACTGGGCGACGATGGAGTTGCGCTCGTTGTTGATGAGGTCCGACGTGTTGACGGACCCGCTCTGCAGGCCGCCCTTGTACACCGACTCCTTACACGCCTTTTTGTAGTAGTAGGGCGGGTTCCGGCTGTTCCTCCCCCTGTCGGCCACGAGCGTGCGCCAGAACTCGTCCGGGGGCCCGCTGTCGCTTTCCGGGTCGCCAAAGTTCTTGATCTTCCACCCCGCCATGCTCAGCCACTCCTGCGGTATGTTCCCGGACTGCGAAGGGTGCGTAGTGGCCTTGACCTCCTCGAGCACGAAGCCCTTGATGAACATGGAGTGCGTCCCGAACCGGCGGCTCTTGCGGAACTCGAGCGTGTCCATGTCCACCTCGATCCCCTGCACCGCGTCGTAGTTGCGCACCGAGCTGGGGAAGCCGACCAGGGGATCCGCGTTCTTGCGGCCCATCTTCATGATGTGCACGCCCGCCTGGTTGTGCATGGCGAATGGCGCGCCCGCCAGCCTGGGTATCCAGGAGGGCAGCTTGGCCGCCTCCTCGTCGTCTTCGGCCTCGTGCTTGCTGTGCGGGTCCTTCCTGGGGAAGTACTTTTTCCATGGCGGGTTGAAGAACTCGTCTCTGGCGCGGGGTCCTCTTTTTGAATCCTTAGCCTTTTCCTTGTGTTTATCCCATGCGGCTTTCCGGATACTCTTGATCTTCTTGCCGTGGTCTCTCCAGTACTCGATCAACGCCCCGTTTCGCTGGTTCTGCTGCCCAGCAGGGCGGGTGGATCGTATCGAAGAGCCGGGCTTGGGCTCGGGCGCCCAGGGCCGACATATAATGTCCATTGCTCGAGTCCTGTCCGTCCTCTCGCGCGTCCACCCCTTTCGCTCGGCCCTGGAGTCGTCGTTTGGCTTCTTGATGCAGAACTCGATGAAGTTCTGGCACACGTCCGCGTAGGATCGCCCGTAGTCGACGGGGAACGCCTTTTGCCGCTGCTGGCCGGCCGGGCTGCCCAGGTACGCGTGCATCGAGCTCAGGGTATCGCCCCCCGACCCTTGGGCGGCCGGATAGCCGTCATTCGCGATGGCCAGGAGCGCGTAGATGGCGTCGCGGGGCTCGGTGGCCTCGAAGATGGACAGCCGGGAGACGAGGTACTCGAGGCTGAGCAGGGGCCGCCGCTGGGAGATGGGGTCCTCGGGCGTGTGGGGCTCCTTCACGTCCGTCTGTCCCTGGGAATTGCCCGCGCCAGGCGTGCCAGGCGTTCCAGGCGTGCTTGCTAAGTGCTCGGGCATGCCCCGCTGCTGGTCTGGCCCCTCGTCGTCTGATTCGGGAATTTCATGGATGTCGTACTGCAGCTCGGAGCTTTCGGCGCCCGAATCCGACTCCCCGGGAGATTCCGCTCGCTGTTTCTTGATGTCGGCGTCTGCTGCCTCCTCGATCGCGGGTAGACCCTTCGGGGCTGCCTTGGACTTGTAGTAGCGGAAGATCATACCCGTGGCCTCGACGAGCAGGCTCGCCCCGAGGGCGCTCACGTATTCGAACCAGCCCGGGACGTGATAAAAGTTGGGGTCCTTCTTCATGACCTCGCTCAGCCGGTGCGTCGCCGTCTCGACCTCGACAAACAGCTCGACCGCCACCGAGAAGTCCTTCCAGTCGATCTGGTCCGGGCCGCAGTAGATGGTGGCCTGCCGGGCCAGCGCGATCTCCTGGACCACCCACCGGCGGAAGAACCACTGCTTCTGCATCAGCAGCAGCAGGCTCCGCCACTTCTGCGAGTTCTCCGAGTTCTGGCAGAGGTCGTCGAACTGCTCGAGCTGGAGGATCTCCTCCCGGATGAACTTGATGGCCATGTGCGTGTTGGAGTCGTCCAGGCCCAGCCAGATGCAGACGCTGCTAGCGTAGCTATAGATCTGGCTCATCATCTGGACCTGGTGGTTCTTCTCCTCCACGTTCCCCTGATCGATGCACAGCGCGTCGATCCAGAGCACCCGGTCCCTGTTTGGGTACCGCAGGAACCGGAGAGCCCACACCAGGTCCGGGGACGCCTTCTTCTCGTACCGCTCGTCGCCCTCGCGGATCAGTGTCTGGTATATGGGCTTCCGGGTCCCCCAGGACCAAGAGAGAGCTTCGTAAGAAATAATCTCCTCCTTCAGGGCAGCGCCGTTCTCCACGCGCAGCACCTGGCCCTGGCTGATCTCGCCCTCAAACAGCCGGCACTCGACCTCGTTGGTCTCTTTAGCCCCAGAGTTGAGAGTGAGCAGGCGAATGCGCTTGTGCATGTTGCTCAGCTTTTTGTAGCTGAACTTCTTCACGTTGGGGTCACCGAACTTGGGGAGTTGCTCGTGTCTCATCTCCAGGTCCATCTCATGGTGTATCCCAAGCTCCCGGAAGGGGTTTTCAGGGTTGTCTTGAAAGTGACCTTTGGCCAGCGGGTCCAAGACGGGAGGTGACATGTTTTGGGTTTCGTAGAGGATACTGTTCCTTTTTTTTTTTTTTTACAGTATAAGAAGTGCGGGAAAACTGAGCAAGGAGTAGTGCCGCATAAGGGAATCTGAAGATCCAACCGGAAATTTATTTTCGACGTCCAGTGTCAAGAGGATAGATTTTGGAAATACTGACTGGATGCCCGGGAGAGATGCTGGTGAAACTGACATTCTTAAGGCTTCTAAATGCAACTTCGCGCCGTATTCATACCACTGATTGCTGACGGTGTCTTCTTCAAATGGGGGAAGGCTGAAGAATGAAGCATTCGACAGGATCACATCTCGTACCGCCTTGGGGGCGGGTCTGGAACCGATGTGGCGTCGGGGCTGCTAGAGATGCTGCGCTCCAAGTATCGCCACGTCGCTGTCCGGACGCGGGGTTGCTCCGTGTCGCATGAAGCATGCAAGCCACTGTGACAGGAAGTCCGAATCGAGAGGAACTATTGGCACACACATATATTGAGTGGCTGTCGCTTCATGCAGCTGGCTTTCGTGGCATACGCGAATGGCGCCCATCGCGGCAGCGCGGACTACGTGGATTACCAGCACCTATGGCAAGTTAGATCCAGAAATGACAAAATCGGGGTTTCTTTTATTTTATTGCGCATATTCGACTCTCCATTCAGCGCGCCCGTCCATCGGAACGACCCATGCTCGGCAAGGGAACCATTCAAGCGTTTATTTCTTTCTCCACACCTCGAGGAGGCATCCGTCAAGGTCATCGTACTGGTTCCCGTCGGCAGGGCCCCTGGCGCTGGCTTGGAAGCGCTTCTCCAGGTACTCATCGTTGATGGCAGCCGCGGCAAAGAGGCGCTTGTTTTGGAGGTCGGGATCGGCGCCTTTCTTGGTGCTGTAAAAGTACATCTAGCAGAGGACCATCTCGGGGAAGGGCTTACTCTCGTACTCAAAGACCTCGTTGTCCTTGAGCTCGGTGAAGGTCTTGGAATGAGCCTCGTAGGCGGCGCGGCCGAGGACAACGAATGGATGCTTATCGAGGAAGGCCTTGATCTCGGGGCGCTTTTCCAGCACGGCTTGGATCTCTGGCTGTGCGAGATACTCCTCGCCGGTGGGGACTGGGGCAGACATGGCGTGGAATGTGAGTTGCGCTGGAGATGGCGAGCGATTTTACGAGCGAGGAGGAGGGTAGATAGAGTGGCGTCAAGGTATCTAGTGTAGTTGGTGGCAGGCAGGCCGTTGTTGAGTGCGAGCAGAAGAGCCAGCGGGGTTGGTGAAGCCCGGAAGCGCTCGCCCTTTTATTGAGGGCTGGGCTTGTCGCAGCGGCACGATGCGCGTGTGCGCCGCGCAGCCCTCAGCCCTCAGCCCTCAGGTGCAGCGCGACCTTGACCATGAGGCGTGGTTGTTGGCGCAGAACGATGGGGGCCTTGCCCAAAAGGGCAGTCATCAAATGCTACACGACCAGCCGGCACCAGCTAATGCCCCACCCCCGCGCATCACATACAGTTCATGTTACCTACCATGCCGCGTGCGGAGGTACCCTGTTGGGCGGTGGCAAGATTGTTGAGCAGCATCAACCCATCGGCCAGAGGAACGAGGCGGAGTCCAATTTGGTATTCAGCACAACACGAAAGAGTAAAAGCAAGACCGTGAACCAACCGGACTGCTCCATTGCCGAATACCATGTTTACCAAGTGAGCACATAGCACAGGTAAAGGGCCACGCAGCGAACGACAATCCTTCATGGGATGGGCTTACCATCCTGGAAATCAACTGAGGAGCAATGCGAAGCTCGCTCACACAACCTCTGACGTCGATCCTTGGACAGGAGCGCAAGCACATGAGGAGGTTTGAACTCTAGAAGGAAGGGTGATATCGATGCGTACGGCGAGTTTACCGACTAGGTTCATGATGCTGAGGAGACTGTTGGCAGTCAAGACGAGTTCGTCGGCGGGCCGCGTAGGCGACAACAACTAGTGGCTGTCGGTGACTGGAGTCGCGGCGCTTATTGCCGCTCTGCAGCCGCTTTTGTAAAACCCGAGAAGAAGAGTGGTTGTTTTGTCCCACAAACGTGCTACATGCTGGATGACAACCACGCTGCCTGATTACCTTCTGGAAAAAGAGAGTAATCCTCCACTACCCACAACCTTCTTCTTCAAATCAGGGTACGCACGGCGCCAAGCTTCTTCCCAGACGGCCATACTGCCTTGAGCGGACTCCGCTTCGACCTGCGGGTCGGTCTGGGTCAAGGCCGTCGCTGGCCTTATCGACACAAGCAATTCCTTCCTTCTCTCCAGGATGATGGCCAGATTGGTGATGATAGTGCTGTACTGGTTGACCTCGGGCATTTCTAGGTCGTCGGTGTGCTGGCGAGAGTAATAATGCTTCAGCGTGGCGTCATCGGGGTATCTTGTCACAACCTGGACCATGTCCCACATCAGGCCGTGGTCTCTGGGATCTCTGGGCTCCAAAGACAGCAGGGCGGTGGCCGCGGCCAGACGAAAGTCGGGCTCGAACAGGTCGACGAGGCGCCCTAGGTCGACAGGCAACCGCGGGGAGAGCGGTACGTCGGACCATTTCATCCAGTCGTCCGCCAACCATTTCGTCCGCTCGTTCAGCACCCGTCTCGCCAATTGCAGCTCCTTGTCGTGCGCGTCCAGCTCCGGAAGCAGCCACAGCAGGCCGCGGTCCTCCAGGTCTGAGAGTGAGACGATGCAGGATTTGCCGTCGATTCCAAGTGCCCCCTGCGAGAGGAACTCGCCAAAGTACAAGCCCTGAGTGCGGAGATCCAGGAGCGAAGTAAGGGTTTTCCCGTCGCCAGAAACACGTTGTTCGTATGTCGGCAGGTAGTGCTTGTACGCCCCGATCAGGTAAATGTCGCGGACAAAGACCCCCTTCGGAAATTTCTGTGTGTTGACCATGCAGAGCCTGATACACTCAGATGGGGTCCCCTGTTGTTTGTTGCAAAAGGCAAACTTGAGCGCGAAGAGAAGTGACGTCGTCCATGAGACAAAGTTGCTGTGCCCGGGTTCCGTGTCCAACCACCAGAGATGCCGGTTGAGGGCAGCCGCAACCTCTTCATTGCTGCGGGGACCCAACCCTAGTCGGCTACTTTCATAGTTGTCAGGGCTGGAAGCATCCCTCGAAAGCGCCCAGCCGCCACCTAGCCGAGCGAAAGACTTCGGATGGGAGACTCGGAAGAGAAAAGGGGGCAGATCGTCATAGGCGGTTTTGGCGTTCCAGTGTAGCGGGATCGAGAAAAAGGAAAGCGGCTTGGGTGGTACAGAAAGCGGTTCGGGTGGTGCAGGCAGTGCCAGACTTGCAAACGCCGAAGCAGATATGTTGTCCGTTTGATTCATTCTCAATGATCTGAGCTGGCCAGGCTAACGATGCGGCTGTCGGTGGTTTCTCTCTGACTATCGTGTGCGGGATAGAAAATAGAAAAGGCCGGCAAAAGGGGTGGGGAGAATCGGAGGGCCGATGGGTGCTATGTGAAGAAAAGACAAAGATGGCCACAACCCCGCAATCGCTGATGTGGTGCGAATATGCCTGGTCGGAGGTTACATGTACCCAGCCACGAACTGATGGCCCAGGCCTGCTACCAGGCAGAACGCTGTTGGTCGCAGAATTGGACGGCCTCCTGCATGACATATGCATCCAAAGGTAGAACGAGTTCGCCCAAGGCAGTATCCATTCGTTGGGCTTGGTTTCAGGCAGCAGCAACTTGAAAATGGTCTGCTGCACAAGTGCTATGCAGTTGCAGCAACCTTCTCAGCGAGCATCTTAAATTTAAGCAAACTTTTAGTAAACTACATTACTCATCAATTGAGACAGCCAAGAGTTATCATGTACTCTACCTAGGTAGGTATCTTTAGCCAGTCTTGAACCAAGATCCTCCTCGCTACCTAAGCAATGAGATTCCTCCTGCGGCGGCACTTGACAGGGCCGTTGGTCTCGAGCACAGCAATGCTGAGCTCGGGCAGGCTGAACTTGAAGACGCCGCCATCCCCAGCCGTCAGCTGGATGGAGGTGCTGTTGACGATGTTGACGCCCGTGTGGGGGTCGTTCCAGCGCATCGGGTCGTCGGGGCCGGTGAGCACGCGAAGGGTGGCCTCGGCGCCCTTGGCGACGCCCTGGAAGTCGATCGAGATGGGGACCTCGGCCGAGTTGGTGGTGTTGTAGACAGCACCTTTCCAGATGCGGGAGCCAGCGGGCCCGGCACCGGCGACATAGTAAACCGGACCGAGGTCCTGGGTCGCTGGGAGGGTCTCGGCAATGGGGTGCGCCGCCATCAACTCCCACGCATACCAGCTGGTCGAGCGCGTGGTCATAGCGGGGTCGGCAGCGTGCTGGAGGAGCGTAACGGCCCAGGCCCAGCTGTTCATGTTGCGCATCACGGGGGCCTATAGAAAGATACGTCTAAGTACTCTCATCGGTAGGGGGCAGTGGGATTCCTAGATACCAGGTACGGGTAGGTTGACTCACGTAGAAAGTGCCGGGAATGCGATCAGCGTTGCGCTCGTAGCTTATCAAGGCGATGGCCTCGCCAACAGTGCCGATCCACCAAGGGAAGTAGTTGAGGTTGCCATCCCAGCCGATGCCACCGTTCACGTGAGTGGCCGCAACCTCGCCTGCGGAGAGGGGTGGGCTTGGTTAGAATCCAAGGACCAAGGGGACATAAAATCAACGTGTTGGGTGCATACCAATGATGTGAGGGATGGGGTCGTTGTCGAACTTGTTGAACTCGTCAACGACCAGCTGATCAGGCTTCCGGTACGGGTGGTAGTCACCCAGGGAGCGGTGGTGACCAGTGCCTGAGGGAATGACAAAGTGGCCATCACTGCCGTCCGAGGTGGCGCTGGACGCGATGACGGTAATATCGGGGTACCGGGCGTTGATGGCCTCGAGGAACATGGGGAAGCGGTACTGGACGTACGACTCCCATCCCGCACGGCCGCCGGCAAGCCAGTCTTCGTTTCCGACCTCGACATACGTAAGCTCAAAGGGCTCTGGGTGGCCCAGCTCCGCCCGGCGCTTGCCCCACTTGGAGTCGATAGGGCCTCGGATGAACTCGATCTGGTCCAGAGCATCGTCGATGAAGTGCTGGAGCTTGTCGCGCGGGGTGATGCCGCCGTCCAGCGCAAGGCCAGCAAAGACACCGAGCACTGTTTCGGTATTTCCGTGTCAGTCCTAGGATCTGTCGAGGCTGACTATATGGAACCGTGAATGCCTACCCATCTTCATCTTCATGTCCTCTGCCCATTCGAGATACTCGACGAGGCCGAGACCCATGGTGGTCTCGTAGCCCCAAGGGCCGGGATGACCCTTGCGGTCTTTGAGTGGGCCGATCGTGTCCTTCCAATCCCACCACGAGTCGTTCCTTGGCCCTTCGAGCATGTTGCCGCCAGGGAAGCGGAAAAAACTCTGTAGGCACACAGCGTAGATAGCGATATGGTTAGCTACGGAGCAATCGTGGATTCTGAAGGGGGGAGCTTGTCAAGAGGGTAAACGCACCGGGTGCAGCTGCTCAAGCGCCTCAGCAAGGTCGGTGCGCAGGCCATTCTTACGCCCCTTGTAAGTAGGCGGGAACATGCTGATCAAATTGAAGTCGAGCGAATCGCCCTTGAGCCCAGCGCGATCAAAGGTGATAGCAAAGGTGTTGTTGCTGCTGGGGGCGTCCTTCCCGGGGACCAGGACGACCTCGTGCTCAACCCACTCGTCGCTCTTGGCCTTGGACTCGATCTCGACTGAGCCGAAGACGTCGTCGGTAAGAGCGGACTGGAACGATGCGACAAACTTGCCCTCGTAGTCACCCTTGACCCAGAAGGAGCCCGTGTACTTCTGTTTCTTGACATGCATGCCCCAGAATCCCTCGTTGAGGAAACCGCTGCGTTCAGGGCCGCCCTCGAGGGGCGGGACGACGCGCATAGACACGGGCAGGGCATCCGACAGCGGGACGCTGAGGTTTCGAAGGGAGAGGGCGGCATTGATGGGCTTCCACGAGTTGAGCGTGCGAGGATGGAGCCAGCTGCCCTGGAAGGCGCGGTTGCGGATCAGCTCGGCGTAGATACCTCCGTCGCCCGAGTAGTTGATGTCCTCGTGCAAGAAGCCGTACTGGTGCATGCTGGTCTTGTTGCCGCCCGATGCCTTGACTGACACCTCGAGCGCGGTAGCCGAGGAGACGGCGAGGGCGGCGGCGAGTAGGCCGGCTACGGAGAAGGCCACCATGGTTGCTGCTGCGTCGGGGGTAGCTGCGGGTGGGTTTGGGACGTTGGAGACGGTTGAACCGTATCCGCGGGTCTGCCCTCCCACTTACAGCACCGGCGAGCAGCAGCCTGGACTCAGCCCATTTATACCGGCGCCAGCTGCCCAGACAACAGCGGTCCCTCTCGTGCCATTACTCCAAGAAACCCCATAATTTCTGACAAGCCTCCAAGTGGGAGGACGCATACCGGCTAAAATGCCTTCTCCGTTTTTGCCATGGCGGTCTGAGGAGGCGATGGGGATTGCGGGACCGAGGCTAGCAAAAGCAGGCCCGGTTGGAGTGGTGATGCAAGGCACGGCGGGTGGTGACAGGCCCTGGTCGCGACCCGATATTGCCAGTGCCGAACTGGCGAATCGCGTGACAGGCCATGGACAAGCTGGGCGGGAGAGGGAGTTGGAGTTGCATCGTGCCTGGTGGCACTGCGGATGGCGTCGCTTGCGAAGCTGCGTCCAAGATGGACCTCCAGCGGCCCAGGGCCGACGACCAAGCCCGCGTGGCTCGTCCCATTGGAGCGGCTGTTTGCTAGTGGTGCACCGGGAAGAGGAGGCTAATCATGATTGACGGATCCTCGGGCTTCTCCAGATCGTGGTGCGGGGAGAGCCCAAGCACGCCAGGCCCAAGCCAAGTCGCCCCCTCACAGCCGTCGTATTGCCAGGGTGCCTTCCCCGCATGGGTCTGGGGGAGAAGAGAGATGAGCAGGTGAAGCCATTTGTGATCTCCAAAGGTCGTCCGGCAAATCAATGAGTTAGTGGTTGCGTGAGAGGGCAGAGTTGACAAGACCAGACAGGAAGGATGAAATGTGTGAATGTTTCCAAAGACGACGGATCGCTGCCGCTGCCTTTTTCTCCAAAGTTCAGACGAACAGGCTGCGATCCTAGATCCTTCTAATTTGGGCCAGGTACTTGTGCAACCCTAACCCGCCCAGCCGGGAGATGGGCGGTTGAATAAAACTGCTCCTGCCATGGAACCCCGCTTGGGCGAAAATGCTGTATGATGCGAGATCGGCAGCGATAGTCACGTGAGCTACGCGAATACAGTCACATGATGATGCAAAGGTCGCAGGCTGCATTTCGGGGCACGTGGCAGCCGCGTGAGATATCCGGACTTCTGCTACACATTTGACCTTTTTCGATACTCGTTTTTCTTCGCTCTAACCAAGTCTGAATGTGCTAACCGTTCCACTGTTTTGAACTGGCTGCCTCAACGGATTCTCCCCCCAGTCCGCCTCCTCAGCCAAGGAGATTGTCCCTCGATATTCCTGGCCTGTTCGCCGCCCGCCGTTTATCCACCACGACAGCCCCGTAGCCAAGATTGCATTCGCCCCCATAGCAGCCCCCACCAACCCCGTAGCGCGCGATGTGCACAAGCATTTGCGGGCCGTGATCCTTGACCGGCTGCTACCCAGCGGATGCCTATCTTAACCTAAACGGAATTTTATGTATGAACTCGACCGACGTCCACACACGTCAAGTTAAAGTTCGGGAACATGAAGGCTTGAAGAGTTGAGTCGTGGCTTCCACCCCCTTACTTACCAGCCAGTGCCAGATCTGCCGGGAATCTCACGCAGAGTGGAGGCCATGCTTGTCGCCCGAACTGTCCGCAAAAATGGGGCGAGCTGCATGCGAGTAACAAGCATGCTCGGCTGCAATTCCGACTGCCCTTTCGATCCTACGATCCATGTTTGGTATTCTTGCTTCATAAATGGCATTCCACCACTTCTTTCATGCGCTGGACATCTCCAACTTCGCAAAGGGGCTGCGGCTGTTCCGCCCGAGATGCGTCAGCCCGCTAGGTAGGAATAGCCGCTTATTATCACATATTTCCCCTTTTATTCCCTCAACTACCCTTCGAAACAAAAAGAAAAAAGAAAAAAAAGGAAGAATATCCAGAATTTATTCTTGATGAAAAAAGCTGATTGGCCTACTAGCGCTGGTCCGCGACAGGGGCGCTAGGGCCCGGGCCGCCAGTGCCCGGGCCTCTAATGGCACAAAAGGGGATAGGGCCTCCTGCCAGGCACGCGTGGCACGCCAGGGCTCTGTTATTCGAACGAACACCAATGGTCTAGCGCCATCTCTACGCACCAGTAGACGCGCCGCAAGACCCTGTTAGGCACCCAGCTACCTGTGCCGACCAGCCGGACATGTGCGTCATGCCCATCCATCATGGGTCCATCAAGGGCCAAAAGCCTGGAACGGGGCTGGCTGGACTTGCTCAGCTCCTCGGCTGCACCTCCCTTGCGTTCGCAGAGCCACTGGATGGATTCCCTTCGTCAAGTCGGATCCAGCCAGCAACCAATATCTCGCGTGTGACCGCATAATTGTAACCGCGTAATCCTTCCTTCTAGGCCGTGATATGTGCTTAGTCGCCGCAGCGTGCCGTTCCACGCCAGCTTGCGCGTGAAGTCGAGCGCCACGTTGAGCGACCGGTGGCAGAGCGCCGCTATCACGCCAAGAGACCGAGCCAGAAGCAAGCAGTGGTCGAGGGATTTTGGCCCAGAGAATATGACGCGATAGCGGCCCGCCCATCTGAACACCTTCTTGGGAACCATCCTGCCATCCTACCCACTCGCAGCGGGAGTCCTTACTATACCACTTCGCTCGAAAGGAAGACCAAAGGGCAGCCTGCTTGGCAATGGCACACCTGACAAATGCCTTGTCACATTTCTCACTGGAGTGTGGATCTTCAGCTGGTTCCCAAACAAGGCTAGACTTTTTCCCATTCGTATAAGACGTTCGGTTACGGCTCTCCCAGAGAGATGGGACAGAGCACGCACTTTTTCCGTCACGTCTCATATAACCTTTTGCGCGCCTCGCTGAACTCACTGTTACCCAACCCTTTATCGCAAATGTTCCTGGAAATCATTCAGGTTCCGCTTTGGGTCTTTTTGGCCCTCCCTGTCATTGCCCATGTAGCGCGTAGCTGGATCTCCTCTTGGCGCCAGGGCAGCCGCTCCAAGCTTCCCCTCCCGCCCGGCCCGAAGCCCGTTCCGCTCCTCGGCAACATCAACGACCTCCCCAAGCCAGGCGTGATCGAGTATACCCACTGGCTGACCCACAGGGAAAAGTATGGGCCGATCAGCTGCGTCACCATCTTGGGCAACACCCTGGTCCTCGCCAACGAGCTCGACGTGGCGCTGGACCTGCTCGAGCACAAGGGGAACTCTTCCAAGACGTCGGGCCGCCCGATCATGCCCTTCGCGCAGGATCTGGTCGGGTACGAAAACTCGGTCGTCTTTGGAGGCTACAACGACGACTTCCGCCGGAAACGTGCGCTGCTCCATAGCGCCATCGGCACCGCAGCGTCCGCGGAGCATTACCGCAAATGCCAGGAGATCGAGTCGGTCCGCCAGCTCGAGCGGATTCTGGACGATCCCAAGAATGTGCTGGAGCATTATAAGAGGTAAGAAGGAACTCAGGAGGGAGGCTAACATGAAACAGGGCCACGGGCAAAATCACTGACATCTCGTCTTCAGAGCTTCCTCGGTCACCATACTCAAGACAGTATATGGCTACAGCGTCAATCCCTCTGGGCCGGACCCGGTGCTCAACAGTGCCCTGCAGGCCATGAAGGAGTTCTCCGAGGTCGTGAAGCCGTTCTCCTGGGCCGTGGACCTGTTCCCCTCGCTAAAGCACATCCCCGACTGGGCCCCCGGCGCCTCGTTCAAGAAGAAGGCCCGGGCGTACAGGCGGACGCTGACGGACATGGCGCACATCCCCTACCGCTTCGTGCAGCACCAGCTCGCGAGCGGCGTCGACAGCGGCTGCACCATGTCGCGCCTGATCCAAAATTCGTCCGAGGCCGCTGCCGCCGGCGGGGATGACGACGAGAGGCTGATCGTGTGGGCGGCGGGCAGCCTGTTCGGGGCGGCCGTCGACACGGCGTCGGTGTCGCTGGCGGCCTTCACGCTGGCAATGCTCAAGCACCCCGAGGCGCAGCGCGCCGCGCAGGCCGAGATCGACCGCGTCGTCGCCGTCGGGCCCCTCGGGCGGCGGCGGCTGCCGACGTCGGCCGACCGCGCCGCCCTGCCCTACGTCGATGCCGTCGTCAAGGAGACGCTGCGCTGGTGGAGCGTCTTCCCCATGGGCATCCCGCACCGCGCCGACGAGGAGGTCGAGTACCGCGGCTACCGCATCCCCGAGGGTGCCAGCGTGTTGCCTGCCGTTTGGTGGTTCATGCACGACCCCGCCGTCTACCGGGACCCCGACCGCTTCGATCCGGCGAGGTTTACAGACCCGGCTCGAAACGAGCCGGACCCTACGAAAAGCGGTGTGTACGGGTTTGGGCGCAGGGCCTGTCCTGGCCGTCACTTTGCCAACAACCTCCTGTTTGTCAACATTGCCCAAATATTGGCGAGCTTTAACATTGTTAGACTGACAGCGGGAGAAGGGCGGGAGTCGGATGGTGTGGACGGTCTGCATCCGACGCCTGGTCCTGTCATGTGAGTACTGCTCTAAACACCCCCAAGGTCCTCGCGGTTTCCTAGCCACTTTTCCAAACGTTGTTTCTGGACGGGGCAAGAACTGATCCAAACACATGCAGGTACATAAAAGACTTCAAGTTCCACATCTCGCCCAGGAGCCCAGAGCACGAAGACCTAATAAAGCGGATGGCGCGCGAGAACCCGGTGCAGCCTGGGGGCGATTCTTCCATTATTGCGAGCATGGCCTAGACAAATCCCTATCAGCTACTTTCACCAATTGTCCGTTATTCCGCCACGTCGTGCTCCCGCTTAGTTGACTGAGATCCTGAGCCTGTTCTCGAACTCATCACTGTCTTCTGCTCGTTCAACGAGATGATTATGGACGACAGGACCAGAAACTCGAAACCCATCTCGCGTCGCTCCTCGACCAGTCCCTGGGCGCCGGAGCCCATACACCCCTGGAAAGGCGAGCCATGGAAAAGGCAAAGGCCATGGCTGTAAACTCCACCGAGCGAGCCTGCATCAGTGCGGGGAGCTGCAGCTATGAGTGAGCGGTATGGCCTGGCATCGCGACACAGTCGAAATCAAGGCGCGCCAGCTCCACGCCCAGGTGGCTTTGACGGCAAAGATTGTCGCCGACAGGCCGCTAAAGGCCTTGGACCTCGAGAACCATGGGCCGTCCGAGCCGTCCGGAGATATGGCAAGCGACTGCGGCTTAACTGGGAGACGTAGATTTTTCGTCTAGCCGAGACTCTTGCCTGGGAGCCTGTGCTGTCTGCAGAGCTGGACCATAAGCACTTTGGGGGTGTATGCACTCCAGAATGCTATTGCATAGGGTCTGATGTTCGGTGTATACCGCTACCTCGCAGGGTCGGGGCAGCATCGTAGGAGCAAGGTATGAACGAGACTTGAGGGCGGCTTCCGAGCAACAGGCTGTTTAAAAGAAGTCACGCTCATTATCAGAGAATGATATTTCTAGGCACTTGACTAAAGGCTCCTCTGGTAAACTGTCAAACGTTCAACATGACATTATTCTCACGTATCGAGCGACTCATCTATGCCGCACATTTAGTCGACCCGACTTCAACCTACACACGGGATTGCAGGATGAGGCTAAAGATTCAAAGTATATGCTATTATCTAAAGACAAGTCAACCCAAGATTGGGGATTCCTCCAACTTACATGTGAGTCCCTTGTCATGGATTGTTACTCCCGTATAAATACTATGCTGTGGCCTACCGCAGCTAGTGGAGGAGTTGGATACATGAAACCCTTGGAATCATCGGCAACCCAGGTAGTTCCGCCGAGTACCACTACTTGGTGATGGGACTCGGGCTTGGAGACCTGTAAATTAGCGTGTTGGCAGCCGGCAAGCACCGTGCAGGCCGACCACAAAAGATGAGCACGCGGAACCTCGTCCGCGCGACGGCGCAGTACATCTACGCGGCGGTGCGCATGAACCTGGAGCAAGCGCTGCGACGGCACCGGCGGTGCATGGCGGCTGACGCGTACGTGCGCATCCTGACCAGCGATCCGCTGTTAAGCCTACCGGGCGCCATCGAGGAGCTCATCGGGACCACGGTCGGCGGTGACGACGACGGCGACGGCGACGACGCGCGCCTGTCGGCTGCGTCGCTCGACCCCAAGGCCGACCAGATCCGCGCGCGCGTGTGCATGCTGCTGCGAAGGGCGATCCACTTGGCCGTAGCGGGGGCAACGATGGCGGACAGGATGGGCCGCGGCGGGAGGAGGAGGAGGGGTGAGGAGGGGGCGCCGCTGCCCGAGAGGCGGCACGCGCTGGCGGACGACGTCGGCGCCTGGACGGTCGAGCATGTGACGCAGCTGATACAGGACAGTGCCGAGTGCATGCTGGGGGAGCTTGAGCATCGGTGCAGGAGGGAGCAGGTCTGGGAATGATGGCTGGTGTTGGCTCTGTGGGTGTTGGTCAGCTTAGTGTTGGTCGAACCATGACTGGAGGCCCATGGCGTCACTGCATGATGGCTTCGCAATTGCTGGGCCAAGGATGCCACTCTAATGTCCTTGTAAGCACAGGCGGGAGGCCATCAAGGTTTGGGACACGATTTCGGATGGGCCCGGGTTGGATGGATGTGACTTTCGGGGAACTCGGGGAGTCCTTTCAGGCCATGTGGTCGTATTCGTAGTTTTGAGGATATCACATTGAAACCAGACTGCCGCATGGCGGGTGACTGTGTGCCCCAGTGGGTGTCATGGTAGCGTGATTAGCGCACTGTGGTCGGCATCAATTTCGATCAGAAGCCAAAACACAAGGCGTCCAACCTGGTCAAATCCAGCTCTGATTGTGTCCAACTCCTACTTCTAGATCAGTAGGTCAAGTGCAGGCCTCTTCTCGATACCAACCATCCAACCACTGCATTCCAAGATGACAGGTTCCAGCACCCCCGCGGGGCTGCCCGACATCAACGCCCTCCCCACCCTGGACGACGCCGCCCTCTTCAACACCCTAGACCTGCTCTTCGAGAAGTCGCCCGACATGCACGCCCTGGCCGGCCCCGTGGCGCGCTCCGGCAAATTCACCTCGTACCTAGGCTTTATCGACGCCGTGCGCGAGGCCCTACTCTCATTACAGCAACAGCAGGACGACGACGCGGCGGCGCGCGCACGGCTGCTCGGCATCCTGGGCGCGCACCCGCGGCTGGGCGAGAAGAAGGTCGACAGCGCGCAGAGCCGGGCCGAGCAGGCCAACCTGCAGCACGGGGCCGGCGCCGCCGAGGCCGAGCGGCTGGCGGCGCTCAACGCCGAGTACGAGGCGCGCTTCCCGGGCCTGCGCTACGTCGTCTTCGTCAACGGCCGCGGGAGGGACGTCGTCATGGCCAACATGCGCGAGCGTATCGACAGGGGCGACGCGCGCGCCGAGGAGAGGGAGGCGATTGAGGTGCGTCCGCGAGATATATTCGCCTGCGTACCATGCCCCCTCCCTGTAGAAACCTAGAGTCTAACAAAGAAGCACGGGTCGCTCTAGGCCATGGTCAGCATCGCCAAGGACAGGGCAGGCAAACATCTGAGTGCAGCGGGCACAGCTTGATAGCCCTTTGGGCGCAGATATCGTCACTTGGGGTCAAGCCGCCGACATGATTAGCGTTTGCAAGTGCCATGACTGGACTAGGTCATCTAGTGTTGTGAGTAGCTTATTTACGATACGGACAGTCTGGCCCCAATGCCTTTTTCAGTATTGCAATATAATTCTCGCCTCAAATTCTACTAATCGCCCACAACCTCTGGAATGCAGTACACGTTGTCAATATAAAGCGTATTGTTCCACCTCCCTCCCCATCCGGAGGCTGAGGGCTGCCGACAACTGGAGGCAGTTGCGGTGTTCCAAGGCCTAGTTAGACATCACGCAATTTATAAGCCCGGCCGTGGCTATTTTCTAGGAACCAGCTCATCGCCTTCGAGTGTAGTGCCATTTTCACACCTTCTGTGTTGCTAGCTGGTCAGAACAAAGGGAAAACCGCCAGCACACGGGCACCGGATCTGAGATACGACCGGCGAACGAGCAGCGGAAGTCCAGGCCCATTTGAGTGTGGGGATAATAGTCCCAATAAATCGGGAATATTGTCTGTGGCTCGCTGCGCTAGCCCCTTCCGTGGCCGTCTTTCAGCTCGGCAAGGGCTTCTCTCCCTGCTGGCCGCCTCAATTCCACGGCTGAACCCTTAGCGGGAACGCCTCCAAGCCCAGCACTTTATGTCAGGGGAAATGCGGTCTAGACCAGTGCCTACCTCTCGGCCTTACAAGACCATCGCCAGCTAAGCAGGATACGAGGTAACGTGATGTAGGGATGGGCGTGCTGCCTGATCCAGGATCTCTTGCGGCACAGCACCCTCCTTTCATTATTGGCATGTCTTGGCCTCATTTGGGCATATCTGGACTTTGGCGTGCAGGGAACGGGTTTCCTCTGACCCACAACATTGATTGGCTATCGAGACAACTGGAATTCGAGGCGGCGTCTCCTCAACAGAACCCAAACCTAGCCCACGCTCTCATTCACCCCCCAGCTCAGGCCGCCACGCCCTTCTCCACGCCCTTGCGGCGCAGGATCCCGGCGATACGCTAGGCCTTGTCGTCCAGAGACATGTCGGGCGTGATGCCCGCCTCGACGGCGAAGTTCTTGCGTATGGCGATGAGGCACGCCCCGGGCGCCTTGCTCACGATGGCCGCCTTGACCGTGTCTTAGTGCTCGTCTGGGATGGTGCCGCCGATGCAGAGGAAGCGCGGGGCTCGCCGCTGGTCCCGCGGCGCCCTGGCGTTGCTGCCGATCGGCTCGCTCGCCGCGTCCGCCTTGTCCAAGTTGCCCGCGAACGAGTCTGGCAGCTCCGTGGTCGCCGCGGCCAGGGAGAAGCAGCCGTGTACCACTGTTTTTCGTTTTGCCTCGTCTTATTTTAAGCCCCGCTTCTTGATGTCGACGCGCTATGGGGGATTGGTTCACTCACGCTCGTATTCTGGCTGCATACACGCACCGATCTTGTCGGCAAGCTCGACGTCGGTGCCGTAGCAGGCGAATGGAATTGGAGCCATATTGGTTGTTGTTGTGGTGGTGGTGGTGGTGGTGGTAGTGATGGGCTTGATTGCTAACTTTCGATGCTGCTATAAACCCGTAGTCGTTCTGATTCTGGTTTGTGAATGCTGTGATTATGACGGACTCGTAGAAAACATCTAGGCATTCAAGAGCAGGAAAGAATTGTTTATGTATAGACACATCGCTGTTTTCCACGGAGCCACCTGACATCGGATCTGACAGCCCCAAGTACTTTTCTGGGATCCGTCATCCCAGCCTTGCTAGAGGTGGACATGTAGAAGCTGAACGGCCGCCGGTTTCAACGTTGCCAAAAAGGCATCTTGCTTCTATTCGGACGAAGGCTACACTCGGTGTCCGCAGAAGCGATGGTAGATACAAGTGCCATCCATTCTAGGGCGAGCCTGATTCTTCCCATCCTAGGATGAACACAACTTGGCTTCTGCTCTTGAGGGTCGCGGAGAGGGATTCCGGGAAGGGCATCGGAGAAGACGATGGTGAAACATGCTGGTCAGGTGCCGCGCCGGCCGGCCTTCGCCAAGCCGAACCCCGATGTGTCGGACTTGGGACGGATGGGCATGCGGCGGGACGGAAACTACTTATAAATCTGCCTCATCAAAGAGCGAAGCTGAAGTCTTGTCCATCTGCCGAGGTGGTACGTTTCATCCACTGCGCCGGGTTCAACTGAACTGACATTTTGCCGGCGCCTTAACGAGAATGTAAGAGGCCAGTCATCCACTATCGTTCGGGATCTCGCATAGGAAACGAGTGACGCGAAGGTGTTGTCTACCTAGCCGTAGCCGGCGCAGGTCCTTTCGGTGTAAATAGTAGCGTAAATCGGATTACGGTTGGTTCGGCTCTTTTTATTCAAAATGAAGCAACGCATGGCCACCTCTAGAGAGTCCACTGCTACACAGATGCCATCCATCGTGATGCAGCCAGCCTCACTGTAGCCTTGGCCGGCTCGCATGTCTCCCGTATCGGAACCTCTTTAACCAATGGTTGGGGCCCGTTGCGCACCAAGCCCATTACATGATCGCTCTAGGCAGCAGGTGCGGGGTATGAGACTTAAACTGCCCGTTCCAGCACACTTGATGCGGATAGCTGTAGCACAAACATCTTCATTCGCTCACCAAGGGCAGTGATCGGCGGCGACTGCCCAACAACACCTTCGGCAAGGAGTCACACACGTCGAATAGCTGGTATGCCTGTACTACCCTAGACTGCTGCCTGTTGCCTGATGCCGCCTTTGCCACCTTACGCCCGCGACCGGATCATTTACTCCTGGGCACGACGTCTCCTCCTGTGTGCAACAGCTGAGGCAAGGAGGTGGTGACATGGCGTTACTATAGCTTTTATAAAACTGCCAGTTTCAATCTCCATTGTGCTTATGGAAAAAACTGCCATCGCTACAAACGCGACTCCCCTTGTATCACCAGTCTATTCTCGTAGTCACTTCCGGGTGTCACCATGTTTCGCCATTTACTGCTTCCACTCCACAGCCACCAAAAGGTGTTCCATGCCTGGCGCGAACTCAAGAGCGAGAAAGTCGCGGACCCCGGCTTCTCCATGGAGCAGGTCATCCGCGACGCGCACCCCAACCACCACCTCACGCGCCTGCCCAACACTTCCCTAGAGCTGCTCGAATATGCTAGCGCTGGCCACGCCACCGCCCGGCGCGTCACCGAGGGCGGCTTCCAGGCTGAGGTCTGGCGCGTGTACTGCCCGCCCTCCTCCCGCGTCGACGCCAAGGCCTCCTCCGCGCTCGACGAGGAGGCGGCGCTGGCGCGCTGGAACTACAGCTGGGACGGCACCGACTTCGTCGTCTACAAGGTGTGCTGGTCGTCCGGGGGCTGCTGGGCCTCGGCCTTCTTCATCCTGGCCCCGATGCCGCCCGGCCAGGCCGGGGCGGACAACGTGGTCGTGGGGGGCCACCATCGCAGGACCGACGCGCTGATCCTCGCCGTCGGCGACTACTCGCGCGAGCTGCACGACGAAATCCACGTCTTTGACGCCATGCGGTGGACCAAGTCCAAGAGCCTCTGGCGCAGCGTCCGGTCGGCCACGTGGGACGACGTGATCCTCGACCCGGCCGTCAAGGCGGGCATCATGGCCGACGTCGAGGGCTTCTTCGATAGCCGGGCCATGTACGCGCGGCTCAAGGTGCCGTGGAAGCGCGGCGTCATCCTGCACGGCGTGCCCGGCAACGGCAAGACCATGACCATCAAGGCCCTCATCAACTCGCTCGCGGCGCGCCGGGGCGAGAAGACGCCGCCCGTGCACGCCCTGTACGTCAAGTCGCTCGACAGCCGGAGGGGGTCCAAGAGCTCCATCAAGAGCATATTCGACATGGCGCGCCTCGTCGCCCCCTGCCTCCTCATCTTCGAGGACCTCGACAGTCTGGTGGCGGACGAGACCAAGGCTTACTTCCTCAACGAGGTCGACGGCCTCGAGTCCAACGACGGCATCCTCATGGTCGGGTCCACCAACCACATCGACCGCCTCGACCCCGCCGTCACCAAGCGGCCCAGCCGCTTCGATCGCAAGTACCACTACCAGCTGCCGCGGCACGTCGAGCGCGCCGAGTACGCGCGCTACTGGCGCAGGAAGTTTGAGGGCACCGACGACGTCGACTTCCCGGACGAGGCCTGCGAGATCATCGCCCAAATGACCGAGGGGTACAGCTTCGCCTACATGAAGGAGCTGTTCATCACCAGCCTGCTGGAGCTGGCTCGCGGCAAAACCGGCGAGGAGGAGGGGACCGTCGTCTCTGCCGAGGAGATGGCCGCTGCCAAGGCCGCCGAGAAACTGTACGCCGCCTCCGATGCCGAGCAGGCTGCCGCTCGGGCGGTCTCGGTGGCAACAGAGAGTGGCGAGCCGAAGGATTCAGGTGCGGGAAGTACTAACGAGGCCCCCGCCAAACGCACCATGACCGAGATCACGGTGCCCGAGTCCCTCCGCAGCAACCTTCTCCTGCGGATTATGAGGAAGCAGGCCGAGCTCCTGCTATCCCAAATCGACAGCGCGTCAGCCGAGGCGGTCGAAAAGGTGGCCGTGGGCAACAACAATCAGGTGCTAGGAACCCGCATGGCAGTCAAAATGCGCAAGTAATGGCCTTTCTCACCACTAGGCTCATCACCAGGCGTGCCCCGGGAGAATTACCAGAGAAAGGCGATGAAGCAACGACAGGCGGCGATCCCGGATCGGGGTTGGGTACTTGCCGGGAGCTAAATTTGTATCAAAGACGTAGCGATTCCGAACCAGGGTTTTCAAGGTGGTATTACCATGCATGTAATCTCTGCGGGCATTAAAAAACTGGCCGGTCAGGTGGAACAGGCCTGGGGCGTGGGGATATGCCGTGTCACGGATCGTCTTCTCCCATACTCAAGTTCGGTAGTTGGCCGGTTTACTCCGGTGGGCGGGCGCATATTAAGTCCAATATAACCCCAGGCTTGGCATTCTATATCCCGAGCCATCCTTGCACTTACACGGCCGATATGGCAGATGAGGGAAGCAGATATAAAGGTCCTAGGTCTTTCACGAGGGTTCTCTTTGGGCAACTCCCGAGCTGCTTTATCCTTTTGATCCCAAGCCGCACTTCGCTGTCTGAGCATAACGTGAAACCGTCCCTCTCCTCAGAGCGCCCCAAGATGCAGTTCCTCGCAGGTCTCCTGCTAACAGCAGCCGCTGTCCGGGCACACTGTAAGAGCCCGCACCCCCAGGCAGTCGAATCCCAACCGCGACGCTAAGCAATCCCCTCCCTCCCTCCCTCCAAGACACGTTCCCCCGCCTCGTCATCAACGGCCAGGCCGAGGCCGCCGACTGGTCCGTGACGCGGCAGACCAAGAACGCGCAGTCCAAGCAGGGCATCGAGAACCCGACCGTGGCCGACATACGCTGCTACCAGTCGCGCACGGCGCCAAACGTGGCGGCGGTGCCCGCGGGCGCGCGGGTCCACTACGTCTCGACGCAGCAGATCAACCACCCGGGCCCGACGCAGTACTACCTCGCCAGGGTGCCCGCGGGCCAGAGCGCCAAGACGTGGGACGGGTCCGGGGCCGTCTGGTTCCGCTTCTCCACCAGCGCCACGCCGACGGTGGACAAGAATAAGCAGCTGTTTTGGCCGGGGCAGAGTATGTCTTTTTTCTTCTTCTTCTTCTTTCGTGATCTGGAATTGGCGGGAAAAAGTTGAGTGAAACGGACTGAAATGCAAATCGGACGCACACACACAGACGAGTACAAGACCGTCGAGGCGACCATCCCACCCAGCACGCCAAGTGGCGAGTACCTGCTCCGGGTGGAACACATCGCCCTGCACATGGCCTCCCAGGCCAACAAGGCCCAGTTCTACCTGGCATGCTCCCAGATAAACGTCACGGGCGGGGGCAGCGGCAAGCCGGCGCCCCTGGTCGCCTTCCCGGGGGCCTACAAGAGCCAGGATCCCGGGATTCTAGTCAACCTCAACAACGTCGCCAGCCAGCCAGCCGGATACGTCGCCCCGGGGCCGGCGGTTTGGAAATCCTGAGCTTGGGGCGCACGAAGCAAGACCAAGGGAAACAAAGTGAACAAGGTCGGTGAATGTAACTGTGGTTTCCCCGCCGACTGCGAGGTCCCCACAACGAAGGCTATGGACAATAATACAAAGTCTTGAATGAAGGACATAAGTCACATGCCAAGCGCACCCTCCTGCTGCCTCTTGGGCCAGACATGCCGTGGAATCTGTCTACTTGAAATCTATCGCCCCGGCCCCATATATGGTCCACCTTCAAAAACTCGAAAATCCGCTTCGGGGGCGGCCGCTTCGAAGGCCTCGAATATTGCCATCTGTTGAGTCCATCTACTCCTCGGCCTCCTGGGCCATGGCGCCGCGAGGGGTACGGCGGCCTGTCCGTACAGTTTGTGTTAATTTTTGTAACTTGGCCGTGCATAACATGATCCTGGTGGAAGAGGGGAGACAGGGAGACGTACGGAGGTTCTGAACCGAAGGGCCGGGGATCGGGTAGCTGCTGAACTGTCCGTATAGGTTGAAGATGACTGTTGTTTTTACACAGCTGGGTCAGTTTCCGAGCATTTCCTACGCTTCCACCACCCATCAGAGAACCACTGCTTACTGCCGGGGTGGGTGGCGCTGTACAGGCTGCGGCCGGGGGTACCGCCCGAGAGCTTCTTGGAGCCGCCACTGCGAATCTTGAGGTTGAGGCACTGCGGGTAGGCCTGGGCGCCGTTCTGCTGGCCGGCGGCGTGCAGGGCGATGATCTCGTGGCGCAGAACGTAGTTGCCGGGTGCCAGGTCGCGCGGGATGGTCAGGTCCGACGCGAACTTGTTGCGGATCATCGTATCCGTCACCCAGTTGCCCGGGTTGCTGCCCGAGATGAGCGCGCCCTCAGTGATCTTAGTGAAGGACAGGCTACCGGCCGAGGCGGACGTGCACTCGCCTAGTAGATGGGTTGGTCAGTTCAGGTCATGCTTGGCGGGCGTGTGGTGCCTGGAGTGAGGGGGGAATGGGCTTACCGCTGCAGGGGGCCAGGTAGTTGAGCATAGGGCCGTGGTGAGAATCGGGCCAGGTGTCCCAGTAGATCTACGCCGGAGCGAGACGACATGTCAGTACTAAGGAGGCAGCAGATGGATTTGCAAGCGAGAGTCTCAGTCCCGTACCGTCAGGCGGTCGCCCGCGTTGGCCTCGATGTAGGTCTGGCCCGGGGTGGCGCTCTTGTGGCAGGCGATGTCGCTGGTTCCAAAGGCGCTGGGCTCTACGAAGCCGTTGTCCTGGTTCAGGGCCCTCCAGCCGGGGGTGTTCAGCCGCTGGTCGACCGGGAGGTAGAACCAGTTGGGGTTGGCGGTCTGGATCCGGCTGCCGCCGTTGACGCTGACGCTCGACACGTGGCCGTGCGCCGACGCGAGCTGCACCAGGGGCAGGGCGAAGACCGCTGCAAGCGAGACCGAGGAGTGCATGGCTCTGGTTTTGCGTGGGGTGGCTTTCTTAGGGAGGCTTGAAGCAAGTGGCAACGAGGGGCAGGTGACGGATATCCAAAGGTCTGGCTGGGCGAGGGAGGGTGGCCCGATGGTGAGGAGCAAACCTAGACTGGAGAGAAGAGAGGCATATCAAGCTCTCCTTATATATCGCATCTTCTATCCCATTCCTTTCACTTTCTTCTTTCGTCATGTGTCGGCCTCTTTTCGATGCTTGCCCCTGATCCCCCCCCCCCGGAGCCAAGTCAGCAGGCTCCTTGACTCTGTCGTCCGCCGGGCCTCGAGGCCGTGAGGCATGGTGTGACGGGAGTGGGGTTTTGGCGGCGGGCGCGAGTTGATGACGGCGCCGTTGGTGCAATTGCCGCATGGATCATGGATGCAGGTGGCGCGGGATGGCGGGCGTTCGTGTGCGCTGGCCAGCTCGGGCGTCTGCTCCATTGGGTCGGACCATTCGAGCGGTGGCCTGGCAGCCCAGGTCTGGCCATTGACGGAGAAAAGCGCCAGGGGTGTGTTGGAGGGGAGGATTGTGTGGTCCGGTGGCGTCCAGGCGTCCCCTCCCTCTCCCCGGCAGTCATGGTCCGTATTGCCAAATGCGGCAGGCCTAGGGGTGCTGGCTACCGGGCACAGTCCGGGGATGCGGGGATGCTGGCTTGGCCGCGCGCAGGGGTGACGGCTTATACAAAGCAACCTTGCGGCATCACACCCGCCGCAATTTCCGCAGTCGTGTGACGACCAACAGCGCTCTGGTGCGGCGAGGGGTGGGTGGGCGGCCAGGAGCTAGGCTTCTGGGCTGCCTGGGCCAGCTAGACAGCAGTGAGGCCTCGAGCCGAAGGGCGAGTCAGTGTAGCAGCCCGTTCTCGACGGGCACAACGTAATGCACCGCGCCTCGCAGGACTGGCAGCGAATGAGGAGCAATGAAGGCCAGACGAACCAGACGTCACCACCCAGCGACTGCTGGTCGCGACGGCAAGCGACGTGTTTCAGACTTGCTTGGCCAAGGCCGAAGGGTTGGACAGGTCGGCAACGCGCAGCAAAAGACGGACGGCGGGCCATCATACCAACTCCGGCCTCACGGGGCCTGCCTCCGCCCCTTCCAAGACCCATCGCTCGTGTCGATGCGATCAATAGTTCGTGCATGCGGTTGCTAAGAATACTCGCCTTGCTGCTGCCCACCCCATCGAGATATCGAAGAAGGCCTCCCGGGATTTCCGAGAGAGCTTTCGACATCTCACCGCCCTTGTCAGGATGCAGTTAAGAAGACCAAGATGGCTCTACTTGAATAGGACCGAGATATTTCCAAGCCCGTCTTAGACAAAGAAACTCCAGCACCGAGGGGAGGGTTGCGGCCCGTAGAGCCGTGAAGAAAGGTTAACTCTTGACCAATGTACACATGAACCTCACGCGTCTCCAAGAATGCCTGGCACGCAAGTTGAAAATTCTCTTGGGTCCCATGACGTGGGAACGCAAGGCGATGACGGGCTCAGCATTTAAGGCGGAATCATTGCTAGTTAAAGGTGATTTAAGCTTCATAACAACCAAGATAAAATTAACAGATATTACTTCCCCGACTAAATGTAAAGGGTAAAGGATTTCCAACCAGTGTGGCATGGCAAAATGAGTTTGAAAATACCAGGACACAGGCGGTAGGCTTGAAAGGGGTAAGTAAAATGTGATGCGAAAGGTTGTAAGGGTACAGGAAGGCGCAAGTGTTAAACCCGCCATAAAAGAACCAACCACGGCATGATCCTTTAACGCTCTTCATTATCAACATATTCATAGGAGTACATACGGGGCCTGAGGAAAGTTTCAACGGTCTGGAAACCAAAGCGAAGAAACTTAAATTTCACATGCAGGAGCCCGGAATAATATGCCTAAGCATTCACGGTGGCAATGGGGACTTTTGGCAAGGCCGATACCATGTCTGAAATGCCTTTTGGCCAGAGTTGGGAAATATCGAAATAAACAATGAGTTTAAAACGAGTAACCCTTAAAATTAACATATGACGGACAGGCTAACAAACGTAAATAACCTTTAGAAAAGGTTAAAACAACTCACAAGCGGCTAAGCAGAAAGGAGACATCTGCCGGGTGGTGTAACATTTTCTTAATCATCTCCTGCCCAGAAAATACCAAAATAACATCGCACTTAGGTTTAAATTATGTGTTATTGTTGGATTCCAAGTCGTAGCTTTCTTTTAACTTTTAAAGGAAGAATTTCAGCACCAAATCCTGCCGTATGCTGAACCCCCGGCTTTATCTCCATTAACAAATGATAAAGTCACCAGCCAGTCATATACTATCCCGCCACCTACTTTCCAGGCTTTACTTCCAGCTGGTGCTTGTGCGGGACGATAAATCACTATTGCTGCGATACAGTAGCCGTTTCTGTCGCGAAACGGACCGCTCCTGCGTTGTGTTTAGCACACAAGGATGCCGATCCTTGACCATACTGAACCCATCCCCGAAGCAGTAAAACAGGCAAACACGACCCATAAGCTTCCTCAAGGCTATTTCTGTCAAGCTAATGGACCGACAAGCCGACCTCACAGTCACTTTTGTCTGCCAAGTATGGAGTTGGATGCGACTCTTTGTGAATACGGTTGAGCGTCCCCTCCTCGCCCAACGCTACGTAACGAAGCAAAACGATGGGCCCAACCGGGATCGAACCAGCGACCTTCAGATATCTTGACTAGAGTTGCCGCTTCAGTCTGACGCTCTCCCAACCCAACTGAGCTATGTGCTCTCGTCTGATTGGCTGCTGGCCGGCGCTCATGATGGCGACGAGGCCGCTGGTGTTCGGCCCCACGACGGTGGGTCATTGGAGCTCCGTATTGGTCTCCATAGAATTGCCAAATATGTGTGGTAATACAATCGCAATCTTTAGCCGAGAGCGGACTTCCCATCCCTCGGCCGAGCTGCGGCGGGGCAAATTCCGTCTCTCCCCGCGACCACGCCCTGCCATCCTTCTCTGTCCTCCCTACAACACCAGTTCGGCTTCACCCACCAGACGTTGAGCCTACCATAAAAACCCGCCGCCCGCCCCTGCCCAGTATCCATCCCGCAATGACGGCAGAAACGACCAAGTTCCACGTCGGGCCGGTCCAGACCGAAGACGACGTCGCGCGGTGTCACCACTGCGCCGTCGAGGCCTTTGCGCGCCAGGCCCGCGACGGCATCTGGTGCGCCTTCAACCCGCGCTGGGACACACCCGACGGCGAGGCCCGCGGCGCCGCCCGCCTC
>NW_008804547.1:4637211-4662124 GCF_000145635.1 Gaeumannomyces tritici R3-111a-1 | reverse complement strand
CCGTCATCCTCAAGGCGGTGCTGCCGGCCGAGCGGGAGGGCGAGCCCGAGACAGTGGCGGGCATGGCCATCTGGGTGCAGGCCTCGTTCATGGCGGGCCACGGGGTCGCGCCGGTCGAGGACCTGGGCGCGGCCGTCGACCTCGAGGCGCTGTACCCGGGTGACGCGGCCGAGCAGCGGTACCTGTGCCAGCTGGAAGCGGCGCTGCACCGCCGCCGCGTCGAGCTCCTGCGCGAGAAGGCCGCCGCCGCCGCCGCCGACCCCGCAGGGCTGGGCCCGCCCGCCACGGCCGCCTTCGTGCTGGACCTGTGCGCCGTCGACCCGGCCTACCAGCGCAGGGGCATCGCGCGCGCCCTGGTGCAGTGGGGGCTGGACGAGGCGGAGCGGAGGGGGGGTATCGAGTGCATCACCGAGGCGTCCAGCATGGGAAGACAGGTTTATCTGCAGATGGGCTTCAAGCAGGAGGGTGGCGAGATGGTGTATGCCGTCGACGAGTTCAAGGATCGCACCTTGCCGTCTAATATATTCTTGCGGACGGGTCCTCCTGGACAGTAGCTTCATTTTGTGTTGGATAATCGCTGTGTGTGGTAGGAGCTGATAGTCATCCAGGCTGACTCCAGGTCCTACATCTTAGCCATACAATTATACCCAATACAAGGCAAGAGAACTTGATATGCAAGATGCCCGCACGATTGCCAAATAAATGATGATATTATTTCAGATCATTTCTGATGTGAACTTATTTCCACGTTGCTTTTACATCTCAAGTGGTAGCTTCTTTCAGCGTTTTCCGCCATTTCCTATTTGCCTCATTTTCTTTGCTGCAGTCAAGGGGATATTGAATATTATATAAGACTGTTTTGTTTGCAAGATGAACATCGCAAGTCGTACGATAAAAGGAGCAAACCCGGAAATTGACAAGATCCCACGTTATGAGATGGCACCTCGTTGCACAACCAATAGTCTCTAACAGCTTTTCCTAATCATAATTAAAAGGACTACGCTTTCCCAACATGATCATTACAATAATGCAGTAACAAACGCAAAAGGACTGATGATCCCGCCGCATGCGAGACATCCAACTCGGGGCCGTCATCAAAAGAGCAAAACGAAAGCAGACGACGAGGCCCCACGCGACATCATCAAACAAAGCAACAAACCCGTAAAATCTCTAGATCGGGCCCGCAACGTATCCCGTGATCTACAGCAAACCCCCACCCGCCACGGAGCTCACCCCCCTCCCTCAGAGCTCAGCCTTGTCCGTGCCGACGGACAGGCCCGACTTGACGGCCTGCAGCTCCATGTGCGTCAGGTGGGCGTGCTGCACGGGCGTGGGCACGCCGGCCAGGACGCGGCGCGCAAAGTCTTCGACCTCGGTGCCCGGGTTGCACCCGGCGTGCCTGACGCCGCCGCCCATCGGGGACATGGAGCTGCCCGACGACGAGCTGAGCGGGCGGATCATCTGGGCCGCGCTCGCCACCTTGGCCACGAGTGCGTCCAGGCTGACGGTCAGCTGGGGCGCCGCCGGGATGGGCCAGAGGCCGCAGGCGTCGAGGGCCTTGACCATGGAGCCCAG
Source organism: Gaeumannomyces tritici R3-111a-1 (assembly GCF_000145635.1). Lineage (NCBI taxonomy): Eukaryota > Fungi > Ascomycota > Sordariomycetes > Magnaporthales > Magnaporthaceae > Gaeumannomyces > Gaeumannomyces tritici. Next base: position 4,660,549 of record NW_008804547.1, on the reverse strand, counting down.
CAGCGCGTTCTCGCAGTCGAGCCGGCACTCCTGCTTGGTACTGGCCGTGGGCTCGCGGCAGTGCCGCCCGTTGGCCGTCGCGAGCTTGCGATGCACCGCCGTGATCTTTTGCAGGATCTGGTCCGCCGCCTCGAGCCGGGTGGCGGCGATGGGTTCTGGGATCCTCTTGTTAGCGGTCGAGTGAAGAGGTACCAGCAGCTGCAGCCATTTTATGGATCTGACATAGCAAGAGAAAGATGGGCTGGGAGATAGTCGAATCAAGGAGACGGGTGGGAACTGAACCTACCTAATATATCCGGTAACCTCAGATAGTCAAAGGTCTCGAGCGGCATCAAGTTCCCGTTGGTGCACCGGATGAGCAGCTGCCCGTACTTGTTGACCGGGCAGCCCAGCGCGAGCCGCCGGGCCTCCGACTCGAACATGGTATCGTCCCCGAGCACCCACGCGATCCACAGGCGGTAGGGGTGGCGGCGCCCCCGCTGGGACGAGCACCAGCCTTCCGCCCAGGGGCGCAGCAGGTGCGTCATGTCGTACTTGTCCGCGAGGATCGCGACGTGGAACAGCTCCACCAGCTCGATGGTCTCGGGGACGTGCTCGGCGAAGCTGCTGTGGATGATGCCCATGAGGATGCGGAACGCCCGCGGGTCGTCCTCGGGCAGCTCGGCCGTCCACTCGTCCTGCTCTTTTGGCAACGCCAGGGACGTCGGCGAGGTGGTAGACGATGGTGGGGTTATCGGGAATTCTGTTGATGATGCATCCGGTACTGATGCGGATGGCAGGGATAGCGACGAGGACGAGAGTGCCAAGCAGCTACCGGATGACGAGCTCAAACTACCTAATGCGGCGCTGTCCGAGCCGCTAGTTGCGCTTGCCTGGGAGCTGGTCCTCTGGGCCCCTCCCGGCCTTGAAGACTCGCTGAAAGCGCCGAAAAGCATTGTCCTGAACACTGGCGAAGCCCGCGCCAGCGTCCGCGAGCAGACGACAAATCGCATCGGGTTCACCTTGGCCGTGCCCACGGCGAGGTGTAGGTCTCCATCCTGGTCGAAGATGATAGGGGATGCCGCTTGCCCTTCCTCCTCGGTGACGTCGCCCATCAAGAGCGGGGTGGACTTTGACCGGCTGCCCTTAGTCGGCCGTCCCGACCTAAGTGTCTTCACCGAGCTGGTCGACCTTGTCCGAGTTGTGGGCGACGCCATATTTCCAACAGACCCCATCTGGTGGTTGTTAGGGGGGTAAGGGCTCCTGGCGGGCGAGCGTTTGCTCTTGGGTTTGTTTGCTGCAAGACCTATACGGATCATGGGAGGACGGGGTGGAAGGATGTTTGTGGCAGCGCCCAGGCAGCCGCCCGTATTCCTTATGAGCGGACGATGTCGGCCACCCCGGTTGACCTTCACCTTGCCTCCACCTCAGCTAACCGCAGGCAAAGGATTGTTGCAAGAGCGGCACTTATTTCCCGCCAGTCCACGAGCTTGCTGCCCTGTTTCTGGGTGGAGGCAGGCGGCAGCAAGGGCCCACAGTATATGGTAAAATGTCCGTTATAGGGCTCCCGGGTTTATCCCTCGGGCGGGTCCACACCCGCATCTTGATTTTGGGAGCATCCTTCCAAGAAGCACTGCAGCATTGCATGATTTCTGGGTCCACAGCTCCCAAAAAGAGACCGAGTCGTGGGCGTTGTGTTACATGACCGAGAGGGACGGGGGAGAGAGGGCGGGAAGAAAGCAGACAGGACTATTGGTGTCGGTGCCCTGCCTCAGCTTCAAGGGGTTGGGCGCACGGGGTTTTGTTGGCGTTGGCTGAGATCGCAGTGGTCGGGGCGCAAGGGACAGCGGCAGTTACGTCAGCGACAGGGCTCACCCTCCGCGCCATGGGGGGAAAATCAGGGTCCTCCTGCAGGGTCCTCCCCAAATGCGAACAAATCTCCGTCCTAGCGTCGGGTCGCCGTCCAGCACCGGTTGTCACAGCTCGCCCGCTTTAGGTTGCCCGCGAGGGAATAGCATCCCAGGCAACGGGCGACGCGAGTGGTTTCCGGCTCAAACTTTTCCACGTGTCGCCTGAATGGCCTGACAATGGAATCGGCAATCCTCGGGTTCATCATCCCAGCCTGCCTCAAGTCGTGTCGACTCGCCCCGGCCGACGGCTCGTGTCTTGCTGGGAACAAATTGCTAGGAATATCGCGGGGGAGGAACAGAGATAAACATCAGAGTGAAGCCGCCTTACCTATCGGAATCCGTCGCAGGACCAAACGAGCGATTCGCATCAAAGTCAAGACGAGACGAACCGAGCTCAAAGCCTGCTCCTCGCACTTCAATACCATCCATGGTATCCATGGCTCAGATGTGGAAACAGTGCTGACCAGGTATTCAATCGCCCGGTGTAATGAACACCCCACGATGCCAGCCTGGAAACAGCGCGTTCAATAGAGACAGGAGGTTTTGGCCGAAAAGCCCTGGTGGCCCAGAGGTGCCAGTCGGACGCCTTCGAAAAGTTCCAACCATGGAGGCCGAGAATGGTTGCAGGCCGAAACATGGGCAAAGTTCGAGGGAATAGGAGGCAGACAAACGTCATCGCACATGCCCTGTCGAGCAGAATTATCTGCTCCGGCGACAGTGTCTGCCCCGTAGAGATGGCGACGGAGGAAACGAAGGCAGTTTAAATTGACCATTCCTCCTCAAACCGGTCCCGAATGCTTGCTGAATCGAGACATTTAGTAATCTGGTCTGGGCCCGGCTTCTCAAGGCCAGAGCCGACTGAATCAGCAAGAACGAAATGATGGAAGCAGGGCTAACCGAAAGAGACATGAAGAGAATGCTTCTCCGGGATGGAGATGGCAGGGAGTTTGCTGTGCGTAGTTGCGGAACCGTTCTGGGGAAGACGCCAAGGCAACTGCGGATGGGTACTTTGGGGCTGTGCGCTGTGTACACACATTCTTCCCCCGGCGGATGTACCGAGGCGACCCTGAAGGTATTTCCGTGACCGATAGCCCCCGGGATTGCTCGAGCAACCCAAAGGGAAAGCTGGATTGTCATCTGGGCGCCATGTGTGACCCCGAGGGTAGGACACCCGTGGAAAAGATCTGGTGGGTGGGATCCCCGCGTGATACGATCAAGATGGATTTTCGGCTAAGCTTGAGAATCAATAGATACCTAGGCACCCAAGGCACGTTAATACCTGTGCCTGTTCCGCAAAGTTGCATGTTGTGCGCGTTCGAGATTTAAACAGCAAACTTGGTCACGGTGGCGAACTCCGTGCCAAGATATGGCACACCGGGCTCTATTGGGTAGAAGTCAAGACAGCGTGCTGCCCCTTTCCTCCGCCCATCGTTCTGGGATCTTGCCATGGCTCGATGCTCTCGCGATGACCGGCCTCAGATAAGGAGACTGAGATCGAGCCCGCAAGGAACGGGAGCTCATCAAACATCTCCCACATGATAGCGCCATTTCGAGCCCACTGTCCGATGGTGATGGGGACGTGAATATGCCCTTGACAGATCAATGTCACAGTAGTCCAACGGCAGATTCCATAGTGCCCCGCCGGGGTTGGTGGTGACTGGCCTGAAAAACGGGGGCAAACAGAATAGCTTGAAGACAAAAACATATCAACCTGCCTATTAGCGGCGGGGAGGAGGACACGATACGCTTACCAACAACGAGGATCATGAGAGGGAGATTGGTGGATAGGCGCGTGCGTCATCGGGTTCTAGCGAGAGAAGGCATTGAAGAAGTTCCCGTGGTTGGAGACAGCCAGCTGTCACATTGCTGCTGGGTCAGAATAAGGCAAAGAGCACATGATGCCTGTCGCGCCGCGCCACTGTGGGAGACCTTGGAAAACATGACCTTGGCTGGCCATCAGGGTCGAAAAAAAGTGCTTGATCGAATGCAAAAGTCAGGTCAGTTGGCGGGCAATAAACTCCGCTGCCAAACTTGGACTTTGGTTTCCGCGATCGTTTTGGGGACAGGAAGGGACATGCGTGCCACTGACGAGAGCATCAGAGATCCAGAAAGGGAAACCGCACTCCACGATGCCTGGCGGCTCCAACGATGGAGAGATAGCGCTTATCAACACGTGGGTTCGCCAGTCGCGCGCAACGCGCACGGTCCACATCAAAATTGTCGACAACTGGATTGACAGCAGAGGCGCGGTCTTGGAAACTCCGTCAAGCCAGCCAACGTCGCAGCAAAAAGTTGGCATAACCACCAAAATGTTGTGTGCAAGTAAGTATAATCTGCCTCTCTGGGCCGCTCAGGCCTGTGAAGGACAGCTGACTGACAATTGCTTTAAAGTCTCTGGCGAAGCTCCTCAGGAGCCCGTCGTGTCCAAGAAGTCGGGTAAGTCGCGACAACCCGAACGGCAGGCAGCAAGCATCCCACCCGCGCCCAACGAAGACGGGGCCGACGACCGATCTCCTCCCCTACTGGCTGCTTGCGGAACTTCATAGACTAGAGTTCTAACGCGATTCGGGCACCGAACAGGCCATGTATACGAGAAGCGCCTGATCGAGAAATACATCGACGAGCACGGCAAGGAGCCCGGGACGGACGAGGACCTGGACATGGAGGATCTGCTCGATGTGCGATCCTCGCGCGTCGTGCGCCCGCGGCCCGCGACCCTAACCTCGATACCAGCACTGCTGGCCACCTTCCAGTCCGAGTGGGATTCCCTGGCGCTCGAGACATACAACCTCCAGCAGCAGCTCTCGCGCACGCGCGAGGAGCTCGCCCACGCCCTGTATCAGCACGACGCCGCCGTCCGGGTCATCGCCCGCCTCACGCAGGAGCGCAACCAGGCGCGCGATGCCCTGGCCAGGGTGACCATCTCGGCGCCCGCGCCCGCTGCCGCCAACGGGGCCGCAGACTCGGCAATGGCCATCGACGCCGAGATGCCGCAGGAGGTTTTGGGTCACGTTGACGAGACAGCACAACTGTGAGTTATTGTGACCGTCCAGCCAGCAGCAGCCTTGGGCGCTTGGCGACTAACCGTCCCCACCAACAACAGACTCTCAAAGTCACGGAAAAAGCGCCCAGTGCCCCCGACCTGGGCCTCGCCCGATGATATTGTCGCGCTGGACAAGGTGGCCTCGGACCCACTCCAGGTGTCCCAGGCCACATCGGTCGGTGTCGGTGGTGGCTACGCGGCTGTCGGCGCCCTCTCGGGCGACTTGGCCGTCTACTCGCTCGAAGGCAGGAAGGTGGAACGGACGATACCGGTCGGCGAGCCCGTTACGGACGTTATCTGGACCGGCTCCAAGGTTGTCTTGGGCACCGCCAAGGGCACCGTTAAGATTATCGACAGCGGAAGCGAGGTCGCTTCTTTCGCCGACCACGCAGGCGGCGTCACGGCCGTGGCCCTGCATCCCGGAGGTGACATCGTGGCCTCGGTCGGCGCCGACAGGGGGATTGTTTTGTACCAGCTCAGCACGCTCAAGAAGATCTTCCAGGCATCCACTGATTCTGGTAAGTCGCTGTCACTTGTCAACTCATCCCGCTTCCATCTGCTAACCTCACCTTTGCTCCCCTACAGCTCTCACAACCTCCGCCTTCCACCCCGACGGTGCCCTCCTCGCCGCCGGTACCGCCTCGGGAGATATCAAGCTCTTCCACACCAAGACCCTCGAGGAGGCCGCGTCCTTCTCCCTCGGCGCGCCCATCGAGGCCATCACCTTCTCCGAGAACGGCTACTGGTTCGCCGCCGTGGCCAAGTCGCAGACCACCGTCACCGTCTTCGACCTGCGCAAGTCGGGCGACGCCGCCCGGGCCAAGACGCTCGAGATCGGCGGCACCGTCTCGGCCCTGGCCTGGGACTACACGGGCCGCTTCCTGGCCTCGGCCGGCCCCTCGGGCGTCTCGGTTCAGGGCTACAACAAGAGCTCCAAGGCGTGGACGGAGCTGTTGCGCAAGGGCGAGGCGGGCGCCGTCGCCCTAGGCTGGGGCCCCGACGCCAAGACCCTTGTGACTGTCAAGGGCGATGGTGTTGTAGAGCTGTTTGGCCTGCCCGCCGCTGAGGCTGCGGAGGAGGCGTAAGGGGGTAATGCATAAAGTTAGACATGCAGGAGGATTGAGAGTGCAGTTTCAACGCTTGCGTCCGATTATTTCCCTGGTTCATAAGCCTGGGTGAATGGAGCAGAAAGTTATGAGAATGCGGGAACTCGGAGTCAAGGGGGAAAGTCACGGGCGAGACGCCAAACTCGAAAGACCAGAAGGGAATCATCCGTTTCCGGCTCCCCAGAATATAGGGGGAGAAAGACTTTCGACTATATGTATAATACGGCAAGCTGCTTATCTGAGTTGGAAAACAAATGATACCTGCACAATACTAAGGCTACGGTCTCTGGAAAGACAGGTGCTTGGATCGATTCTTTTTTCTGCCTGGTGCTCTTAGCGAATCCCCCGACCCCGCCGTGGTTCTCTTCATGTTTTTGTTTTTCGTCCCTCGTTAATCAGTCGTGAGCAGCTCTTTGTTTCTACTCGACCGAGACTCGCCTCGAGGTGTTGGCCGTTCATCCAAAAGGCTGGCAAGCCCCCCAGGTCAACATGTGATGATGTCCAACAAATTAGGAAACGTAAGGAGATGTCTGCTTAGGGGACCTTACAGTGCGTCTCTTTCGAGAGTACCTATCTGGGCGCACAATACAAAATCATCACTAAAGCCGTCGATGCCTTACCATGCTCTCCATGCTATATATCAAGAAGAACCAGGGCCCGGCCGGAGGGGAATGTGAGATGCAGCAACGCAACATATAGGGAGGGAAACTGATGCTTTTCTTTTCTCATTTTGGTAGTACAGTTGGGCTGGCGCCAGGGCACCCGCAAGCAAACCACCCCCTCCCACATCGAGAGTCCCAAGGTGCGGTTGGCTCTCTTCCATCCGTCACATCCTTGGCCTCTGCCGGTTCAGCAAGACAGCCCCATAAATGCTCCCCTTGGATGGTTATCCGTGATCCCTCCTCACTGTCCAGCCGTGCGAATAGACAGACATAGCAGCGGTTCCCAGAAAAAAAAGAACAGAGTTAACTTCTAGCCATTATCGTAAAACTTTCATCAGTTTGAAGCAGCGACCGCCTCCGATGCCGCCATGTCGGAATCCGCCGCCCCGTCGGTGCCACTGTCGGCCCCCGGCAGCACGTCCTCGACGGGCGCGTCGTCGTCGGTGAACTTCCTCTCGCTCAGGTGCGCGGCGCCGTCGGCCGTCCACACCTTGTCCTGGAAGGTACCGCGCTGGCCCTCATCGTGCTTGAAGGGGCAGAAGCGGTTCGTGCAGGGGCGGAACTTGCACTGGGTCTTGACGTGGGTGAACTTGCACCCCGTCACGGAGCAGTCGCCGCCGTTCCGGCACGGCGGCATGCTCGGGTGCCGGAACGTGCAGTGAGGGTTCGTGCAGTTGGGGTAGAAGCGGCAGTCCTGCTGGCTCTGGTGCGCCGAGCGTGTCGCCGGCGACGGGTGTGCCCCGACGCACTTGTGGTTTTTGCACGCACCCCCGTAGCTGCACCAGTCCGTCACGTCCACCGTCGTTCCCGGCGATGCTGCAGGCGACTGGTGTGCGAACTTGCACTCCCTGTTGGTGCAGCTGAGGTTGAACTTGCACACCGTCTCCTTGGGGTTCGACGCTTCCCGCTTGGCCTGTCCACCCATCTCGGCATCCTCGCCTGCCTCGGCGCCCTCGGCGCCGCCGTTCGGCGCGCCATCGGCCGGCTGCTGCTCGTTGCCGTTCTGGTTGTGATGCGGACCTTTGCGAAAGTTGCCGTTGTTTCTGTTCTGATGTTGCACGCGCTCTGAGAGCGGCCGGCCGGCGTTCTGATGGAAGCCATTAGGACCGCCCTGCTGCTGGTGCTGTTGCATCATCATCTGCTGGTTCAGCTGCTGCTGAAGGTGCTGCATCATCTGGTTCTGCTGCTCCAGCATGTGGAAGAGCCCCATCTGGGGGTCCTGGTTGGGCCCCGGCATCCAGGCGCCGCCGTTGTTCATGCCCGGCGGCATCCCCCCGTTCATACCCGGGGGTCCTCCGGGTGGCATCACGCCACCCATTGCTGTAGCCATCCCGTGGGCGATGCTCGCACCCCTGATGTTCATGGGGCCGCCGCGCGCTTGACGGCCAAGGCCGCCCCGCGGGCCGTTTGGTGGTTGGCGCGCGTGGCTATTGATCCTGTCATTACCGCGTGTCCGATGAAGCACGCTGTCTTGTGTCCTGTCCAGCGCGCGGTTGATCTGGCCCATCATTCGCCTGTCGCGGGGATTGCCCCTGCTGCTGCTGCTGCTGGCGCTCCCATTCCTCATCGCCTTTGGGCCGGTAGGTCTGTGTGGAGGCACAAATGCGCGGGTTAGTGCATGAACCAAGAACGAGTCTTTAATCAAAGGGCGGACGTACGCGTTTATTTCTCCAGCCGCGTTGGCAACCATGCCCATCTCTGTGTCCTGATCGCCACCTTGTGATGTTGTGGCGGCGGCATCGCCCTCGGCGCTCTGCGCGCTTTGGGCCTTGAGCAGGTCGACTTGCTGAAACAGCCACTTCGCGAAATCGAGCGCGCCCGGGTCATCGGGTCCGAGGGATAGGAGATCGCCGGCGAGCTCGCTGGCGATTTCGGCCTGCGACTTGCCGTTGACCAGCATCAGGACGATGTACTCGGCGAGGGCGGCATCGTCGGCGCCACCGGTGCCCCAGCCAACTTCGAGAAGCTTGGGCGTGATTGCGCTCGTGAGCGCATCGGCCAGCGGCGTGTTAAGCGCGACCTCGGCCATGGTGGGATCTTTCGAGGGGATGCGACCGTCTTGGTTCCGTGTTTGCAGGACGACGATGGCGGTCGGCGCAGTTGTGGATGAGAGAGGAACGAGTGTGACTTGTCGTCAGGTGGCCAGGAGTTAGGCCTTTTCGTGTCGTTGCGGATGCGGATGTTGCTGGAATGAAGGTGATGGCCGCACGCGGCAAGGGTAGCAAAGCGCGAGCTAGAGGTGGAATGGAATGGAACAAGCAAAAAAAGCGTCCAGAAACGGGCAAGCCAAGCGAAAGCGGTGGCTCAATTGTGATTACCAACGACGACAAAGACAGCCGTTCGTTGACATGCGCACGCGTCCTGGATGTCTCCGGAAATGGACTCGCCCTTTTGTTGGAGGCTTAGGTTTGGCAGATGCAGGTGCAGTCTGGTTGGTTGTGCAGCGGCTGCATCACAAGTTGTCTGGTGTCTCTGTTCAGCGAGTGGCTCAGACAGAGGTCGCAAAAGTTGTCCTCGGGCCTGCAGACTGTGGCTGGGCACGCACGTTGTGGCTCGAGGGGGGCGAGAGTTTGTGATTTCGTTGCGCGACTACTCGTCTGACCAATCATGAGCCGCATAAAGCTTTGCCAAAAAGTTCGCAGCCCCACCAGTACCTGCATTTCCCAGCCACTGCCAACCCAACCCCGTCAGGTTGACTTCCGGGCTATTTTTGAGCCTCTCTCTCTCCTCGTGCTTACATAAACCACCATCACCTTTCCGGGCTCCCACCCCTTTCCATCTCACTCAGCCGCCAGCGCCTCCCTCCTGCTGCGGCTCGTTAGGTCTAGGTACGGCACCTCTCCCAAGGAGGCCACCCTGTCGCCGGCGCGGGCCTCCTCATAGTCGTAGGTGGCGCAGTGCCAGGTGCTCCGGTTGTCCCAGATGGCGAGGTCGTTCTTGCGCCAGCGGAAGCGGACCTGGGCGTCGTGGTTCTGCGTCACCAGACCAAAGAGGTATGGGAGGAGCAGGTCTGACTCGTCGCGCGTGATGCCGTTGATGCGCTTGGTGAAGCCTCTATTGACATATACCGATTTCCACCCCGTCACGGCTGTTTTTGCATTGGTTGTGGTAAGCACTCGATGTCACGTGGTTTTGCCATCTTGCCAACAATAAAGCCTTACGGTTCGTCCTGACGACGGGGTGTACGGCTTTCAGTTCCCTCCCGTGGTTGAGCGGGCTGCCCCTGATGCCCTCACGCAGCGGGTTTCCTAGCCTCTCGGCCTCGTCGAGGAAAAATGTCGCATCGTGCGTGGCTGTAAGGCCCTCGAGCATCTTGCGCATCGCCAGGCTGAGGCGGTCGTAGATCTCGTAGCCCGAGGCCCACAGGGTGTCGCCGCCGGTGGCCGGCAGAGTGTGGATCTTGAGCATGGCGTAGTCGGAAGGCACAGGCTCGAAGGAGATGTCGGTGTGCCAGCCCGCCGATGCAAGGCGCGTCACGTCCGATAGCTGGTGCGTGAGGCCGCCTCCTTTTTTCTGCTTCTCGGACGAGATGACGGAGATCTGGTCGCCAAGCTCCGACCCCTCCTCGGTTAGGGGATGGACGTGTAGGCCAGAGGATTCGGGCTAGCGAGTTGTCAGTTCAGTCACGAGGGATTCGCGGCACGGGTGAATAACGCACGCAGCCAGCCAGGGCTGTTAGTTTCAGCATAAATTCTTTCATCTGCGTCGGCGTAACATCTTGGTTCCGCAGGAACACAACGCCACGTTGTGAGACTGGGGAATAGGAGTTAGCTAAAATGCTTCAACTGGCGTTTAAGCCTAACACAAGAAAATAACCCATAGAATGGGGATCTTTGGGGTTGGCTGACTTGTTACGGCAAGATCTCGGATCACCTGGTCATCTCCCTTCAGCAAATCAACCACCTGAAGTCCCTCGTACTCTCTTCCGATGACGGGCGTCAAGTCAGATTGCTTGTAGCCGTCTAGGGAGCCAGAGTAAAGAAGAGGCTTCACGTTTCTTGACCTGGCCTCGGCGTTGCCTTCGAAGATGTTTCCATCTACCGGAGCCTCGCTAGGGGACAGATTCGCAGACGGCATGGCGGGCGCGCTGAATTTACTAAAAGGCTCGGTAAGGGGCTTGTTGGAGAGGGAGTCTTAACGCTAACAGTGCTCAGTTGCTGCTCTACTTCCTTCCAAATGAAAGGGACACTGAAGATACTGTGTGAAGCTACCAAGAGGTCAGGAAGAGCGCCTCCAAGTCATGGATTCCAGAAGGATAAGAACAAGCGTCGGAAATGTCAGGAGTACCGCCCCTGTCACTCGTATCTGCAGAAAGACCATGGCTCGAGTTTTCCGCCCGGGAACCTCGTCGTCATACGAGCTTACAGGTCGGGCATCCGGACATCGGACCTCTATACTGTGACGAATCAACCAAGGCATGGATGCGGGCATCTGGCGGTCACCCCGCACTACCACCTCGGCTGATACGCCGAAGCCAAGCGAAGCAGCACCAGGCCGGTGGTCAGGTTGCACTAGGCACCTCAACAAGCCGAGGCTTTAAATGGCCGGCGGTCCACTATCTTCGCTTGACTCGGCCGGTAATCCAGGTTAGCCCAGGCAACGTCAATCGCGTCAGCACCCACCACGATGAGACAATCGGGGCAGCCACCCCCGAATGGCACTCCTGCCCGCACTCTTCCACGCATCCACACTCCCTGGCCCGCATCTGAGCCCACCTACCGTGCATGACAGCATCCTGGGAGACTGCCCATGTGCTTCGTTGGTTTGTTGTCCCTTACCCAGGAGCCCGGCTGAGTCTCCCTGCGTGTCGACGAGGTACGCTGCCGGCGTGGTGGTGTCGAGTAGGACCAGACATATCCTCCGGGCACATAATAGAGTGCTTCACTGCCCGTAAGATTCCAGATAGCCACAGGGGTATATTCAACTTTGGGATGAGTCCCGAGAAAGGCGATCCAGTTACCGTTTTCGGCATCCAGCGCAACATCCCTAGTTGATGTCGCCTTGGGCAAATTTTAGCTACAGGCAAGAGCTCCGCGGAGCCACAGTCGACTTGCCGTGATATAACTAGGTAGCTGTGAGGCCAAAATTTGTTGTGTTCATTGCCATCTGCCCCTGGCGCAAGCAACCGCGCTGCCACTCCCCAGCAATGGATAACAGGCCGCTCGTCTCGTCCACATCTGAGCCATGTCGACGGAAGAGCCGGGCAGGAAGCTCGCCCTGGAGCACGGCGGGCACGACGGCTCGTCACTCTCGCACGTCGACAACGTCCTCGTTGGCCGCGAGAACCTGGGCGAGGTGCTCCCGCCGCACGAGACGTACGAGGGCCGCCACCGCTTCGATCCCGCGGCGACGTGGACTCGGCAGGAGGAGCGCCGGGTGGTGCGCAAGACGGACGCGTACCTGCTCTCGTGGCTCTGCGTCATGTTCTTCGGTCTGCAGCTCGATCGCGGCAACCTGTCCAACGCGCTGGCCGACAAGATCTTGCCCGACCTGGGCCTGACGACCGACGACTACAACAACGGCACTACCATCCAGATCGTCTGCTTCCTCGCCGCCGAGTTCCCCGTCCAGGTGCTCGCCAAGCGCTACGGCTTCAAGTATATCCTGCCAAGCTTGATGATGGCTTGGGGGACTGTTTGTAAGTTCCCTGATGCACAGGATTTGGGGTTTTTCTTTTCCTTTTTTTTTTGCAGAAGCTAGCTCTGACGCGGATTCTCGCCAGAAATAGCCTGGGGCCAGGCATGGATTCACGACAGAACGTCTTTTTACGTCACTAGGGCATTCATAGGTCTTTGTGAGGGCGGCTTCATTCCTGGTAGGCGCTCCTCCTAGAAAGTTGAACTTTCAAACTTTCGACCTCTAACTTCTATGGCCAGCCACTATCTTATACGCAACATATTTCTACACCTCTAAGGAACTGGCGGTGAGGCTGGCGACCTTTTGGTCCACGCTAAACGTTGCGCGTTTTGTATCGGCGCTCCTCGCTGCAGGCATTCTTCAAATGCGTGGGGTAGGAGGTTGGCCTGGCTGGTTTTGGCTTTTCCTCCTCGAGGGATTGCTCACTTGCATCATTGCCCTCATTGTGAGTGACCTGCTCTCGTGGGAGCTTGACACGGACTGCGTTTCTGGCCTTTCAACTGACGCTCGAAAATACCTCAGTCCTTCTTCTACCTCCCGACATCTCCAACTGGAACCAAGGGCGGTCTCTGGCGAAAGTCCTGGTACACTGAGCGAGAGGAGGTCATCATGGTAAACGTGAGTTGATGAGAGCAGATCAGCATAAGATCCCGGATCCAAGGAGATTGATTAAATCCTAACATCACACTCTGTCACAGCGAATCCTCCGGGACGATCCGGCCAAGGGCCTAACGTCTCTCAAGGAGCCCGTCACGGTCAAAGACGTCCTGGACGCCTGGCGGGACCCTTCGGTCTGGGGGCTGTACCTAATCGGCCTGATCGCCTACATCCCCGCCAGCCCGGTGCAGGCCTACCTGACGTACTCACTGAATCAGCTGGGCTACACCCCCTTCGCCTCCAACATGCTCACCATCCCGTCGGCGGTGCTGCAGATCTTCACGATGCTGGCGCTCGCCTTCAGCAGCGACTACTTCAACGAGAGGACCCTGCACTGCATCATCGGCGAGGGCTGGCTGCTGCCCCTGCTGGCCGGCATGCTCGCCATCCCCGACGGCGGCCGGCCCTGGGAGCGCTTCTCGCTCGTGACCCTCGTGGCGGGCTATCCGTACTTCCACCCAATCGTGTCGGCGTGGATCTCGGAGAACACGTTTGACGTCAAGAAGCGCGCCGTCACGGCCGCCACGTACAACGTCGTGGTGCAGGTCGGCTCCATCATCAGCTCCCAGATCTACCGTTCGTGGGACGTGCCCTACTACAACACGGGCAACAAGGTGCTGATCTCCATCTGCGCCGCCAGCCTCGTCACCTTTGTCGCGCAGCGCCAGATACTTTGCCACCTCAATAAGAAGAAGGAGGAGAAGTGGAGCGCCATGTCGCACCAAGAGAGGCTGGCATATCAAAACGACCATACCGCGAGGGAGAAGGAGGGCAACAAGAGGCTAGATTTCCGCTTCGTATACTAGGCAGAAAGAAGCAATGGACCACTGGCCAAGCCTTGTACTTCTCCACGGCAACACTAGAAGAGATCTCAGATGCTATGCGAAAAAATGATAATTCTAATCTATCGAAATCCGTCCTACATCCCCGTAAAAGTCGCCTAATATATGATTTTTTTGTGGAATAGAGTGCCCACTGACACTAATTCAGGGGCAGAACATCGCATACCCACTTGTAGGCGAGTGCGTTATAGCGGATGCCGATGACGTGCCTTCCAAAAATCGTCTGGAATCGTGCTCCATATCATATGCTCTCTCAGCTCTAGTTGATGGGGTTCTGTGTGGGCCAATGTTAACGCGACATCTCCTGGCGAGCATCGGCCTGATAGTCGAGAGTCAGTGACCGGCATCGGTCCTCGGCATCGGAGTCATATGCGGAGGGGGGTGAGAAGGCCGAGGGACAGCTCGGCGGTACATTTCCCGCGTTGGCTTATGCGGGGTAGGGGGATAGGAGTAAGTGCCTGTGGATTAGTGTTTTCAAAGGCACACAAATAATGGACAAAGATAAAGACAGGTTACCACCAACACTACTGCACTTTGTACAATCTACGAAGAACAACTCTAGAGACAGACACCCAGGCCGTGGCTCCAGTAAATATCGGCGAGATTTCACACACAAGATGGCGTGGGAAGAGCCAAGAAAAACAGGCATGTCGTATCGCCGTCTTGGTGATACCGGTCTTCATGTTTCAGCCCTGGGTCTTGGAGGATGGTTGACGTAGGTTGTCCAACTTAGATTGGGATAAAACGATCTCGGGATTACTTGAGGCAAACACAAGGCTGACAATATCTCAGCTTCGGCGGCCACGTCGAGAATGGTAGGTCTTGGCCCGAAGCCAGTTGCGACTGAGATGGAGTCACCGTTGACAGTCTCATAGAAAAGACGTTTGCTATTATGAAGCAGGCGTATGACTGTGGCATCAACTTCTTCGACACGACTGAGAGGTTAGTACCATGGCCGCGAGAGAGGAAAGTGCACGTATCGTCAAGACTGACGAACAACAGCTACGCGGGCGGCCAGTCAGAAATTGTCATGGGCCAGGCGATCAAGAAGTTTGGCTGGAAGCGAAACGACATTGTCATCAGCACAAAGGCAAGATTCCGGATAGTCTTGCCCTGTGACAATGGACCGCGCCGCTGACTGTCGGATTCACCGCTGATAGCTTAACTGGGGCGGTGCCAACGGCGAGGTCCTGATCAACAACCACGGCCTCTCGCGCAAGCACATCATCGAGGGCCTCCGGGCGTCACTGCAGCGGCTGGACCTGGAGTACGTCGACATCGTGTACGCGCACCGCCCGGACCGGCTGACGCCCATGGAGGAGACGGTGCGGGCATTCAACCACGTTATTGAGATCAAGGGATGGGCTCTGTACTGGGGCACGTCCGAGTGGTCGGCCGACGAGATCGCCGAGGCGTGCGGCATAGCCCACCACCTAGGCCTAGTGCCGCCCGTGGTGGAGCAGCCCGAGTACAGCGTGCTGGCGCGCGACAAGGTCGAGCGGCAGTTCTAGCGCCTGTGCAGCCGCTTCGGCATTGGCTTGACCACCTTTAGCCCGCAAAAGTTCGGCCTGCTAAGCGGCAAGTACAACGATTCGCCCGACGTGCCGCCCGCCGGGTCGCGCTTCGCCGAGGGTAACAACAAGTTCGTCAACTACATGCGCGGCCAGTACGGAAACGAGTCGTGGCGCGAGAATATCGGGAAGGTGGTCAAGCTCAAGGTAGGCTGTCGTGCTCTGGAGGAATTTGTGGTCCATCGGATGCTAACATCAACAACAGCCCATCGCGGACAGACTCGGAATCACGCAGTCGCAGCTCGCGCTGGCGTGGTGTCTGAAGAACGATAACGTCTCTTCGGCCATCACGGGGGCGTCGAGGCCAGAACAGGTGGTGGAGAACTGCCAGGCGCTCAAGGCACTGGACAAGCTCACATCCGAGGTCATGAAGGAGATTGACGGTATTGTGGGTGAAATCACGCTGGACCCTGCGAGGCAAGACTAGGGGCTGGCTGGCTCGCTGGAGTAGTTTTTAGAACGAGGCTAGTCGAGAGATACATCTTGCGGAGCTGCAGCCGAGTGATACCTTGTAGCGGAGGTGCCTTGTTGGGCAAGCGTGATTTCTAGGCTGTGGCGGCCGTGGTCACGTGTGTTCGTGATTCACAACGAAATCAAGGTTGGAGGAAACTGCCCCACCTTCGCGACACACCAACACCTGACGCGGTTTGACTCCAAAGCCCCCAACACTCAGTATCCTGGGTCACCTGTTGCCACCACACTACCTGTCCTGCAATGAATTGCAGCGTATGATGCCTTCTACGGGCATCTGATGCGTCGAAACGCCAACCCCATGCAATGCGCCTCGAAACGCTGCCGCCATGCCGCCGCTCCGACAAAACATCTTTTCCATCGTGCCCAATGCACGTCCGGACCCCTTCCAGGCTGCAGCCGCCGGGCCGGCCGCGGCACCGCCGGCCAAGCCGCCCATGACGACGAAGCAGGCGCGCAAGCTTTATAACCAACAGACCCGAGCACCGCGCCGCACAAAGGCCGAGCAGCGCGCTTGGGAGAAGCAGGAGCAGGAGCGGATCCGCAAGGAGCTCGACGCCGAAAGGGCCGCCACGCGCGCCCGCGCCGCCCGCGAGCGCAAGAAATCCAAAGAGGAAGCCGTCCGAAACGAGAGGAAAAAGCAGGGCCTGCCGCTCGGCAAAGTCCGGCCCAGCCAGGACACCATATCCAGGTTTTTGTTCCGCGGCAAGCGGAGCAGAGAGACCACGGAGGAAGCCGAAGACTCGACTGGGTCGTATGTTGGCTCCGGATCTGACAAAGAGAACGGCTGTGCTGGTAGCAGCGGCAAGCGGCGTCGGTTGGATGCTACTGCTGAGGAAGACGGAGCAAGTGGGGCCGACGAAGCACCGAATATGCTGCCCAAGCCGGCAGAACCTGGGTGCCCGCCTCCCATTCCCGAGTCTGTTGGAGTGCCAGCCGAAGATGCTAAGTTCAATATGAACGGTAACGCCTGTTCTGCAGTTAAAAGTCAAGCTACCCGGAAGGAAATCGGCACCCTGGTAGATACCGCTTCGCCGAACAGTCCATCGGTGGATGACCCATGCCAAAACAAACTCACGGAAGCCACTGTGATTCTAGCACCAAAGTGCGCTTCTCCGCCACTGGCAGATGAGTTCCAGCCAACGGCCGACTCAGCCCCTGAGCCCGCTTCTAGACCCGAGCCCGTGCTAGAGCCGGAGCCGGAGCCGGAGCCCGTACCCGAGCCCAAAAACGCTCCTCTAAACCAACCAGCGCCTGAGGTCGAAACTGTAGCCAAGCCACAGTTTGAACCTCGCCTATCAGCTCCAGAGCCGTCATCCCCGGCCCAACCAGTGCCCCCAAAGTGTAATACTGCGGGTCTCGAGACCGTGCCTCTCAAGAAAGCGGACGCTGGCTTGGCAATACTGGATGCTCTCTCCGAGGATCTGCTCGACGAACTCATTCTCACACCAGAGGAAGTCAAGACTCCCCGGCCAGCAGTGCGCACCCCCGGCCCGCCTCCTAGGCCCTCCCTTCCGACCAACGCAGTCAGACCACGGTCGCTCATTAGCCCGGGTCAGGATCTTCGAGAGAAGCCAGCACCTCACACGGTGCACGTGGTGCGGCAAACTGGCCCAGTGAACAAGACGGCGCCCTCGAAACCCTCTAATAGAGGACCGCCTGGCAACAACCCGCCCTCAGTCCTGCCAAGGGAAGTCGCAAGACCTGTGCAAAGGTCAATGGCACCTCCACCAGTGCCAAAACCGAAAGGGCCCCTCAAGCCCCTAGCTACCAATATCCAGAAGAACACCAATGGGATAACTCGAGCTTCGAAGCCTTCATTGGCGAAGCCACACCCACAGAGGGTGGTCGTTCCCGAGCCCGGACTCCCACCTACCAGCACTCAGTTGTTCCTACTTAACAACTTTGATGATATAATGCCCAGCCTGTCGCAGGAAGAAAAAGAGCTTCGCCGCAACGAGAGGAGAGATCCCGATACGATAGCACCTCCTCCTCCTCCCCCTCAACGCCGCAACATCTTCGCCAAGCCACGCACTTTTCAGCCGCCCCCGAGACTTCCCGTCAAATCTCATGTGGTCCCACCACGGAAATTCGCTCCGCCGCCTTCTCGGAACCTGCAGCAAGTCAAGCGAACCCCAGCTGTGTCTCTCGCTAAGGATATGAACCTGGATTTTTTGTCTACCCAGGATCTAATGTCAACGCAAGACGTCCACGAGGTTGAGACGACCGTTCCCCATAAAAGGGGGCAGGCTACCGAACCTAGTGCCCCTAACAGCCGCCTCTTCAAACGGCCGCCACCTTTCGCACCTAACAAAAGTCGCCCTGCCGGAGAGAATGTACCCTCACAGCCATCATCGATGAGGGCGCCGGAACCAAGTTGCAGGACTGGCCCAGCTCAGAGTCGGCCGCCCCGACTCAGCCAGTTTCGGAATCACATCAAAACTACTGAGGCTCTTTTTGACTCACACGAGTCTAGCTTTGATCGCGGACGGAGTAAGGCGAGCCATCCAACTGGTCCTCGAGGAACGACTTATGCCAATAAGGACCCCTTTTCAGAGCACGACGCCAACGAACTAGTAAACCATACCACACAGGCCGCGACGCCTCGTTCGGCCCCGCGAGCGATTGGAGGCTCCACCGACTCCGACGCGCCAGACTCTCAAGGCCGCCCACGCTACTTTACATCCAGTGCCACTAGAGTGAAGATCAACCTAGCAAAGATGGAAAGTATGCGTGTCGTTGAGGCCGAGAAGCGAATGCGTCAACAGCAGCGGGCACGAGAGAAAGTAGTTGCGAGGCGGGCAGAGATGTCATCTCGAGCGCACGGCACCGGACGGGCAGATGCAGCTTCGATGCAGCTTCACGGTCGCGACCCAGATCGGGGAGGTCCAAGTAACAAAGATACCGGGAAAGGTGGCGGGGCGGCGGGGGCTATGGCAATCCCTGGACAGAGACCACTCCCCAACAGCGGCCGAGACCCAGCACGATTGATGAACGCAGCCTACGAGCATATCACACGAGGAGGTGGGCAACTGTCGTCGACCCAGGAGACCGACTACGGCGATATCGACCTCGGCGACACGTTCGCGCTGTTTGAGACTTTGAATCCATGATTGATGATTGGCACGATACACACGGCATGTTATGCCGATTGGGGGGGCATTGAATGTCCCGTACCCAGGCAGAATAGCGTGTTTCAGCGACTACTACCACTTTATTTGCTTTTATCAAGATACCCATTTCTTTCGTACACTGACGTCTTGTGCTTTTTCCATCCTTCCATCGATCTGACTGGCAAGCTCTCCTGCGAGCCATGCACCATTCATTGTCTCTGGTTTTTACGCTCTGGCCAAAGATATATTTTCTCATTATTGCTAGACGCCCATTTTCCCCGTTGTTATCCGGCAATCAGGCTTTGTCAATCTAACGCTCTTGTTAACCATCAAAGCCCCTTTGTCCGCTGGCTCATAGTTCATCCTAGAGTTTTCGATACGCCACCCTATGGGCTTGACGCCGAAATTCTTTCTTCCGGAACGTACAATGTGTTACCTTATGCCCTACCTCCTTCAAAAAGGACGCCGGCACCTTGTTTTGGCCCCTGTCTGTGGCTTCTCATCGCCATCATCCCGAGGTCTGTTAGCTGCAGCCGGGCGACTCTACGATAGCAGAAGCGCCCAAGGAAGCATAACTCACACCCTCGCGTCTGGTCAGTCCTTGCAAAACACCACCACCATGTGCAAGTACAAATACGTTTTCTTCGAGTGCGGCTGCATCGCCGGCCGCATTCGGGACGAGACGTACCCGCCGTGCGGGCTCTCCCCGAGCGACGAGAATCAGTCGGTTGATGGCCATGCCAGCGACCCTCTCTCGTCCGCCTCCGGAGAAACAGAATCACAGCCGATCTGCAAGGCGCCGCCGTCGTCCTTTGCTATCGCGCCCCCCTGCGGCGGCTGCCCAGCCTGGAGAAGAGAGGGCGAGCTGGAGGCGGCCGTGATAGCGGGCGAGGGCAAGCTGCGCGAGGCCTCGGGCGACGGCGAGCTGGCCAACCGGCACTTTGCCGCCCCGGCCGTCAGCAGCACCACCTCCGCTGCCGCCCCCATCCTACCGGCGACCGTGGATGCCGCCATCCGCGACAACGTCTTCGCCGCCAAGGAGGCGCGGCGCGATCCGGGCTCGCGGGAGAAGCCGTTCGAGACCGAGGACGCCGAGATGGTCGAGGGCAGGGCCTTCAGCCTCGCCTCCCGGGTCCGACACGAGGGCGCCGTCAAGAAGCGACTTTTCATGGCGAAGGGGTACAAGGCCGAGCGCTGGGAGGCGGAATTCGCGCGCATCGGGGCCCCCCTGATGGCCCGTATAAAGCAGCAGCTCGCCGGAGTGTACAGCGACGAGAAGCCCGCGCAGGGCGGTGCGGCCGATGCTGCTGCTTCTGCCAAGGCCAAGCGTACCAAGGGCCACAAGTTGCGGAAGCGGCCGCGAGCCGCGTGATGGAGAATCGTCATCTCGAGTCGATGCACTAATCTGCCCGCATGAACAATCAGAGCTTTTGCATTTCCCGGTACGCCCCTCGCATGCTGAAAAATGTGCCCTGCTGATGCTGATTGACTGTGTAGCCCCCCTTGATTACCTAAATGCAATTCTTCTTATCTCACAATTACACATGCTCAGGTACAGTGACAAGTCGCTCCCCTGAAATCGAGGCACCAGCCACGGGCAAATACGTACCACGGTACCTTGGGTGGATTTCTGCTATCTGCTCGCCCTGCTGTGGTGGACATGCGCTTCGTCCAGCCACCCGGCCCTCGCTCTGACATGACGACAACCGGCATTGGACGACGTGCAATGCCGTCACGGCTCGGGGGTTCAACCCAGGACGCGCTTGGCCCAACACTCAGCCAGGCCCATCGCAGCAGACGCCGGGCATACTTTTTTTCGGGTGGGCTGGGAATAGCAAAACTGTAATTGGGGTGCGCCCACCAAGATCGAGCCAAAACGAGCAAAGCCTCGACGTTTGTTCCACTCCCAACGGGCCGGCCACACACGGCTCAGTCTTCTCGCACCCCAGCCACACACTGCCCGAGGATGGCGGGCGAAACAGCGTTTGCGAGCGGCGCTCTGGACCAACAGACAAAATCGACGAGACATAGTGATCTGGTGGCTCGAGCGGATGATGAATGATGGCACGTCGGCGTTTCCAGCCCGAGTATCACTTGCCCGCCCCCTATTTAGACGTGGACAAGCAAAGCCTTACTTAACCTTTGTCCTCCGGGAAAGGACTTTTGGAAGCACAGCCCGATGGGAGAGGAGGTTGCACGCTTGGCAATATCAAACCATCGTCATTCAAAACACACACATACCAGCTGTTGTTACCCCTTTGATAAAACAAGCACAACTCGGATCACCAAGTCAGGCCAAAGGTCCATGGAGCAGGAGGCGAGCGGCAGCGGCAGGGAGCCACACACCAGCTCCCCGGCCAGGAACGCCGGGCCCCATGGGGGTTCGGCAGGTCGGCCGGCGGAAGCGCTGAGCGAAAAAGCCCGCGGGAAGCGCCCAGAGGGGAGGCGGGACGCAGCACTCGACGACGAGGAGAAAGCGTCGCCGCCGGCTTCACGACAGCCATCGTCCGCGGGACCTGCCGCCCCGGCGAGCGACGGCCAGCGGAAAGTGTCTCCTACCGCCCGGTGGTCCTCGTCGACCCTGGTGAACCTCTTGGAGATGGCGGAGCCGTCGAGCGCGCCCCGGCGGCGCGCCTCGCCGTCGGCAATGCCCTCCTCCATCCTCCGCAGGCGGGGCGACCCGACGCAGGCAGCAGCTCCCCGGCCAGGGGTGGTGGCGGGCCCGGGCAACCTCGCGAGGCCGAGGCCAGGCCTGCACCAGATCGACCAGGAACAATGGCCGGGGCTACCGGTGCTGGCGGAGACGAGCGGCAACGCCTACATTGGGCACTACGGGCAAGCGTCCGACAGCGATGAGGATGACTACTCGGACGATGAGGACGACGACGAAAATAACGACGGCTCGGCGCCCGCGGCGTCGTCCCACTTTGCCCGCCGCTCGCCGTGGGGCAGCAGCGCCTACCAGCGCCGCCGGCCGAGGCAGCACGTCCGGCCCGTGACGGCCTTCTCCCTCAGCACGAGCGAGGCGTCGACGCGCGAGAGCACGACGACGGGCTGGCGGCGCGACGGCGGCGGCTACAACGACGACGACGGGGCGGCGGCGGCGACGACGCGGCCCACGACGGACAAGCAGGTGTGCGCGGCGCTACTGCACCGGTGGGAGGCCGGGTGCCGGCGGTTCGAGTGGGCGGCGCGGCGGGCGGGAGCCGACGTGCGCGCCGACGCGGTCGCGGCGAGACGACTGGACGAAACGGGTGAGAGCCTCGAGCTATTCAAGAGCGAGATCGCGCGCTTCTGCCACCTGTACGTCGACGGCTTCCTCGACGAGGGCCCGGGCATCTTCGCCACCCCGTCTGAGTGGGCCGCCCGGGAGGAGAGGTGGTTGCGGTGCCGGGCCGCGCCCGGCGAGGACGTGTCGGCCGAGCTGGCGCGCCGCGCGAGCGCCGTCGACTGGGCCGCCCGAGAGTGGGCGCGCCCCGAGTGCGGCGAGGCGCGGCCTGGCGGCGGTGTCGGTGGCGGCCGCCGCGCCAGGTTCCTCAGCGTCGGGGAGTGGGTCAGGGAGCAGGACCGGGTCCTCGCCGCGGGGGAGCACGTCGAGGTCCAGGGCCGCCGGCGTCAGGAGCCGCGCCGTCGGCAGGTTGTGCGCGAAACCCGGAACGTGGAGGAAGCAGCCGCCGAAAGCGCCGAGGAGGAGGAGGAGGATCCGTACGGTTGCGACGACGACGACGAGATACCGCCGGCTGCGGTTGCTGGCGAGTCCAGCGCCTCGGCGGCGCGCAAGGACAAGCGGGACTGTTCGTCCGCCGATCACGACACGTCCACCAAGCCGACGGTAGGGACGACGTCGAACTCGGCGGGGCCCAGTACGCTTCCGACGTCGGCCGATGACGGTTTGCTCACAGGCTTGCCCAATACGAAGCCACCGGCGTCAGCATCAAGCAGGGATGGCGGGAAGCAGCCAACGCCTCCCGGACTTGCTACTGATAATTGCTCAGGAGGCCAAACGCACGCACAATCGAAGGATGTGCCGCTACCCGCAAGTGCCATGCCAGACACCAACGACAATACAAGCACTCACAACAACGAGATCCCACCACTGCCACACACCACACCCACAAACCCGCCAACATGCACCGCAGCCCCCCTCGCCCCCCGTCCTCCTTCCCCCGCCGTCAGCGAAGCATCCACCACCTCCTCCAACGCCGCCGTCGTCGCAGTCGCCAGCCCGGCGCAGATCCAAGCCGTCATCAGCAGCCTGGAACGCGCGCTGGCAGCCGTGGCCGCGACGACGGTGGCCCTCTCGCAAGACCACGGCACGCGGCAGCTGGCACGGGCGCGGCGGCGCAG